>NC_092714.1:163561552-163865189 GCF_047496885.1 Scyliorhinus torazame
ATCCACATGGAAGGTACGGCCCCTGGGCTGGTCCAAGTTTCGGTCGGAACGACGGCGCCTCTGGCGCCCCCAGGACCGGCGTTGGCGATGGGGTCAGCGCCTACAAGTCTGACACGGACATGGCTCCTCATCCATTGGTTCTGGAGAAGGCTCCCTTCGGGGAGGAATGGCCGACAGCCTCTGGCGTCGATCATGATGTCGTCTCACCCAAGGTACCGCAGGAGTGCGATGGGACGTTTTCGGACGGAAGGGGTTGCGCCCCAAGGCATGCACTTCCATTCCCTGTATCTCCTGCACTCCTCGTTCTGCGCTCTCTCGGGACAATATTATTTGAATGGCCTGTTGAAAAGTCAGTGTTGGCTGAGCTAACAACTTTCTCTGGGTGTGCCGTCCCACACACGGCACGGGCTTGGAGGGCCGAAGGGCCTGTTCCTGTGCTGTACATTTCTTTGTCGCATTGTTAATACCGCAAACCAAACGGTCGTGTAACATTTCTGACAAGGTCTCACCATAGTCACAATACTCTGCAATCCTGCATAGCCTGGATAGAAAGTCAGCAAGGGATTCTCCTGGTGTCCTCTCAGCGGTATTAAACCGGTAACGTTGGACTATCGTGGACGGGGTTGGGTTAAAATGCTGCCCCACTAAATTCACAAGTTCATCAAACGTTTTGGTGTCCAGCGCAGCTGGGTACGTAAGGCTCCTAATCACCCCAAACGTATGCGGGCCGCAGGCGGTGAGCATTATGACCACCTGGCGCTCGTTTTCGTTGATATTGTTTGCCCGGAAATAGTAACGCATCCGTTGTGCGTACTGGTTCCAGCTTTCCACCACAGCATCAAAAACATCTAAACGTCCGTACAGAGGCATGGTGTAATAGAAAACAACTTCCAACCTGTATCCAACAAAAATCCAGGGAGGTGGCTTCAGCAGTGTAGACAGCTATTCACTTTAACCCTCGTCGCCAGTTTTGTGAGGGCCACGAAGAATCCAGCACGAGTTTCAAGGATACAAAGAAATAACATTTATTTACAATAACATATATACACAACAGCAGCAACTTCGCTTGCTGCTTACTCCTTCCTGCTGGTTCCAAACTAGCCAGCTTTATTTATACAGGGAGTCTGCTAATGATTTCTCCGCCCCCCTCATTGGGGAAGCTCATACTCCCACAGGATTGTGGGATTGTCATTAGTCCCCAGCCAATGGTAAGCAGGCAGGTTATAACACCACACGATGATTAGTACACACACTGAGGCATTTTCATTCATAATGATAATTGCATTTGCACATGATTTCCTTTGAAAATGTTCATGTTTCCTCTGCAGGAATTCTTGATCCAAGTTGTTTGTTAATAGTGACTCCATTATGTTTACAGTCTTGTGAACTGAATGAAAAGGATGAAGATATTCAGCAAACATTTCTGGCAGTGAACAAGACCTACAACCGTACTACTAGGAATAGGAATTGTTCCTCTGAAAGTTCAGTTATCACAGCAAGGTCGTCAAGTAATTTTACAATAAGAACTCCATGCAGCAAAAGAACAGCTGGTGAGGTATGCGCAATAAATTAAATTCACCCTCTATTTTCCTCCTATTACGGCCTTTAGAATCTGAGTAATCGCAGTCGCAGATTCCCGGTGACACAGACATCTTCACTTCTCAATGTATGAAGCACTGAGTGCTGTGGGGCAGAACTGGGAGACAAAAGAAGTACTCATCAACTCACAATTAAAGAAAGAACAAGGTTTATTAAGTCACTCACGCACTCAAAGCTGTCTCCCTTCTGAACTTGCTGCATTCCATTCTCTCAAGTCCAACCCTGACTTTGCTGTCAAACCTGCTGATAAGGTTGGTGTAGTGGTTGTCTGCTGTACTGACCTATACCTCATGAGGCTGAGGGAAAACTCTAAGACGCTTCCTCTAGACCATGTACAAAGAACAAAGAAAAGTACAGCACAGGAACAGGCCCTTCAGCTCTCCAAGCCTGTGCCGACCATTCTGCCCATCTAAACTAAAATCTTCTACACTTCCTGGGTCCGTATCCCTCTATTCCCATCCTATTCATGTATGTCAAGATGCCCCTTAAATGTCGCTATCGTCCCTGCTTCCACCACCTCTTCCGGCAGCGAGTTCCAGGCACTCACTACCATCTCTGTAAAAAACTTGCCTCGTCCATCTCCTCTAAACCTTGCCCCTCGCACCTTAACCCTATGCCCCGTAGTAATTGACCCCTCTACCCTGGGAAAAAGCCTCTGACTATGTAGAAAGGTAAGTGCAGTGGAATTGCATGCGTGAGTGATTGGAATGCACTTAGTGCTTGGAATGTTTAATGTGGTCAGTGTTTATAAACACTGGGGTTTCACCACTTAGGCCGCTGAATTGTGAAGGGATATGAATGGATCAAAGCTGCAGATGGTTTGTACAAGCTGTCAATCACAGAAAAAGCTATAAATAGTTGACAGATAATGAATATGTGGGTACCAGAGCAAGCACAGCTCTGTGCTTTGAGGAATGGTCACATGGAGCTGCAAGGTAACTATTACAGCTATAATGCTTCCCACTGCCCCTGTCTGGATTTCTATCTAGCTTCCAGAGAGGAGCCCCTTTCTGTGGGGAGAGTCTGTGGGGGGGTGGGGCTGTGTGGGTGTGGGTGTGGGGGGGGGGGGGGGGCAGTGGATGGGAGTTCCTTTAGGCAGTGGGTCCCTGTGGGGGGGTCCCCCTATTTCAGGGCAGCTAGGTGAGTCACTGCCTTTGTGCCCCTGGCAATACTCCCACCCCTCACTCTTCATATCAACCTCCACTCCGCGAGAAGAGAAAATCCATCTGCCTGCATCTCCCTTTCATCCCACCCTGCACCAAACCCCAACACCTCTTTGGCCAGGTGCCTTGCACACACATGCCAACAGCTGCAGGCTCCTGTGTAACTTGCCTCCATGCGTCTCACCATATCCTTCATGTGTTATCTAGGAAAAGAAGGCCTATAACAGAAATGAGCAGTAGAAGACCAGAGGAGGCCTTGGTGTCCTTCAGGATCTCACCCCCGCTGAGCAGAGGGCAATGGCATTATCCAGGGAGTTGCAGGCGAGGGCTATCTTCAAGGCAGAGGTCGACATTGAACAACTAAGTGAGACTCTAATGCAAAATGATGTCCCTACAGCAAGTGAGTCAACCCCCCTCCCCCGACCACTCCTTACCAAGATCTCACCATGTCTCTTGTCTTTTGTCTTGCAGGATCTCCATCAGACCAGTCCGGCCCACCTGGGGTGCCTTGCCTGCCAGCCACAACTGGAAAACCAGTCCAGGACGACTCCAACTTCTCGGCACATTTTTCACCTGCACCCTCCCCCATTGCAGAGACTATCACCTCAGTGGGGCATTTTAGTGAAGAGACTTCTGTATCACCTGGTCCGCCCATCACACATGCAGAAGCACATCGGATGGAAGTAGGAATGTTCGAGAGAGCCTGGGTGTCAGAGACCTGCCCGATCCCAGGAACCAGCTGTTGTACGAACAGGTATCATACTTCTGGCAAGAATGATCCACTCACTTGTGGAGATGCAGATGCAGAGACAGGATCTACAGGAGGGGGTGAAATTTTCCAGCGCCTACAGGTGCAGCTGGAGCACTCCAAACACCTTCAGGTGCAGGAGACATTGCTGACAATGCATGGTATTCAGGCCATCACTGCACGGGTGTCGTCCGCAGTGATAGCCATGGGTCAAGACATCCAAGTCTTGGGGCACACTGCGGTCGATGGCTGAGACTCATTACAGTGGAGCTTACTCACAGGCAGACATGTACTGGTCCCACATGGACATTGCAGCGGCGGTCCAGAGCTTGGCCCAGTCGCAAAGGGTCATTGGCTGAGGGCGTCGAGAGCATTTGCCGGGCGCTGGATGATCTGGGCTGGTCTGAGAGGGATTTAGCTCGATCCCAGGGTGATGTGGCACAGTTCCAGAACGAGGGTTGAGCTTCTGGAGCTCACTCTGGCATCATCTTCGTCCCATGGAGTAGCCCGACTGCCATCGAGGACCCCGAGGGAGGAGGATGTGATGGGGCCTGTGCCAGTGCACCCCGCATGGAAGATAGTGCAACACCTCAGCGCTTCTGAATTCCCTCACCTGACACTGGCGCATCTCTACACGGAATCTTATGGTCCCGCCTCTGTCAATGGGATTTCCCATTGAATCTACCGTGTGCTGCCGGGAAACCCACAGCTGGGGTGCACCATTGGAGGAACCGGAAATCCCATCAGCGTGAACAACCAGAGGATCTTGCCCATTACTGGGAGAATGGGATGAAGTCCTCACGGGAAGCAGGAGGAGGAGTTGTCGAGGTAGCTGTGCGTGTCGGTGAGCTTGTAATGAACATTGGTGGTCAGTCTATCATCGGAAATGGAGACAGAGCAGTCAAGGAAAACCATTGATCTAGCACACAACCGTACAAAGCTGACTGGTGTACACCACCAGTTAAAATCATTAACCGGGTGCCACATTAGGTAGGATTCACCACTTGCCGATGCCGAAATCGCGAAACGCGATTGGGCAGAGAATAGCTTTCGACCGGGGTAGGCGCCAGCACCCCAAAAATGCCGTAAATGCGTTGCACATCGCGCAGGGTTAAGTACAGTAGGCATATCATTCGCGGACCTGACACTTTGGCCGGGATTCTCCGAGCTCACGTCGGCTCGGAGAATCGGAGTTGACGCCGAGGTGGCCTGCGACGCCGGGAGAATTGCTCCGCCACTCGGGGTCCGTTGAAAGAGGCCCCTGTGGCATTTCTCCGCGGTCGACGAGCCGAGTTCCTGCCGGCGTGGTTCTAACATGGTTCCACCCGGCGGTAGCTCGGACCCGCGGCCGCGTTGGACGACCTGGTGGGGGTGCCTCAACGACGGCCAGGCCCGCGGTCGGGGGCCACCAATCGACGGGCTCGCGCGCGATCCGAGGGGGCCTACCATCCTCCGCACCGGCCCGCTGTGTGGCTCATCCACGTTGCGCAGGCCCCGCGTAGAAGCGGCTGCCGCGCGCATGCGTGGACCTGCGGCTGGCAGTGCAGGGCCGCATACGGCAGCTGGAAAAACGCGGAGCCACCCGGCGCCGTGCTGGCCCTCTGTGGCCGACGGAATCGCTGGGCCAGGAAGCCCTTGATGCAGGCGTGGGACACTCTGGTGTTTACGCCGGCGTCAACACTTAGCCGCCGTGTTGCAGAATCTTAGCCCTTATCCTCCCGGGCCTCCGAGATTCACCACCTCCGATAGCCAAAGTTCCTGTAGGCGTGGTTCACTTGTGGTTTCAAATATCGTGATCCAGGCATCGTGGTTGCTGAGCAAAGAACAAAGAACAATACAGCTCAGGAACAGGCCTTTTGGCACTCCAAGCCTGTACCAGTCATGATACCAACTTTGCCAAAACCCTCAGCACTTCCTTGTGCCGTATCCCTCTACACCCATCCTTTGTTTGTCAAGATGCCTTTTGAATGCCGTTAATGTACTTGCTTCCACAACCTCCCCTGGCAACGCGTTCCAGGCACTCACCACCCTCTGCATAAAAACCTGCCTCACACATCTCCTATAAACTTTGCCCCACCGATCTTAAACCTATGCCCCCTGGTGACTGACCCCTGAACCCTGGGAAAGAGTCCAATCACTCTATCCATGCCTCTCATAATCTTGTAGACCTCTATTAGGTCACCCCTCACCCTCCGTCTTGCTAACAAAAATAGTCCGAGTCTATTCAACCTCTCCACATAGCTAACACCCTCCAGACCAGGTAACATCCTGGTAAACCTCCTCTGCACCCTCTTCAAAGCCTCCACATCCATCTGGTAGTATAGCGACCAGAATTGTGCGCAATATTCCAAATTTGGCCTCACCAAGGTTCTATACAACTGTAGCATGACTTGCCAGCTTTTATACTCGATGGCCCGTCCAATGAAGGCAAGCATTTCATAATGCTTTTTTTTTTTAACACATTAGACAACAGTCAGGGTGACAGAATGGGAACAGACAATGTAGGGGTGTGGTAGTATGTATTGGGGGTCATGTGGGACTGGAAGCCCTAATGTCATTGGCTGACAGATCCCGGGTCCTGGTTGGCCGTTGACCTCAAGCTCCGCCCTGAAGGCGGAGTATAAGAAGCCGGAGTCTTCCCCCGCAGGCCAGTTTACTCTCGAGCTGCTGGGGAACAGACACGCTTAATAAAGCCTCATCGACTTCACTCTATTCGTCTCATGAAGTCTTTGTGCGCTACAATTTATTAAGCGTGCCGAAAAAGGACTATGGAGCTCAGGATCATTCCAGAATGCCTGAGGATCAGCCCCCACGCAGTGAATGCGGCAGCAGCCTTCAAACACTGGCAGACTTGCTTCGAGGCCTACATCAGAACGACCACCGGCCGAGTCTCAGACGAACAAAAACTGCAGGTCCTGCACTCGAGGGTGAGCACGGAGATTTTCACCCTCATTGAAGACACCGACGATTTCCAGACGGCGTTCGCAGCACTCAGAAGTCTCTACGTTCGCCCAGTTAACCAAATCTACGCTCGCTACCAGCTACGGCCCCGACCGCGCGGCAGGCCATTGGGCCCCATATGTACCCGTCGCGGCAAACCCCCTACCCACCCCCCCGGACACCCCACAGGCTTGCGCGGTCCAAACGCCGAGTCGCACCGGGGGCGCCCGCTGTTATTTCTGCGGCCAGGCGAAACACCCCCGACAGCGCTGTCCGGCCCGCGCAGCCATCTGCAAAAGCTGCGGGAAAAAGGGCCATTATGCGGTTGTGTGCCGGTCCCGCGAGGTCGCCGCCGTCCCGGGAGCACAGGGAGCCCTGCAAGCAGTCTATGCGCCCCAACCCCCCCAGCACGCCATGTACGACCCGCAGGCGCAGCCGCTCTGGGTCCCGACCACCGCGGTCCCGGGAGAACTGGGAGCCCTGCACGCCGCCTACGCTCCCCAACCCCCCTCCCCGCAGCCCATGTATGACCCGCCGCCGGCGCTACCGCTTTGGGTCCCGGCCAACACTCTCCACGGAGAGGAAGGAGTTTTTCACGTCCCTAACGCCACCCTAACCCCCGTCCCGCGCCCCACGCCTGACCCGCCGGCGCCACCTACTTGGACCCCGACCACCGCTGTCCCCGGTGAGGGAGCTCCGCGCGGTCCTTGCGCTCGCGGCCCCACGCCTGACCCGCTGGCGCCGCCGACTTGGGCCCCGACCACCGCTGTCCCCGGTGAGGGAGCTCCGCGCGGTCCCAGCGCTCGCGGTCCTAGCGCTCGCGGTGAGGGAGCTCCGCGCGGTCCTAGATGTCGCGGTCCTAGCGCTCCCCAGCCCCCCCAGCACACCATGTGCGACCCGCAGACGCCGCCATTTTGGGTCCCGACCACCACGAGGGGAGGAGGGGCGCCGATGTGCAACCCGCAGACGCCGCCATTTTGGGTCCCGACCACCACGAGGGGAGGAGGGGTGCCGCCATCTTGGACCGTCCCAGACCTGTACGACGCATGGGGGCGGCCATTTTGTCCACCCCCGCCACCATCTTGTGACCCCCCAGCCACGTGCGATGTATGGGGGCGGCCATTTTGTCATCCCGACGCCATCTTGGACGGCAACAACGGACCCCACTCCACTACTACAACCACGGCTCGCTTCGATTACGCTCGATCAGGCTCGGCCCCGGACACTCCAGACGACGACGACAACGGTCCTAATAAACGGCCACGAGACGCCATGCCTAGTCGACTCCGGGAGCACGGAAAGCTTTATACACCCCGACACGGTAAGACGCTGTTCCTTGACCACCTATCCCAGCGCACAAAAGATTTGCCTAGCTGCAGGATCCCACTCCGTACAGATCCAGGGATTCTGCATAGTTACCCTTACGGTGCAGGGGAGGGAGTTCAAAAACTACAAACTTAACGTCCTTCCCCAACTCTGTGCCCCCACCTTGCTGGGATTAGATTTCCAATGTAATCTACAGAGCCTTACGTTCAAATTCGGCGGCCCCATACTCCCACTCACTATCTGCGGCCTCGCAACCCTCAAAGTGCAACCCCCGTCCTTGTTTGCGAACCTCACCCCGAATTGCAAACCCGTCGCCACTAGGAGCAGACGGTACAGCGCCCAGGACCGGACCTTCATTCGGTCCGAAGTCCAGCGGCCACTAAAGGAGGGCATAATCCAGGCCAGCAATAGTCCCTGGAGAGCGCAGGTGGTAGTAGTGAAGACAGGGGAGAAACAAAGGATGGTCATTGACTACAGCCAGACCATCAACAGGTACACACGACTAGACGCGTACCCTCTCCCCCGCATATCCGACATGGTCAATCGGATTGCCCAATATAAAGTCTTCTCCACCGTGGACCTCAAGTCCGCCTACCATCAGCTCCCCATCCGCCCAAGTGACCGCAAGTACACAGCCTTCGAGTCAGACGGGCGATTATACCATTTCCTACGGGTCCCTTTTGGCGTCACAAACGGGGTCTCGGTCTTCCAACGGGAGATGGACCGAATGGTTGATCAACATGGGTTGCGGGCCACGTTCCCGTATCTCGACAATGTAACCATCTGCGGCCACGATCAGCAGGACCACGGCTCCAACCTCCAGAAATTCCTCCAGACCGCCAAAGCCTTGAACCTCACGTACAACGAGGACAAGTGCGTTTTTAGCACCGACCGGCTAGCCATTCTGGGCTACATAGTACGCAATGGGATAATAGGCCCCGACCCCGAACGTATGCGCGCACTCATGGAATTTCCCCTCCCGCACTGCCCAAAAGCCCTGAAACGCTGCTTGGGGTTCTTTTCGTACTTTGCCCAGTGGGTCCCCCAGTACGCAGACAAGGCCCGCCCCCTAATACAGACCACGACCTTCCCTCTGTCGACAGAGGCTTGCCAGGCCTTCAGCCGCATCAAAGCGGATATCGCAAAGGCCACGATGCGCGCCATCGACGAGTCCCTCCCCTTCCAGGTCGAGAGCGACGCCTCCGACGTAGCTCTAGCGGCCACCCTTAACCAAGCGGGCAGACCCGTGGCCTTTTTCTCCCGAACCCTCCACGCCTCAGAAATCCGCCATTCCTCAGTGGAAAAGGAAGCCCAAGCCATAGTGGAAGCTGTGCGACATTGGAGGCATTACCTGGCCGGCAGGAGATTCACTCTTCTCACTGACCAACGGTCGGTAGCTTTCATGTTCGATAATGCACAGCGGGGCAAGATTAAAAATGACAAGATCTTAAGGTGGAGGATCGAGCTCTCCACCTTCAACTATGAGATCTTGTACCGTCCCGGAAAGCTGAATGAGCCGTCCGATGCCCTATCCCGCGGCACATGTGCCAATGCACAAATTAACCGCCTCCAAACCCTCCACGAGGACCTCTGCCACCCGGGGGTCACTCGGTTTTACCGCTTCATCAAGTCCCGCAATCTCCCATACTCTTTAGAGGAGGTCCGTACAGTCACAAGGGACTGCCACATCTGCGCGGAATGCAAGCCGCATTTTTTCAGGCCAGATGGAGCGCACCTGATTAAGGCTTCCCGCCCCTTTGAACGCCTCAGTCTCGATTTCAAAGGGCCCCTCCCCTCCTCCGACCGCAACGCATATTTTCTTAATGTAGTGGACGAATACTCCCGCTTCCCTTTTGCCATTCCCTGCTCTGACATGACCGCGGCCACAGTCATTAAAGCCCTGAACAGCATCTTCACACTGTTCGGTTACCCCGCATACGTCCACAGCGACAGGGGGTCCTCTTTCATGAGTGACGGGCTGCGCCAGTTCCTGCTCAGCAAGGGCATAGCCTCAAGCAGGACGACCAGCTACAACCCCCGGGGGAACGGGCAAGTAGAAAGGGAGAACGGCACGGTCTGGAAGGCCGTCCTACTGGCCCTACGGTCCAGGGATCTCCCAGTTTCACAGTGGCAGGAGGTCCTCCCGGACGCTCTCCATTCCATCCGGTCGTTATTATGTACGAGCACTAATCAAACGCCCCACGAGCGTCTCCTTGTCTTCCCTAGGAGGTCCTCCTCTGGAACGTCGCTGCCGACCTGGCTGGCGGCCCCAGGAGCCATCCTGCTCCGAAAGCATGTGCGGGCACATAAGGCGGACCCGTTGGTCGAAAGGGTTCACCTCCTCCACGCAAACCCCCAGTACGCCTACGTGGAGTTCCCTGACGGCCGACAGGACACGGTCTCCCTGCGGGATCTGGCGCCTGCCGGCAACACGCACACCCCCCCGACACCATCAACCCAACCCCCCCCCTTCCTGCCACCGCCGCACCCCGCGACCGCCCCCTTCCCAGGAGGATTGGTCCCCCTCCCTTTTGCACCGACAGCTGAAACCGTACGGCTCCTGGAGGCGACAACACTGGTACAAGCACCACCACCACCGCCGGGGCCGAGGCGATCGACACGGACGACCAGACCGCCCGACCGACTCGTGGCGTCGATGTAACACAAATATGGACTGTTCACAAGAACATTTTGCTTTTCTTCCTATACCCTCTGTAAATAGTTGCAACAGGACGAAATTGTCCAATACTGTATTGCCATGTGAATGTTTTATCCTCCCAGGACCAGCCCTGTAAACCCTTACCACCATACGAAGCATCACCCCGCCGGGTTCATTTTTGACAAGGGGTGAATGTGGTAGTATGTATTGGGGGTCATGTGGGACTGGAAGCCCTAATGTCATTGGCTGACAGATGCCGGGTCCTGGTTGGCCGTTGACCTCAAGCTCCGCCCTGAAGGCGGAGTATAAGAAGCCGGAGTCTTCCCCCGCAGGCCAGTTTACTATCGAGCTGCTGGGGAACAGACACGCTTAATAAAGCCTCATCGACTTCACTCTATTCGTCTCATGGAGTCTTTGTGTGCTACAAGGGGCAGCTCTGTATTGTAGCTGTCCCTGGGAGTGGTCGATGCTGACACGGGATATAAAGTGGGTGGGACTATAGGAGGGTTGTCATGTTCTCCATTTGTCAGATTCCACTTTTTCAGATGGAGATCTGTAATGTACTTATCCCTGGGCGTGCCCGATGCTGGCACTGGGTATGAGGTGGGGCGCATGTGTGGGCAATGGGGGTGGGGATTTACACCGTCAGGCTCAAATGGAGGGAGCTCCATATTGAGAACGCATGCATTTAACAACCATCAGATTACCAAAGATGTGCAATCATATCTCGCAGGAGAAGAACTACCATGCTGACAGACACCACCTGTGACCTGCAACTCTTTGAAAATCTCTGTCCGTACCTCGCACACTTTCACGATTCCAGCCAGGTCTTGGGCTCAAACATCCTGCAGCCTCAAGCAGCCGAGGTACTAGATTACTGTTGGTCCGCCCTTACAGTGAGCGCGTGAGACTCGACAATGCACGCCAAGATTACAGACCATTTCGTAATGCTTTTTTGACTACCTTGTCCACTTGTGTTGCCACCTTCAAAGATCTGTGGACCTGCACGCCTAGATCACTCTGAATTTCTATATTCCTAAGAGTTTTACCATTTACGGTATATTTCCCCTCTATATTAGACCTACCAAAATGCATTATCTCACATTTTTACGGATTAAACTCCATTTGCCATTTCTTTGCCCAAGTCTCCAATCTATCTATGCCCTGTTGTATCTTCTGACAATCCTCAACACTATCTGCCAATCCACCAACCTTGGTGTCATCCGCGAACTTACTAACCAAACCGGCTACATTTTCCTCCAAATCGTTTATGTTTACTACAAACAACAGAGGCCCCAGCACCGATCTCTGTGCAACCTTCCATTCAGAAAAACACCCTTCTACTGCAACAATCCAAGTCCAAATTCTTCAATTCTTGTCTAATGTTGTTATAATTTGCCTTTCCCCAGTTTAGCACCTTAACGCGAGGGTTACCCTCATCTCTGTCCAAAAGTACCCTAAAACTTATGGAATTGTGGTCACTAAACCCAAACTGTTCCCCTACTGAAACCTCAACCACCTGTCCAGCAAGAGAGAGAGCAGGTAGAAAATGGGGAGTGGCTGCAGGCTGCCAGCCTGGACACCGGCCGTGCTGGCTGGGGGGCAGAGGGCGAGGGGGAGGCGGGGCTGGGTGGCGCCCTGCTAGGGCCGGGGGAGGAGAGGGGGAGGGGCAGGACAGGCCGAGTAGTCGGGGTACCCCCCATAGGACTGGGACGGTGGCCATGCGCCGACTGCCATTACAGCAGCCACCTTGCTGCTCACCCGATGACCACGCACCTCGGCCCCTGCTTCTACACAGTGATATTGGCCGTATGGATGCCCGCACCCCAGCCCCCGCCACAGCCCTGCCACAGCGCGACTACCCCCCACCCCCCCAAACACCCAGCCCAATCGGCCGCCACCCACCCTCAGGCCACACCCAAGGCAGCCCCCAATGGTACCCCTGGCAGCAGGAACGGGCACCAGGACCGGGGGCACCGACGGTGCCGGATACCGATGGGGCAGGGTTGAGGGGATGGGGGAGAGACATGCAGGGGTGAGATGGCACTGCCAACCGGGTCCACCATGTAGCCCATGGAACCTGGTTGGGCACGGGAGAATGCACCATGCTAACATAAGAACATAAGAACGAGGAGCAGGAATAGGCCATCTGGCCCCTCGAGCCTGCTCCGCCATTCAATGAGATCATGGCTGATCTTTTGTGGACTCAGCTCCACTTTCTGGCCCGAACACCATAACCCTTAACCCCTTTATTCTTCAAAACATTATCTATCTTTATCTTAAAAACATTTAATGAACATATTGGCCTTTCACCCCCTGCAGACAATGGCGTTTGGTATTCAATCAGCAATACTGGCGGCCGTGGTGATGGCCGCAGCTCTGCGAGATGCCCTGCGGCTGCTTGAGCGGGGCCGCTCGGAGAGGAGGGGGAAGCTGCAGCAGCAGAGCGGGCTGCAGCAGAGCGGCAGGCAGTGGAATGGCCAGCAGAGGACCGGGCTGTTGAGGAACAGGCTACAGAGGACCAGGTGGTCACCGCACAGGCTGGAGTGCCGGCTGCCCAACAGGCCAAGGAGGAGGAGGTGCCAAGGAGGCGCCGCATGAGGCCTCATGTGTATCGGCGCCGCCTGTCATTAGAGGACCTGCCGGACCGGGCATGTCGTCGGAGACACTGGCTGAGCAGAGAGACAGTGCAACACATCTGCCAGATGATGGTACGCCTGGCACCCTCTCCCCATGACCATCAAGGTGACAGTTGCCCTGAACGCCTGTGATTCTTCCAATCGCCAAGTGGATGCACTTCAGCTACCTGGAGTGCTCTGGAGGGGCCCTCCAGTATGATGCTGAGAGGGTTGCCCACATTGTGGTGGTCTGCTGCATCCTCCACAACATTGGGCAGCAGAGGGGCAATGTGCTGGAGGAGGAGGATGAGGAGGAAGGGCAGGCCTCGTCCGACGAGGAGGATGCAGGGGAGGGGGACGATGAGCAGGACATGTGACCAGGGGAGGCTGCACAACATTATCGCCAGGGCCAGTGCGCACGGGTTCACCGACTAGGAGGGAGGGGGTGGAGAGGGAGGGTTCCTGGCCAGGGGCATGGACACCACATCCCAGATCCACACCCTCTCACATTCCACACTGCCACACCACTTGCTTGCACACCCCTCCGTTATACATACCTGTGGTGCCACGAGCTGGGGGCCCTGGGTTGGCAGTGGCAGCGGGTCTGGTCCATGGGGTGGGGGATGATGACAACCTGCTCTGCGATGGGCTCTGGTGCTTCACATCGTATGACAACATCTGACTCATGCCCACAGTAGCACCTTCCATCTGGGTGATCCCTGCATGCGAGCTGGCCAATCGATCACAAGGTCCTGCACCCGTGCCAACGTAACTGGTGTCGAACTTTCTGGTTTGACGGGCCCTAAGGTGTACCGGGTGGTGTGGTTTCGCCCTGTTCTGCCCGCTGCCCACCAGATGCACCAGGGACAGGAGGGGGGAGCCCGAGGTGCTTCGGTGTTTCTGGCACCTTCTCTGCAGTAGTCACCGGCACGGGTCCCATCACCTCCTCCTCCTTCGGGATGCCCGATGGCCCCTGGGCTACTCCATTGGACGGGAGTGTGAGCGGAGCCATTCCCTGAGGTCCCCCACCACCAGGCGCTGCGAGCCCTGGAGGCCCGCTCTGGTCTCGACCAGGGTCTGCACGCTCACGGCCATGGAACACAGGGATCTCCATCTGGGCTGCGACTGGTCCACCTCCCTCTGGGACTGCTGCCCCCCCCCCTCCCCCCCAGTGTCTGCGCAACACTGGCCAGCGGCTGGGATACGGCGTCGATGTTCCCAGCCATGGCCTGTTGTTACTGGGCACTGCTGAGGAGCGTTGCTGCAATATCCAGGTGGCTCTGGCACATGGCTGCCTGAGCCTCGGCCCCCGCCTGCACAGAATGCCCCAGGGCTTGGACATGCTGATCCATAGCCAAAATTGTTGCCCCCAATGCCTCCACCACGGGTGCCACCCGTGCGGTGTCGGCCTGGGTGGCACGCATGACCGGCACCAACCCAGCTCCTGCACGCGGATGGACTCCTCCACCTGCGCTAGCAGGTGCTGGATGCCCGCCATAATCCCCTCTTGTGGTCTCTGGGTCTCTGACTGCATCTGCACTGTGGCTGGAACTGGATGTTCCAGAAGCCCGGGACTCATCTGGACGGCAGCTGGTTCCTGGGGCCGGCATGCCCTCCAACCGTCAATCCCTTCGGCTGCCCTTGCCTTCACCTCCTGTGCTGGGTGTGATGTGTGATGCGTCCCAGATAGTGGCCCAGGGGCCTCTTCACTAATGTGCCCAACCGAGGTGATTGTCTTTGGGATGGTGGAGGGTGTAAGAGTCAGCTGTGACAGAAAGTCAGTGTCATCCTCTGATCTGAGCTCGAGGGTGTCCTGGGTCTTGGGCGGAGGGAGGGCTGATGTTCGGGCTGCTCTCCCCGTCGGTGCTTGGCTATCTGGGGGGCACCGACTCTAGCACCGGCTGGGCGGAGGGGGGGGGGGTCTCTGGATAGACCCACCCCATCTCCGGTAGGTCCTGTAAGACACAAGGCGACATGTATGATTAGACAGCGGGCTGGAGCTGTGGGGGAGACGGTCTTGAGGGGGTGTGGGTTGAGGGGAGTGAAGGGTGAGGGGGGTGTGGATTGAGGGGGTGAGGGGGTTGAGGGTGAGGGGGGGTGTTGAGGGGGGTATGGGGGGGGGCGGCTGTCCATACACGTGTCATGGGGATCCGCAACTAAGCGGGGTCTCACTTCCTCGCCTGCCGTCAAACTCCACCTCGGTGACCTCCCTGTCCTCTGGTCCGCTGACCACGTCCGGTGTGCTTTGCTCAGGCATGGTGAGGGGCTGCAGTTCTGGTGGTCCCCCTCCGGTCTTCTCCCACTCCTGCCGGTTGTGTGCGGCCTTCTCCTGGGGGAGGGGGAACACAGTCCCACGCATGCAGCCCAGGGGATGGGTAGATATTGGCCTCAGTGGCCAGGGCACCTGGCCATGGCAGCTAGCATGGGTGCTGCCATGTGGGGCAGGGTGGGGGTTTGTCCATCTCCCTTGGGGGGAGGGGCCGGGTTACGGTTGTTTGGGGGGGCGTGGTTAGTGCCAAGGGCACGAAAAGCTGACTCACCTTGGCCGCCCTGAGATGGTCGTGAAGTTTCTTTCGGCAGTGCATGCCAGTCGGTGCGACGTTGCTCATGGCGCTGACCGCCTCTGCCACCTGGGCCCAGGCATTGCGAACATCGGTGCCTGCCGGCCTTCCTCCCGGGTTGGAGTACAGGGTCTTCCTTCTCTCCTCCACGGCATCCATGAGGGCGTCCAGCTCAGCATCCCTGAACTGTGGCGCTGCTCTCCTTCCAGCCATCTTGTTAACTGGGACAGTGTGTGTGTGTGGGGATAGATCGTTTAAATCCGGTTGTGGCGTATGAGTCTCATGTGTGCCAATCACGGTTCCACAGAATCCGGCACCGTTTTCCATGGAATTGATTGCATTCCACATGGCAATGGTGCTAGCCCATTTAAAGTAGCTGAATCGGTGCAGCTGTTGCCCCGTTTTTTTCTGTTGTAAAATGCTTCGGTTCCCACGCCGGTGTCGGCACTTAGCTCAAAATCGGAAAATCCAGCCCCTCATACGTTGCTGAGGGGGGACTTTATTTTGTTTTGTTTCCTATTAATGAATATTACAAATATGAACCTGCCACATCCCACCGTAATGCTTGGCATGCCACAAACATCTCTCTGGACCTGACCCCACTGTCAAGAAATCAAAATTTCATACATCACCTAATTAAGTTACTCTGCATTCCTTGTTTCCCACTCTTGTGGGCTCTGTAAAATTTAGACCCACCTGTCCCGATTTCTCAGGTAGTTGCCATTCTTTCTCATTGTTCAGGACAAAAAGTCGCACAATCCTCTCCAATAGGAAGCAATTATTTAATTAGTTTAGCCCACACCTGACTTTTCACTGGAATCTACATCAATGGGAAATTGATGTGAACGATGCCAAAGTTATATCTGTTACTTAGGGTTTGCCATCACGCATTTTCTCATAACTCATGTCCAATTTCCTGCAATTGTCCCATCATCACATGGAGTGATGAGCATCCTTTCTCAGTTAAAACTAATTTTCACATATTATTCCTCATTTTTATTGCTAATTTTATTATGTTTGCTATTTAACCCTATTCTCTGCTGATAAAAAGCATCATGCTCACCGTCTTTGTTCCTACCCTCCTACATAATTTGGTGTGGTGGTGCGTGTAGTGACAGAATCAAAAGCAAAGGAAACGTTGAAGATCCAGTTGACAGTTCCAGTCCTTTTCTCAGTTTGCCCTCTGGAACTGCTTCTCTGGTTGTTGTTCAATTCTGACTCCACAATCCATTAAACCTTACTTCCAACACATTCCCACATTTTAGCATTCCACTGAACATCTTATCAATTTTGAGACAGCTCATGCTGACAGAAATGTTAAATACTCTGAGTAAACTGTTCTTATTGTCTTCATCTTTAACTGTTCGAGCCTCAATTTCACAGCCTTTGCGACCATTAGTGAATTCATGAAGAACACCTCAGACTGTTCAGCACTAATTCCATGGACTGTGGGCGGGATTCTGTGATCCTGAGGCTAAGTGTTGACGCCGTCGGAAATGCCGTCGCGTTTCTTGACGGTGTCAACACGGCCTCCGGATCAGCAATTCTGGCCCCGACAGGGGGCCAGCACAGCACTGGACCGGTTCACGCCGCTCCAGCTGCTGATCCCGGCATGAACTGTGCGCCGCAGGATCCGAGCATGCGCAGTGACAATGGCGCCAATGCGCACATGCGCAGTGGCACTGGCGCCAACGTGCGCATGCGCAGTGGCTTTCTTCAATGCACCGGCCCCGACGCAACATGGCGCAGGACTCCAGGGGCCAGCGCGGAAGAAAGGAGGCCGCCAGCCAGAGAGGCCGGCCCGCCGATCGGTGGCTCCTGATCACGGGCCAGGCCACATCGGAGGCCCCCGGACCACCCCCCCTCCCCAGGCCACCCCCCCCGATCCTTCCACACCGAGTTCCCGCTGGCTAAGAGCAGGTGTGGATGGCGCCGGCGGGTCTCGCAGTTTTACGATGGCCGCTCGGCCCATCCCGTGCCAGGAATCGGCAGGCCGGCCGCGTCGAGCGGCCCCCGACCATGCTGCCCGTCGAAACTAAAATCTTCATAAACTTCCAGGGTCCTTATTCCCATCCTATTATGTATTTGTCCCTTAAACGTCACTATCGGCCCTGCTTCCACCACCTCCTCCGGCAGCGAGTTCCAGGCATCCAATACCCTCTGTGTAAAAAACTTGCCACGCACATCTCCTCTAAACCCTGCCCCTCGCATCTTAAACCTATGCCCTCTAGTAATTGACCCCTCTACCCTGGGAAAAAGTCTCTGACTATCCACTTTGTTTATGCTCCTCATAATTTTGTACACCTCCAGCAGGTCACCCCTCAACCTTCTTCGTTCCAGTGAGAACAAACCAAGTTTATTCAACCTCTCCTCATAGCTAATGCCCTCCATACCAGGCATCATCCTGATAAATCTCTTCTGTACCCTCTCTAAAGCCTCCACATCCTTCTGGTAGTGTGGTGACCAGAATTGAACACTATACTCCAAGTGTGGCAACATGACTTGCCAATTTTTATACTCAATGCCCCGGGCAATGAAGGCAAGCATGCCGTATGCCTTCTTGACTACCTTCTCCACTTGTGTTGCCCCTTTCAGTGACCTGTGGACCTGTACACCAAGATATCTCTGACTGTCAATACTCTTGAGGGTTCTTCCATTCACTGTATATTCCCTACCTGTATTAGACCTTCCAAAATGCATCACCTCACATTTGTCCGAATTAAGCTCCATCTGCCATCTCGCCGCCCAAGTCTCCAAACGATCTAATTCCTGTTGTATCCTCTGACAGTCCTCATCGCTATCCACAATTCCACCAATCTTTGTGTCGTCTGCAAACTTACTAATCAGACCAGTTACATTTTCCTCCAAATCATTTATATATACTACGAACAGCAAAGGTCCCAGCAATGATCCCTGCGGAACACCACTAGCCCTCCAATCAGAAAAGCACCCTTCCATTGCTACTCTCTGCCTTCTATGACCTAGCTAGCCAGTTCTGTATCCATCTTGCCAGTTCACCTCTGATCCCGTGTGTCTTCACCTTTTGTACCAGCCTGCCATGAGAGACCTTGTCAAAGGTCTTACTGAAGTCCATGCAGACAACATCCACTGCCCTACCTGCATCAATCATTTTTGTGACCTCCTTGAAAAACTCGATCAAGTTAGTGAGACACGACTTCCCCTTCACAAAACAGTGCTGCCTCTCGATTATATGACCCCTTGCTTCCAAATGGGAGTAGATCCTGTCTTAAAGAATTCTCTCCAGTAATCTCCCTACCACTGACGTAAGGCTCACTGGCCTGTAGTTCCCTGGATTATCCATGCTCCCCTTTTTTTCTTTTTTTAAATAAATTTAGTGTACCCAATTCATTTTTTTCCAATTAAGGGGTAATTTAGAGTGTCAATCCACCTACCTTGCACATCTTTGGGTTGTGGGGGCGAAACCCACGCAAACACGGGGAGAATGTGCAAACTCCACACGGACAGTGATCCAGAGCCGGGATCAAACCTGGGACCTCGGCACCATGAGGCAACAGGGCTAACCCACTGCGCCACCGTGCTGCCCATTGCTACCCTTCTTAAACAAAGGATAACATTGGCTATTCTCCAGTCCTCCGGGACATTAACTTGTTGTTGAAAACTCACCACTATTCTTAGAAGTCCCCCTGTACCAAAAAGGGCCGACATTCTAAATGGTGAACAGGGATTCTCACTCCCTGACTCCTATGCAGGCTTCGGTGGGTGCTATTCAGGTCAAACTATATTTTCAAGTTATCCCCCGGTATAACCCATACCTTCACAGAAGATTTCATCTACTTACAACTTAGTAGCATCGATCCTAGGCCCCGCATTGCTAAGTAAGTAAAGTACACTTTGGAATAGCCACTGTTTCAGGTTAAAACTTAAGTTATTTTATTATTATATTTTGTCTTCTAAAAGCTGCAATCACTGTCTTCACAGAAAGGTAAAAAGATCTTGCTTCTGGATCCTTCTGGTTGTTTGAAGGGACCTTCAGGCCCACCTTGACAATCAATCTTCTTTAAAGTCTGGTCTTCTTTAGATGTATTAGCTGGTTAGCTCGGTTGCTATGTCTTGTCGATCCCATGTACCAAGCTATGAGAGCTGACTCTGCCCTCTGCCTCTGAGCTGGCTCTGCTGACTCTGAGCTGACTCTGCCTCCTCTTTAAATTCTGGTCTTCCTTAGATGTATTAGCTGTTTTAGCTCGGCTGCTTTGCTTTGTCCTGTTCCCATGGCCAAGCTGACTGTAAGCTGACTCTGCTTGCTTCTCGTGTTCCTTCTCTGCTTCTCTCGGTCTCTCTGCCCCTCTGCTTCTCTGCCTCTCTCTCAGGGTTTATATATTTTTCTAACAGTTATTAAGTTTTAATGACTTTATTGTAAAGTAACTTTTATTTCACTTTGATTGTAAAAGGTACCTTTAATCTAAATTTTTCTAACACGACTAAATATTAATTTTGGGCGTGACCTCAGCCCATAGATCTGATTACATTCTTCCTTTGTGATGTTCAAAGTTCCTTTGTGATATTCAAAAATGCTTTGATTTCAAAAGTGGTGTGAATTTTGGTTCTTGTCATTTCTATAGTTTTATTTTCAAATTGTGTCCCCAGCTCATAATTTTGACTTTGATTTGGGTCTAATTTGTGTTCTTGTAAACATGTTGTCTCCAGTTTTCTTTAATTTACCTGATTTTAGCAGAGCTTCACACCTATATATTCGCTCCCCATGTAATTCTTTTCTATCTGCTGATTTTACTTCAATGGAGGTGTGAATCATTGATTTTAGCGTAATGCTAAAAATCCACTTGGTTATAACTTGAAAGGTTTACATTTATCACCTAACTCAACTGAAACCCTCATCCATGCTTTTCCAGATGCTTACTAAGATGTTTAATTTCAATGAAGGTATGAGCCATTGTTTTTAGCTTCATACAAAAATGCTATTTGTTTGTTTGGGAGAAGGACGCTGCATTTTATAATCCTTCTCTTTGCAGCTGCTATTACCCCTTCGTGGGATCTTTCCCTGTATCCTCTCATGTTTCTTCAATCAGGTATTGCCAGACTTCCATGTTTCTTCTGACATATCTTTCCATATTATCAATTACAACCTGAAGACAGTGAGGATCCAAAGATTTCTGTCAAGGCCTCAGCAATTTCCTCTCTAGCCCCCTTCAGTATTCTGGGGTAGATCCCATCAGGCCCTGGGGACTTATCCACCTTAATATTTTTCAAGACGCCCAACACCTCATCTTTTTGGATCTCAATGTGACCCAGGCTATCTACACACCCTTGTCATTTTTATAAATGACCTGGAGGGGGTCGTAGAAGGATGGGTGAGTAAATTTGCAGATGACACTAAAGTCGGTGGAGTTGTGGACAGTGCGGAAGGATGTTACAAGTTACAGAGGGACATAGATAAGCTGCAGCGCTGGGCTGAGAGGTGGCAAATGGAGATTAATGCAGAAAGTGTGAGGTGATTCATTTTGGAAGGAATAACAGGAAGACAAAGAGTACTGGGCTAATGGTAAGATTCTTGGTAGTGTGGATGAGCAGAAAGATCTCGGTGTCCATGTACATAGATCCCTGAAAGTTGCCACCCAGGTTGAGAGGGTTGTTAAGAAGGCGTACGGTGTGTTAGCTTTTATTGGTAGAGGGACTGAGTTTCGGAGCCATGAGGTCATGTTGCAGCTGTACAAAACTCTGGTGCGGCCGCATTTGGAGTATTGCGTGCAATTCTGGTCGCCGCATTATAGGAAGGATGTGGAAGCATTGGAAAAGGTGCGGAAGAGATTTACCAGGATGTTGCCTGGTATGGAAGGAAGATCTTATGAGGGAAGGCTGAGGGACATGAGGCTGTTCTCGTTAGAGAGAAGAAGGTTAAGAGGTGACTTAATTGAGGCATACAAGATGATCAGAGGATTAGATAGGGTGGACAGTGAGAGCCTTTTTCCTCGGATGGAGATGTCTAGCATGAGGGGACATAGCTTTAAATTGAGGGGAGATAGATATAGGACAGATGTCAGAGGTAGGTTCTTTACTCAGAGAGTAGTAAGGGTGTGGAATGCCCTGCCTGCAACAGTAGTGGACTCGCCAACACTAAGGGCATTCAAATGGTCATTAGTTAGACATATGGGCAGCACGGTAGCACAAGTGATTAGCACTGTGGCTTCACAGCGCCAGGGCCCCAGGTTCGTTTCCCCGCTGGGTCACTGTCTGTGCGGAGTTTGCACGTTCTCCCCGTGTGTGCGTGGGTTTCCTCCGGGTGCTCCGGTTTCCTCCCACAGTCCAAAGACGTGCAGGTTAGGTGGATTGGCCATGCTAAATTACCCGTAGTATCCATAAGGGTTGGGAGGGGTTATTGGGTTGCGGGGATAAGGTGGAAGTGAGGGATTAATGTGGGTCGGTGCAGACTCGATGGGCCGAATGGCCTCCTTCTGCACTGTATGTTCTATGTATTCTATGTAATATGGACGATAAGGGAATATTGTAGATGGTCTTTAGAGTGGTTTCACAGGCCGGCACAACATTGAGGGCCGAAGGGCCTGTACTACGCTGTAATGTCCCATGTTCTATGTTCTCTAGACTCAACATCCACCAATTCCTTCTCTTTGAAGCCTCAGCAGTTTCGAAATTCTGAACAATGAGTATGATCATCTGATTTAAATTCTACTGAAAGCTATTTCATTAAATGTATTACCAGTTTAAATAAATTAGGTTATTGGAACCAGTGCTCCACACAGGTTTTGCAGGTGTCCAAGTCGTATTGTGCAGTGGAACTTTAAGATTTGATGTTTTAGTTATGGAAAGTTATCTTGCTTAATCCAAATTTCATTGTGCTCTTAAGAATGCAAACATTACTCATTTCTTATATTGTTTAAATTGCTGATTGGTTCTGATGTCTTTCCAATTCATGTTATTCTGACAGTTTGTGTGTTTATTATGTCAGGAAAATCTATCGACATCAGCCATTCTTGAAATGAGTCAACGAGGAGAGACAGACAAAATTCATGAGAATGAAATACATATATCAGGTTAGCATTTCAACATTGCAGGTCAATTTTAAGATGGAAATGTTACACCTCGATTCTTTATTTCCATCACTTACAGATTGTTGTCTTTTGTACATGTAGAAGGCAGGAGACGGTTAATTTAAACTGTCCTGATTTCCCCGCTCACTACACATCCATCAACAGAAATGTGTTTGTTTTTATACTGATTTCCTCCTTCATAAATGATGGCCTCTTCCCCAACCCTTAAATTTGAGATGTTCCAAATGTCTATTGATAACTTGCACAGCAAACTCGAGGTAAGATAAAAGAAGAAGGGTTGATTTATTTTTACACACACGCGCACATACACACTCTAACTCACACACACACACGCATGAGAGAGGGGTTTCACAACATAAATACGGCAATTTTCGGGAACCTTGGATAACGAAAGATATTGTAGGCCTCGTCAAAAAGAAAAAGGAGGCATTTGTCAGTGCTAAAAGGCTGGGAAAAGACAAAGCCTGTGTGGAATATAAGGAAAGTAGGAAGGAACTTAAGCAAGGAGTCAGGAGGGCTAGAAGGGGTCATAAAGTCATTGGCAAATAGGGTTAAGGAAAATCCCAAGGCTTTTTACACATACATAAAAAGCAAGAGGGTGGCCAGGGAAAGGGTTGGCCCACTGAAGGATAGGCAAGGGAATCTATGTGTGGAGCCAGAGGAAATGGGCGAGGTACTAAATGAATACTTTGCATCAGTATTCACCAAAGAGAAGGAATTGGCTGAGTCTGGAGAATGGTGTGTAGATAGCCTGGGTCACATTGAGATCCAAAAAGACGAGGTGTTGGGCGTCTTAAAAAATATTAAGGTACATAAGTCCCCAGGGCCTGATGGGATCTACCCCAGAATACTGAAGGAGGTTGGAGAGGAAATTGCTGAGGCCTTGACAGAAATCTTTGGATCCTCACTGACTTTAGGTGATGTCCCGGAGGACTGGAGAATAGACAATGTTGTTCCTCTGTTTAAGAAGGGTAGCAAGGATAATCCAGGGAGCTACAGGCCGGTGAGCCTTACTTCATTGGTAGGGAAATTACTGGAGAGAATTCTTCGAGTCAGGATCTACTCCCATTTGGAAGCAAATGGACGTATTAGTGAGAGGCAGCATGGTTTTGTGAAGGGGAGGTCGTGTCTCACTAACTTAATAGAGTTTTTCGAGGAGGTCACAAAGATGATTGATGCAGGTAGGGCAGTGGATGCTGTCTATATGGACTTCAGTAAGGCCTTTGACAAGGTCCCTCATGGTAGAAGGTGAAAAGTGAAGTCAAAGGTGACTCGGAGAAAGTAAAAGGTGAAGTCACACGGGATCAGGGGTGAGCTGGAAAGGTGGATACAGAACTGGCTAGGTCATAGAAGGCAGAGAGTAGCAATGGAAGGATGCTTTTCTAATTGGAGGGCTGTGGCCAGTGGTGTTCCGCAGGGATCAGTGCTGGGACCTTTGCTGTTTGTAGGATATATAAATGATTTGGAGGAAAATGTAACTGGTCTGATTAGTAAGTTTGCAGATGACACAAAAATTGGTGGAATTGCGGATAGCGATGAGGACTGTCAGAGGATACAGCAGGATTTAGATTGTTTGAAGACTTGGGCGGAGAGATGGCAGATGGAGTTTAATCCGGACAAATGTGAGGTAATGCATTTTGGAAGGTCTAATGCAGGTAGGGAATATACAGTGAATGGTAGAACCCTCAAGAGTATTGAAAGTCAGAGAGATCTAGGAGTACAGGTCCATAGGTCACTGAAAGGGGCAACACAGGTGGAGAAGGTAGTCAAGAAGGCATACGGCATGCTTGCCTTCATTGGCCGGGGCATTGAGTATAAGAATTGGCAAGTCATCTTGCAGCTGTATAGAACCTTAGTTAGGCCACAGTATAGTGTTCAATTCTGGTCGCCACACTACCAGAAGGATGTGGAGGCTTTAGAGAGGGTGCAGAAGAGATTTACCAGAATGTTGCCTGGTATGGAGGGCATTAGCTATGAGGAGCGGTTGAATAAACTCGGTTTGTTCTCAATGGAACGACGGAGGTTGAGGGGCGACCTGATAGAGGTCTACAAAATTATGAGGGGCATAGACAGAGTGGATAGTCAGAGGCTTTTCCCCAGGATAGAGGGGTCAATTACCAGGGGGCATAGGTTTAAGGTGAGAGGGGCAAAGTTTAGAGTAGATGTACGAGGCAAGTTTTTTACGCAGAGGGTAGTGGGTGCCTGGAACTCGCTACCGGAGGAGGTGGTGGAAGCAGGGACGATAGTGACATTTAAGGGGCATCTTGACAAATACATGAATAGGATGGGAATAGAGGGATACCGACCCAGGAAGTGTAGAAGATTGTAGTTTAGTCGGGCAGCATGGTCGGCGCGGTCTTGGAGGGCCGAAGGGCCTGTTCCTGTGCTGTACATTTCTTTATTCTTTGTTCTATCCACCTCTTTTGCACTAACACAATAATGGGGGGGCAATAGAACATAGATCATGGAACAATACAGCGCAGTACAGGCCCTTCGGCCCACGATGTTGCACCGAAACAAAAGCCATCTAACCTACACTATACCATTATCATCCATACGTTTATCCAATAAACTTTTAAATGCCCTCAATGTTGGCGAGTTCACTACTGTAGCAGGTAGGGCATTCCACGGCCTCACTACTCTTTGCGTAAAGAACCTACCCCTGACCTCTGTCCTATATCTATTACCCCTCAGTTTAAGGCTATGTCCCCTCGTGCTAGCCATTTCCATCCGCGGGAGAAGGCTCTCACTGTCCACCCTATCTAACCCTCTGATCATTTTGTATGCCCCTATTAAGTCTCCTCTTAACCTTCTTCTCTCTAACGAAAACAACCTCAAGTCCATCAGCCTTTCCTCATAAGATTTTCCCTCCATACCAGGCAACATCCTGGTAAATCTCCTCTGCACCCGTTCCAAAGCCTCCACGTCCTTCCTATAATGCGGTGACCAGAACTGTACGCAATACTCCAAATGCGGCCGGACCAGAGTTCTGTACAGCTGCAACATGACCTCCTGACTCCGGAACTCAATCCCTCTACCAATAAAGGCCAACACTCCATAGGCCTTCTTCACCACCCTTTCAACCTGGGTGGCAACTTTCAGGGATCTATGTACATGGACACCTAGATCCCTCTGCTCATCCACACTTTCAAGAACTTTTCCATTAGCCAAATATTCCACATTCCTGTTTTTCCTTCCAAAGTGAATCACCTCACACTTCTCTACATTAAACTCCATTTGCCACCTCTCAGCCCAGCACTGCAGCTTATCTATATCCCTCTGTAACCTGCTACTTCCTTCCACACTATCGACAACACCACCGACTTTAGTATCGTCTGCAAATTTACTCACCCACCCTTCTGCGCCTTCCTCTAGGTCATTGATAAAAATGACAAACAGCAACGGCCCCAGAACAGATCCTTGTGGTACTCCACTTGTGACAGAACTCCATTCTGAACATTTCCCATCAACCACCACCCTCTGTCTTCTTTCAGCTAGCCAATTTCTGATCCACATCTCTAAATCACCCTCAATCCCCAGCCTCCGTATTTTCTGCAATAGCCTACCGTGGGGAACCTTATCAAACGCTTTGCTGAAATCCATATACACCACATCAACTGCTCTACCCTCGTCTACCTGTTCAGTCACCTTCTCAAAGAACTCGCTAAGGTTTGTGAGGCATGACCTACCCTTCACAAAGCCATGCTGACTATCCCTGATCATATTATTCCTATCTAGATGATTATAAATCTTGTCTCTTATAATCCCCTCCAAGACTTTACCCACTACAGACGTGAGGCTCACCGGTCTATAGTTGCCGGGGTTGTCTCTGCTCCCCTTTTTGAACAAAGGGACCACATTTGCTATCCTCCAGTCCTGTGGCACTATTCCTGTATCCAATGATGACATAAAAATCAAAGCCAATGGTCCAGCAATCTCTTCCCTGGCCTCCCAGAGAATCCTAGGATAAATCCCATCAGGTCCCGGGGACTTATCTATTTTCAGCCTGTCCAGAATTGCCAACACCTCTTCCCTACGTACCTCAATGCCATCTAATCTATTTACCTGGAGCTCAGCATTCTCCTCCACAACATTATCTTTTTCCTGAGTGAATACTGACGAAAAATATTCATTTAGTATCTCGCCTATCTCTTCAGACTCTACACACAACTTCCCATCCCAGTCCTTGACTGGTCCTACTCTGTCCCTAGTCATTCGCTTATTCCTGACATACCTATAGAAAGCTTTTGGGTTTTCCTTGATCCTTCCTGCCAAACACTTCTCATGTCCCCTCCTTGCTCGTCTTAGCTCTCTCTTTAGATCCTTCCTCGCTACCTTGTAACTATCCATCGCCCCAACTGAAACTTCACACCTCATCTTCACATAGGCCTCCTTCTTCCTCTTAACAAGAGATTCCACTTCCTTGGTAAACCACGGTTCCCTCGCTCGGCACCTTCCTCCCTGCCTGACCGGTACATACTTATCAAGAACACGCAGTAGCTGATCCTTGAACAAGCTCCACTTATCCAGTGTGTCCAAAACTTGCAGCCTACTTCTCCACCTTATCCCCCCCAAGTCACGTCTAATGGCATCATAATTTCCCTTCCCCCAGCTATAACTCTTGCCCTGCGGTGTATACTTATCCCTTTCCATCCTTAACGTAAACGTCACCGAATTGTGGTCACTGTCCCCAAAGTGCTCACCTACCTCCAAATCCAGCACCTGGCCTGGTTCATTACCCAAAACCAAATCCAATGTGGCCTCGCCTCTTGTTGGCCTGTCAACAAACTGTGTCAGGAAACCCTCCTGCACATACTGAACAAAAAACAACCCATCTAATGTACTCGAACTATATCTTTTCCAGTCAATATTTGGAAAGTTAAAGTCTCCCATAATAACTACCCTATTACTTTCGCTCTTATCCAGGATCATCCTCGCCATCCTTTCCTCTACATCCCTAGAACTATTTGGAGGCCTATAGAAAACTCCCAACAGGGTGACCTCTCCTTTCCTGTTTCTAACCTCAGCCCATACTACCTCGGAAGATGAGTCCCCATCTAGCATCCTCTCCGCCACTGTAATACTGCTCTTGACTAGCAGCGCCATACCTCCCCCTCTTTTGCCTCCTTCTCTGAGCTTACTAAAACACCTAAACCCCGGAACCTGCAACATCCATTCCTGTCCCTGCTCTATCCACATCTCCGAAATGGCCACAACATCGAAGTCCCAGGTACCAACCCATGCTGCCAGTTCCCCTACCTTATTTCGTATACTCCTGGCATTGAAGTAGACACACTTCAAACCACCTACCTGAACACTGGCCCCCTCCTGCGACGTCAAATCTGAGCTCCTGACCTCTATACTCTCATTCTCCCTTACCCTAAAACTACAATCCAGGTTCCCATGCCCCTGCTGCATTAGTTTAAACCCCCCCAAAGAGCACTAACAAATCTCCCCCCCAGGATATTTGTGCCCCGCAGGTTCAGATGTAGACCATCCTGTCTGTAGAGGTCCCACCTTCCCCAGAAAGAGCCCCAGTTATCCAGAAATCCGAATCCCTCCCGCCTGCACCATCCCTGTAGCCACGTGTTTAATTGCTCTCTCTCCCTATTCCTCATCTCACTATCACGTGGCACGGGCAACAACCCAGAGATAACAACTCTGTTTGTTCTAGTTCTGAGCTTCCATCCTAGCTCCCTGAAAGCCTGCCTGACATCCTTATCCCCTTTCCTACCTATGTCGTTAGTGCCAATGTGGACCACGACTTGGGGCTGCTCCCCCTCCCCCTTAAGGACCCGGAAAACACGATCCGAGACATCACGTACCCTTGCACCTGGGAGGCAACATACCAAACGTGAGTCTCTCACGCTCCCACAAAATCTCCTATAAGTGCCCCTGACTATAGAGTCCACAATTACTAATGCTCTGCTCCTCTCCCCCCTTCCCTTCTGAGCAACAGGGACAGACTCTGTGCCAGTTGTCCATACCCCATGGCTTACCCCTGGTAAGTCGTCCCCCCCACAAGTATCCAAAGCGGTATACTTGTTTCTCAGGGGAACGACCGCAGGGGATCCCTGCACTGACTGTTTTTTCCCCGTCCCTCTTACAGTTACCCATCTATCTCCAATCTTTGGTGTAACTAATTCCCTGAAGCTGCTATCTATGACCCCCTCTGCCTCCCGAATGATCCGAAGTTCTTCCAACTCCAGCTCCAGTTCCCTAACTCGGTCTTGGAGGAGCTGGAGATGGCAGCACTTCCTGCAGGTAAAATCAGCAGGGACACTAACGGCATCCCTCACCTCAAACATCCTGCAGGAGGAACATTGCACTCCCTTCCCTGCCATTCCTCTAACTTTCTACCAAGATCTGGCTAACAACTAAATTAAAATTTTTTATATATTAAAAAAATATATATATTATTAATAACAATAATAAAATATGGTACTTACCTCACACCAAAGGGTTTTATTATTAGGTTAGAGGAGGAGGGCGGGTGGGAGACACTACACGTGTAGTGTCTCGGGTTTCCTCTCCACCAGAATTTATTGGTGAGGGTCTTCCCAGAAGTCCGCGGGTCGACTTCCTGTTCCCACCTTAAACACGAGAATTTTTTTTAAAAAATTATTTGAAGGAGAAACTTACCTCCCAGAAATCACTTCCGCACTGCCCCCGCTGAAATGGACTAGCCTGCTCCGCTCCTGCTGAAATCGACTTGGCCTGCAAGGTAAGCAAGTTGTTAATCTGCGCTTTTTCAAAATTCCCGCGCTGATTCTAAGGTCCCAGCTCTCACTCCCGAACTCAACAGCTGACCTGCAAGGTAAGCAAGTTAATCTGTACTCACCTCACCACAGACAACGACCTTTTAAATGGTCCCCTCTGCCTCGCAGCCCCCGCGCTTTTTCAAAATTCCCGCGCTGATTCTAAGGTCCCAGCTCTCACTCCCGAACTCAACAGCTGACCTGCAAGGTAAGCAAGTTAATCTGTACTCACCTCACCACAGACAGCGACCTTTTAAATGGTCCCCTCTGCCTCGCAGCCCCCGCGCTTTTTCAAAATTCCCGCGCTGATTCTAAGGTCCCAGCTCTCACTCCCGAACTCAACAGCTGACCTGAAAGGTAAGCAAGTTAATCTGTACTCACCTCACCACAGACAGCGACCTTTTAAATGGTCCCCTCTGCCTCGCAGCCCCCGCGCTTTTTCAAAATTCCCGCGCTGATTCCCGCAGCAATGAAAAAAGAAAACGGTTTCAGGGCATTGTAATATCCAGCACGGGACTTACGGGGTGGGAATGATTATCCTCCCCGTGGTCGCGTGGAGTACGAGCTCCCTTTCTGAGGGCCGATCGAAACCCTGGCCGTCCTGGAGGACCCCCCCAGTGACGCATCCCCCCGTCCCCGACCAGCTGCCACTCCGAGCGCCCGCCAGGTGGAACCATGTTAGAGTCACACCAGTGGGAACTCGGCCAGCTGCCGGCGGAGAATCGCCGCGGGGGCACTCTTTCAGTGGTCTTTGGCTGGCACCGCGTTGACCACGCTCACACGACAGGCGGCAATTCTCCGGTCCGTGGAGAAGCGCGGGAAGGCGTCGGACCCGATTGCGGGTCTGATGCCCTATTCTCCGCCCCCGCGCCAAGCGCGATTTCGGCGCGGAGGCTAGGAGAATCTTGGCCGTGGACCTTTACGATGGCAAAAACAGTGCAACAGGTGCAACGATTCACCAATCTAAAGGGGTTCGCACCGCCGCCGTTAGCAAAGTCGCCCAGACAGCCATCCAGTGCACGAAGAAACTGCACGATCTCAGGGCGGCCAGGGTGAGTAGGCAGCGCTGTGCCCCTGGCACCAAACCCCTACTCTCCCCACACACATGTAACCCGGACCCCCCCCCCTCAGGCGACGGCCGAACCCCCACATGCCAGCACCCATGCCAGCCGAAATAGCGCAATGGCCGGGCGCCCTAGCCACTGATGCCATCATCTACCCAACCCCTGGGCTGCATGCGCCGGACTGTCTAACAGTGTCATTGTTTGTGTTTGCCCCCCCGCCAACAGGAGAAGGCCGCGCACAACATCCGGGAGTGGGAGATGATCGGAGGGTGACCACCAGACCAGAGCCCCTCACCATGCCCAAACAGAGAGCACTGGACGTGGTCAACAGCCCGGAGGAAAGGGAGATTGCACACTCGGAGGTCGGTGGCGGATCCTCGTGACACATGTGAGCCCCCCTCACCCTCAATCACCCACACCCCCCTCACCCAGGAGTTCGGGTCAGAGGAGGACATAGACTTTCTGTCATAGCTCTCTCCAACACCCTCCACACATTCTGTTGAAGTCCACACATCGCATCTGGTACAGCAGGTGGAGGTAGGAGATGCCGAGGGGCCTGGCGATCGGAGGCAGTCCGGCGCCAGGAACTAGCTGCCGCCAGACGGGACCCGGGCTCCTGGAACATCCAGTCCCACCCACAGTCAGAGACCCAGAGACAACGGGAGGGGATGACAACCGGCGTCCAGCACCTGCGGGCGCAGGTGGAGGAAACTATCTGCGTGCAGGAGCAGGAGGTGGTGCCGGTCATGCATGCCACCTAGGCTGAAACTGCGTCTGCGGTAGAGGCAATGGCGGCGACGGTGTCAGATATTAGTCAGCATGTGCATGGCCTGGGGCATTCTGTGAAGGTGGGGGCCAAGGCCCAGGACAGGGCAGCCCTCACACAGGAAACCATGTGCCAGAGCTACCTGAACATCGCAGCGGCGCTCCTCAGCATGGCCATTGCTGAGAACGTCGTTGCTGGCCAGTGGGAGGTGGGGGACGAGTGAAGGCCACGTGGGTGGACTGTGCTATCCCTCCCCCCACCCCGACCATCCCCAGAAACCCCTCCCCAGCGATTCGACAGAACCATGTGATGGACTGGCTATCTCGCATGCAGGGATCACACAGGTGGAAGGTGTTACTGTGGGCATGAGTCAAACATTGTCAAACGATGTGGAGCCCGGAGATCATCGCAGAGTGGGCTGTAATCAATCTCCATCTCAAGGACCAGACCCACTGTCACTGCCAACCCAGTGCCCCCAGCTCATTGCGCTGCAGGTATGTGTCATGGATGTGGTGTGTATGTGGGTGGTTTGGTGGTGAGGGGGTTTCGTGGTGAGGAAGGTGAGGAGATGTGGGTGTGGGATAGTAGTGTCTGTGCCACTGACCAGCGATCCCCCCCTCCCCTAGTCTGTAAATTGTGTCCCAATGAGGGCGCCCAGTGTGCGCTGGCCCTGGCGATGGCGTTGTGCGGCTTCCCGTGCCTGCCCGAGCCCCATATCCCGCTCATTGTCCCCCTCCCCCTAATCCTCCTCGTCTGACGAGGCCTGCCCTTCATCATCGTTCTTCTCGAGCTCATCGCCCCTCTGCTGGGCTATAATGGGGAGGACGCAGCAGACCAGCATGATGCGGGCGACCCTCCTAGCCTTGTATTGGAGGGCCCTTCCAGAGTGGTCCAGGCATCTTCAGCACCCCGAAGCACCTCTCGGCAATGCCCCTGGTCTCCATGTGGGCATCATTGTAGTGGGTCTCCGCATCGGTCTGTGGCCTCCGTATAGACGTCATCAGCCACAACCGCAACGGCCAGCCAGCCCATCGCCTAGCAGCCAGCCCCGCAGCTGGGAGGGCGTGCCCCTCGAAAATGTCAGGGATCATCGAGTGCGCCAAAATGAAAGAGTCATGTACACTGTTTGCGTTGCACCTGTAAACCCTACTTTGTGCGACTTATGACTAGGACACCCAGGTCCCTCTGCACAGCAGCATGTTTTAAATATTTTATCATTTAAATAATAATCAGTTTTTCGGTTATTCCTTCCAAAATGGATAACCTCACATTTGGCAACATTGTATTCCATCTGCCAGACCCTAGCCCATTCACTTAAACCATCCAAATCCCTCTGCAGACTTCCAGTATCCTCTGCACGTTTTGCTTTACCACTCTATGTGTTGTCTGCCAACTTGGACACATTGCACTTGGTCCTCAACTACAAATCATCTATGTAAATTGTGAACAATTGTGTGCCGAACACTGAGTGGGGCCACTAGCTACTGATTGCCAACCAGAGAAACACCCATTAATCCCCACTCTTTGCTTTCTATTAATTAACCAATCCTCTATCCATGTTACTACTTTACCCTTAAAGCCATGGATCATTATCTTATCCAGCAACCTTTAGTGTGGCACCTTGTCAAAAGCTTTCTGGAAATCCAGATATACCACATCCATTGGTTCCCCGTTGTCTACCGTGCTGGTAATGTCCTCAAAAAGTTCCACTAAATTAGTTAGGCACGACTTGCCTTTTATGAACCCATGCTGCGTCTGTCCAATGAGACAATTTCCATCCAGATGCCTCGCTATTTCTTCCTTGATGTAGATCCATGCATCATCCCTACATCCGAAGTTAAGCTAACTGGCCTATAATTACCCACTTTCTGCCTACCTCATTTTTTAAACAGTGGTGTCACGTTTGCTAATTTCCAATCCGCCGGGACCACCCCAGAGTCTAGTGAATTTTGGTAAAATTATCACGCGTGCATTTGTAATTTCCCTAGCCATCTCCTTTAGTACCCTGCGGATGCATTCCATCAGGGCCAGGAGACTTGTCTATCTTTTGCCCCATTAGCTTGCCCATCACTACCTCCTTAGTGATAACAATTGTCTCAAGGTCCTCACCTGTCATAGCCTCATTTTCATCAGTCACTGACATGTTACTTGTGTCTTCCACTGTGAAGAGCCGACCCAAAAAAGCTGTTCAATTCCTCAGCCATTTCCTCATCTCCCATTATTAAATCTCCCTTCTCATCCTCTAAAGGACCAATATTTACCTTAGCCACTCTTTTTTGTTTTATATATTTGTCGAAACTTTTACTATCTGTTTTTATATTCTGAGCAAGTTTACTCTCATAATCTATTTTACTCTTCTTTATAGCTGTTTCAGTAGCTTTCTGTTTATACGTTTTCCAGCTCATTTCTGTCCCAAGCCTTCTGCCTTCATAATTAAATGATAAAATATGAAAACATGCTGCTGTGCAGAGAGACCTGGGTGATCTAGTCGCAAAAAATTGATTGTAGGTGCGACAAGTGATTAAGAAGGCAAATGGAGTTTTGTCCTTCATTGCTGGAGGGATGGAGTTTAAGATTAGGGAGGTTGTGCTGCAATTGTGTAAGGTGTTAGTGGGGCCACACCTGGAGTATTGTGTTCAGTTTTGGTCTCCTTACCTGAGAAAGGACGTACTGGCGCTGGAGGGTGTGCAGAGGAGATTCACTAGGTTAATCCCAGAGCTGAAGGGGTTGGATTATGAGGAGAGGTTGAGTAAACTGGGACTGTACTCGTTGGAATTTAGAAGGATGTGGGGGAGATCTTATAGAAACATATAAAATTATGAAGGGAATAGATAGGATAGATGCGGGCAGGTTGTTTCCACTGGTGGGTGAAAGCAGAACAAGGGGGCATAGTCTCAAAATAAGGGGAAGTAGATTTAGGGCTGAGCTTAGGAGGAACTTCTTCACCCAAAGGGTTGTGAATCTATGGAATTCCTTGCCCAGACAAGCAGTTGAGGCTCCTTCATTAAGTGTTTTTAAGATAAAGACAGATAGTTTTTTGAAGAATAAAGAGATTAAGGGTTATGGTGTTCGGGCCGGAAAGTGGAGCTGAGTCCACAAAAGATCAGCCATGATCTCATTGAATGGCGAAGCAGGCTCGAGGGGCCAGATGGCCTACTCCTGCTCCTAGTTCCTATGTTTTTATGAACGCCTCAGCCGCCTCCGCCGTTTCAAAATAAAAATCTTTGGCTTTGTACGTCATCCTCAGCTTTGCCGGGTATACCATACCAAATCGCACCCCCTTGTTGTACAGTGCTGCCCTCACTCCGCTGAAAGCTGCTCATCTCTTCGCCAACTCCACCTTCAAGCCCTGGTAAATCCAAACTCTAGCACCATCCCACTGCACCTCCTGCTTCTTCTTCGCCCAGCTTAACACCTTCTCCTTCATGTGGTATTTATGAAAGCAGATAATTACTGCTCTCAGTGGCTCATTACTTTGGGTTTCAGCCTTAACGACCGCTGATCTTGGTCCAGTTCATACCGGGAGGGGTCTTTTCCCTCCCCCATCAACTCCCCCAGCACCCTAGCGAGTACTCTGTTGGCCTTGAGCCCTCTGGTCCTTGGGGAAGCCCAAAATCCTCAGATTGTGCCGCCTTGGGCGGTTACCAAGTCCTCGAACTTTGCTCAGAGTCCTCAGTTGACCTCCACCACCCTCCGCAGCTCGTCTCACATCGAGGTGAGCTGCTCACTGTGCTGCGACACGGCTCCTCCACTTCCTTCAACTTTACACTTTGTTTTCTCATCTCGGTGATTGCCTCCTCCACCAATGATTTCAGTGTGACCGCCATCTCCTCCTCAACGCCTCCATGTGCCTCGCAAGCTGCTTCTCCAGCAGAGGAGATGGCGGTCGCATTGGGGTGGCTCTCATTAAGTGCATGGAACTGGGCCTTAAGTAGTGATAATTGCTTTCTCGTCACGCTACGGCGAGATTCCGATTTCGCCTATGGGAGCGGACCTGTTGCATCGTAAACTGTTTGGTACCTGACGCGGTTCTCGTTTTTGGCATCTGCCACTATTCACCGGCCTCATTTTGCTTGAGCGAGAGCGTAACGAGGCTGGAGAATCGCATCCTAAGTCATTTTTTGGGAGAATTGCGCCCACTATCTTTCATTATTTTAGTTATGCACAGATGATGGGTCCTTTTCTTGGAATTTTTCTTTCACTTTGGAATGTATCTATCTTTGTATTCTGAAATATCCCCTTAAATGTCTGCTGCTGCACCTCTATTGACCAATCCCCCAATTTAATTTGCCTGGTCACTTCAACTTTTAAGTTTAAGTTTAAAATACTCGTGCTAGACCCACTAATCTCTCCCTTAATCATATTGGGTGGAAGTCTTCATCTATTTGACGAAGTGCAGGCAATTAAGGTGGCACCGTGCCCGCTTGCCAGAATTGTGTGAACTCACATCCGATTCTGCGCATCGAGCCATTTATTTATGCATGAACGAGTACCTCTCTGAATCACATGGCAGGTCAGGATCTGATTCGCTCTCCCAACATCAATTGGCAAATTCAAAGGTCCCAGAACCTTATTTAAAAACCAATCTGGCAAACCAATGTCACTTTCTCCAGCTCACTTCGTTTTTTAAAAAATATTTTCAGTCTCCATTTTCACATTTTCCTTCAAAATCTACACCCCCCCAAAAAGCAGTAAACTGTGACAAATACAAAGTCAACAGCGATCCCATCGTCCCACCACCCCAACCATCGGCCCACCTGACAATATAAGCATCAAATAAAACAGACCCTCCCACAGTGGAAAAGAAAACAAAGGAGAAAAAGTAAAGGTAGTCAGGAATCACCCATTGTCACCATTAACCTATAGAGTCGTCCCCCCCCCGCCGACACTCAATGCCATCCAGCCTCCGAAAGAGTACGTAAATGACACCCAAGAGTTGTTAACCACCTCTCTCTTCCCCCCCCCCCCCCCCCCAACTCCTCCCCTCCACTTCCTCTTGTAAAACTCCTTTCCCAACCTCGGTTCCTTCCCCCTAACTTTCCACCCCGGCTGGACTCATCGGACTCTGTTCTGCCAGGCTCCAATGGTCGCAGCCCCTCCCCCCACCTCACCCAGGTTCACTGGCTGGCTTACACTGATGTGTTGGGTGCTCCGGATCCGTGGAACACATACAGGCCCCCAACACTTAAAATAGTGCAACACTATTTTATTAAGTTAGAAACTGTTGAACATAACTGTGGGTTAACACAATGTTAGATTAAACTAAAGACCTGTGCCTGTCCGAACCAGTCTATGCACTCAGCACATGGTGAGGATCTGTGCTGTAAGCTGTAAGCTCTGTCCTTGTAGGAGGCTGCATCCCGAATGAGCGGGAACTTTGATGCCCCCTGTCTTTATAGTGAGTGTGCTCGAACTGGCGATTGGCTGCGGTGTTGTGTGTGTTGATTGGCCTTGCTGTGTGTCCATCAGTGTGTGTGTATCTGCACCATGATATACTGGTGACATACACCAGCCAGCGTGGAGGCCCCCGCCCGGGTCTCTTTCCTCTTGCCCGGCCCCAGGAAAAACCCAGAAGTCCCCTTTAGGGCACAAACCCCGCATACACACCCACACCCCAAAGAACCCTCATTACGACTGAAAGTCCCATTTCATCGCTTGTCCAAACATACACAACGTTGGCTCCTGTAGCCCATACACCAGCACGCAGTGAAACAAAAAATTAAAAATACAGTCTTGAGGCTATATTGGTACATGACCATTTCTCAATTCTGCCACAGTCCTTCTGCCTTTGCAAACTCCTCCGCTGCTTCCGCCGTCCCAAAATAAAAGCCCTTGAACTTGTCGGTCACTCTCAGCTTCACTGGATATACAATGCCGCACTGCACCTTGCTAATGTACAGTGCCCTCTTCACCTGGTTGAAGGCAGCCCGCATCTTCGCCAGCTCCACCGTAAAGTCCTGGTATACACGAATACCTTCTCCTTTGCACTGTACCTACGGAAGCACAAAGTCTCTGGCGGCTCACTCGCCTTTGGTACAGGCCTCCACGACCGATGAGCCCGATCCAGTTCATATCGGAAGGGATCCTCCCCTCCCCCAATAGTTTCGCCAACATTGTGGCAAAATACTCAGTCGACCTCGGTCCTTCCACTCCTTTGGGCAGCCCCACAATCCTCAGATTCTGTCGCCTCGATCTGTTTTCCAGGTCTTCCATTTTGCCTCGCAGATCCTTGTTGATCTTTATCACCTTCCGCACCTACTTCCCCATCGAGATAAGTTGATCACTGTGCTGCAGTAATGCCTCTTCCACATCCTTCAGCGTCTCGCCTTGCTCCCGCACCTCCGCCACTGCGCTCGCAACCGCCGTCCTCACCGGGGTAATCGCCTCCTCCACCAGCACTTTCAAAACCGCCCCCATCTCCTTCCTCGTCACCTCCATATGTTTTGTGAACTGCCTTTCGAATTCCACGGCCATCACCTTAGTTATTTCTTCAGCCGTAAGCAGTGCGGTCTCCCCGGTGCTCGAGTCTCCATTTTCTTTCCCGACCCCGCGGTGACCTTTCCACTCCCCGACGGGCTTTCAGCTGCTTTTTTCACGGCCGTTTTTTTAACTGATCCTCGACATATCCCTTCCCTGTGCTTTCCCCCGTCTTTTGCTGCCTTCGCTGCCCCTAGGACTGGGCTTTAACCCCCGACAATGCCGTTCCCGAACGGGAGCCCTCCAACGCGCAGCTGTCTCCCTCCTGCCGTCACCGGAGGTCCCTTCAGCTCACTTCTTATCAGGAGACTGCTCAAGATGACATCTCGCCAGAAACAAAAGGCCACTTCCCTTCAGTCACAGGTCCTTGACACATTCATCCACGGAGTCTGGGTGCAAAGACATGTCTTACTCAATTTAAGGCCCAGTTCCATGCAATTAATGAGAGCCACCCCATATCCAACGGCCTCCCATCATTCAGCTGCCTCCCCAGCAAATGGTCATGCTGGTGCTGATTAGTACTCCTTTTGAAAAACATGAACCTGGTGGAAGGGCTTCTGTGGGGAGCCAAGGAGCAAAGTAGCCATCTTTGCTCACAGGCAAAGAGCCCAGGGGTCCTGGGCCTTCCACCCCAGTGCTCGGTGGGGGTGAGGGACTATCGGCTGGGGGTGGGGGATGCTCTACAGGGGTAGGCCGCCATGGGAGGGTGGGGGCTTCAACTGGGGGGAAACCACTCATGGTGCCATCATGCCAACCCTGGATCATGTTTCCCTATTCTGGTGCAACCCTTGTCCCTGTCCGTCTGCCCCACCGATCACCCATAACCCCCACCGACTGCCGAGGCCTCTGACCATGCGGCTGAAGGCTATTGCTAATCGTGAATTCGTAACCATGGTTGTGTGTGAACTTCACACAACCAAAGGAGATTCCCGTGGGTAAACGAGGCATGTAGCACGTTTATTGTGTTTGACAATTCCCCACTCTCCCGATGGTATTGCCCACTCCCAGTCCTCACCCCCTATCGAACGCCCCTATCCCCTCCCCTTTCCCCGGTGCCCTCAGTGATTCTCGATGTGCTTTGCCCTCCTACCTCTACCATTACATCTTGGTGTGCCCTCAGGATGCACATCAGAAGTGGAGGCAGCTAGCTGCATATCTCATCAATGCTCATGGCAGGTGTCCTCTGGGGCCAGTGGGCCCCGGCTCACTTGTCGGCGGCAGATGCACTGTTGTGCGCCTTGTCCCATGTGCCAGCTGCGAGATGCAGCCTCATCGGAGGGGTGGAAATTGGGGAAGCTGGTGGCCACTGTTGCCACTCTATGGGACGGGTCTGGGTTGGTAAACAGAGCCACCTGACAGAGGTCGGAGGTTGGTTCTTTCCGCAAAGAGTGGTGAGGCTGTGGAATGCCCTACCTGCAACAGTAGTGAACTCGCCAACATTGAGGGCATTTAAAAGTTTATTGGATAAGCAAATGGATGCTAATGGCATAGTGTAGGTTAGATGGCTTTTGTTTTTTGACTTCCCATGTCGGTGCAACATCGTGGGCCGAAGGGCCTGTACTGCGCTGTATCGTTCTATGTTCTTTGGGATTTCGGCGGCAGCGGTGCGCAGGGGCCCTCTGGGAGGTGAGTAGTGAGTTTAAAAACCTTACCTTTACAGGAGCAGCCCTTTGGATTTCGGCGGCAGCGGTGCGCAGGGGCCTTCTGGGAGGTGAGTAGTGAGTTTAAAAACCTTACCTTTACAGGAGCAGCCCTTTGGATTTCGGCGGCAGCTGTGCGCAGGGGCCCTCTGGGAGGTGAGTAGTGAGTTTAAAAACCTTACCTTTACAGGAGCAGCCCTTTGGATTTCGGCGGCAGCGGTGCGCAGGGGCCCTCTGGGAGGTGAGTAGTGTATTTAAAAACCTTACCTTTACAGGAGCAGCCCTTTGGATTTCGGCGGCAGCGGTGCGCAGGGGCCTTCTGGGAGGTGAGTAGTGAGTTTAAAGCCTTACCTTTACAGGAGCAGCCCTTTGGATTTCGGCGGCAGCGGTGCGCAGGGGCCTTCTTGGAGGTGAGTAGTGTATTTAAAAACCTTACCTTTACAGGAGCAGCCCTTTGGATTTCGGCGGCAGCGGTGCGCAGGGGCCTTCTGGGAGGTGAGTAGTGAGTTTAAAAGCTCTTACCTTTACAGGAGCAGCCCTTTGGATTTCGGCGGCAGCGGTGCGCAGGGGCCTTCTTGGAGGTGAGTAGTGAGTTTAAAAGCTCTTACCTTTACAGGAGCAGCCCTTTGGATTTCGGCGGCAGCGGTGCGCAGGGGCCTTCTGGGAGGTGAGTAGTGAGTTTAAAAGCTCTTACCTTTACAGGAGCAGCCCTTTGGATTTCGGCGGCAGCGGTTTGCAGGGGCCTTCTGGGAGGTGAGTAGTGTATTTAAAAACCTTACCTTTACAGGAGCAGCCCTTTGGATTTCGGCGGCAGCGGTGCGCAGGGGCCTTCTGGGAGGTGAGTAGTGAGTTTAAAAGCTCTTACCTTTACAGGAGCAGCCCTTTGGATTTCGGCTGCAGCGGTGCGCAGGGGCCCTCTGGGAGGTGAGTAGTGTATTTAAAAACCTTACCTTTACAGGAGCAGCCCTTTGGATTTCGGCGGCAGCGGTGCGCAGGGGCCTTCTTGGAGGTGAGTAGTGTATTTAAAAACCTTACCTTTATAGGAGCAGCCCTTTGGATTTCGGCGGCAGCGGTGCGCAGGGGCCTTCTGGTAGGTGAGTAGTGTATTTAAAAAGCCTTACCTGGTCCCGTGTCTGTTCTTCTTTTCTGCTTTATTTGTTTTTATATAAGGCGGGAACCGGAAGTTCGACCTCTGGCAAGTCCCCCCCCCCAACCAATAAATTCTGGTGGAGAGGAAACCCGAGACACTACACGTGTAGTGTCTCCCACCCGCCCTCCTCCTCTAACCTAATAATAAGACCCATTGGTGTAAGGTAAGTGCCATATTATATTATTATATTATTAGCATTGTGCAGGTCAAGGATCGGAGGTGGAGGAGCAGTCTCTGTCAGCGAGAGAACCTGAGAACATCTCAGACACTCAGAAGGTAAGAAGGTAAGTAAGTGATTTTTACTTTTATACCTTTTTTCAAATTGTGTGTGTCGGGGGGAAACTGAAGTGACATCACAGAAAAGCTGTGACCTGAGTGGCTGGTTGGGATTCTAACCTAAATTTAAAAAAAAAAATTTGAGTATTTGGGAACTAATTAAACATAATAACTTAATTATAATTTAGAGGATATCTAAGCCAGAGATCGGAGAATATTATAGTTAGCTATCGCATTTCTATTAGAAATCTAGTGCTAGGAAACAAATAGTTGACAGTAACTTTGCAATTTTTAAAAAAAGTATTTAAAAAAAAGACAAATTTTAATTTTAATTAATTGACGCAATGTCAGTTAGAGGGGTGCTGTGCTCTGACTGTGAGATGTGGCAGGTCCGGGAGGCTTCCAGCCTTCCGGATGGCTTCATCTGCAGAAAGTGCACCCAACTGCAGCTCCTCACAGACCGCATGGTTCGGTTGGAGCAGCAATTGGATGCATTTAGGGGCATGCAGGTGGCGGAAAGCGTCATAGATCGCAGTTATGTAAATGTGGTCACACCCAAGGTGCAGGCAGAGAAATGGGTGACCACCAGAAAGGGCAGGCAGTCAGTGCAGGAATCCCCTGTGGTTGTCCCCCTCTCGAACAGATATACCCCTTTGGATACTGTCGGGGGGGATAGCCTATCAGGGGAAAACAGCAGCAGCCAGAGCAGTGGCACCACGGCTGGCTCTGATGTTCAGAAGGGAGGGTCAAAGCGCAGAAGAGTAATAGTAATAGGGGACTCTATAGTCAGGGGCACAGATAGGCGCTTCTGTGGACGTGAAAGAGACTCCAGGATGGTATGTTGCCTCCCTGGTGCCAGGGTCCAGGATGTCTCCGAACGGGTAGAGGGAATCCTGAAGGGGGAGGGCAAACAGGCAGAGGTCGTTGTACATATTGGTACTAACGACATAGGCAGGAAGGGGCATGAGGTCCTGCAGCAGGAGTTCAGGGAGCTAGGCAGAAAGTTAAAAGACAGGACCTCGAGGGTTGTAATCTCGGGATTACTCCCTGTGCCACGTGCCGGTGAGGCTAGAAATAGGAAGATAGAGCAGACAAACACGTGGCTAAACAGCTGGTGTAGGAGGGAGGGTTTCCGTTATCTGGACCACTGGGAGCTCTTCCGGGGCAGGTGTGACCTGTATAAGATGGACGGGTTGCATCTAAACCGGAGAGGCATAAATATCCTGGCCGCGAGGTTTGCTAGTGTCACACGGGAGGGTTTAAACTAGTATGGCAGGGGGGTGGGCACGGGAGCAATAGGTCAGAAGGTGAGAGCATTGAGGGAGAACTAGGGAATAGGGACAGTGTGGCTCTGAGGCAGAGCAGACGGGGAGAAGTTGCTGAACACAGCGGGTCTGGTGGCCTGAAGTGCATATGTTTTAATGCAAGGAGCATTACGGGTAAGGCAGATGAACTTAGAGCTTGGATTACTACTTGGAACTATGATGTTGTTGCCATTACAGAGACCTGGTTGAGGGAAGGGCAGGATTGGCAGCTAAACGTTCCAGGATTTAGATGTTTCAGGCGGGATAGAGGGGGATGTAAAAGGGGAGGCGGAGTTGCGCTACTTGTTCGGGAGAATATCACAGCTATACTGCGAGAGGACACCTCAGAGGGCAGTGAGGCTATATGGGTAGAGATCAGGAATAAGAAGGGTGCAGTCACAATGTTGGGGGTATACTACAGGCCTCCCAACAGCCAGCGGGAGATAGAGGAGCAGATAGGTAGACAGATTTTGGAAAGGAGTAAAAACAACAGGGTTGTGGTGATGGGAGACTTCAACTTCCCCAATATTGACTGGGACTCACTTAGTGCCAGGGGCTTAGACGGGGCGGAGTTTGTAAGGAGCATCCAGGAGGGCTTCTTAAAACAATATGTAAACAGTCCAACTAGGGAAGGGGCGGTACTGGACCTGGTATTGGGGAATGAGCCCGGCCAGGTGGTAGATGTTTCAGTAGGGGAGCATTTCGGTAACAGTGACCACAATTCAGTAAGTTTTAAAGTACTGGTGGACAAGGCCGAGGATGAATGTGCTAAATTGGGGGAAGGCTAATTATAACAATATGAGGCGGGAACTGAAGAACATAGATTGGGGGCGGATGTTTGAGGGCAAATCAACATCTGACATGTGGGAGGCTTTCAAGTGTCAGTTGAAAGGAATACAGGACAGGCATGTTCCTGTGAGGAAGAAAGATAAATACGGCAATTTTCGGGAACCTTGGATGACGAGTGATATTGTAGGCCTCGTCAAAAAGAAAAAGGAGGCATTTGTCAGGGCTAAAAGGCTGGGAACAGACAAAGCCTGTGTGGCATATAAGGAAAGTAGGAAGGAACTTAAGCAAGGAGTCAGGAGGGCTAGAAGGGGTCATGAAAAGTCATTGGCAAATAGGGTTAAGGAAAATCCCAAGGCTTTTTACACGTACATAAAAAGCAAGAGGGTAGCCAGGGAAAGGGTTGGCCCACTGAAGGATAGGCAAGGGAATCTATGTGTGGAGCCAGAGGAAATGGGCGAGGTACTAAATGAATACTTTGCATCAGTATTCACCAAAGAGAAGGAATTGGTAGATGTTGAGTCTGGAGAAGGGGGTGTAGATAGCCTGGGTCACATTGTGATCCAAAAAGACGAGGTGTTGGGTGTCTTAAAAAATATTAAGGTAGATAAGTCCCCAGGGCCGGATGGGATCTACCCCAGAATACTGAAGGAGGCTGGAGAGGAAATTGCTGAGGCCTTGACAGAAATCTTTGGATCCTCGCTGTCTTCAGGGGATGTCCCGGAGGACTGGAGAATAGCCAATGTTGTTCCTCTGTTTAAGAAGGGTAGCAAGGATAATCCCGGGAACTACAGGCCGGTGAGCCTTACTTCAGTGGTAGGGAAATTACTGGAGAGAATTCTTCGAGACAGGATCTACTCCCATTTGGAAGCAAATGGACGTATTAGTGAGAGGCAGCACGGTTTTGTGAAGGGGAGGTCGTGTCTCACTAACTTGATAGAGTTTTTCGAGGAGGTCACTAAGATGATTGATGCAGGTAGGGCAGTAGATGTTGTCTATATGGACTTCAGTAAGGCCTTTGACAAGGTCCCTCATGGTAGACTAGTACAAAAGGTGAAGTCACACGGGATCAGGGGTGAACTGGCAAGGTGGATACAGAACTGGCTAGGCCATAGAAGGCAGAGGGTAGCAATGGAGGGATGCTTTTCTAATTGGAGGGCTGTGACCAGTGGTGTTCCACAGGGATCAGTGCTGGGACCTTTGCTCTTTGTAGTATATATAAATGATTTGGAGGAAAATGTAACTGGTCTGATTAGTAAGTTTGCAGACGACACAAAGGTTGGTGGAATTGCGGATAGCGATGAGGACTGTCTGAGGATACAGCAGGATTTAGATTGTCTGGAGACTTGGGCGGAGAGATGGCAGATGGAGTTTAATCCGGACAAATGTGAGGTAATGCATTTTGGAAGGGCTAATGCAGGTAGGGAATATACAGTGAATGGTAGAACCCTCAAGAGTATTGAAAGTCAAAGAGATCTAGGAGTACAGGTCCACAGGTCATTGAAAGGGGCAACACAGGTGGAGAAGGTAGTCAAGAAGGCATACGGCATACTTGCCTTCATTGGCCGGGGCATTGAGTATAAGAATTGGCAAGTCATGTTGCAGCTGTATAGAACCTTAGTTAGGCCACACTTGGAGTATAGTGTTCAATTCTGGTCGCCACACTACCAGAAGGATGTGGAGGCTTTAGAGAGGGTGCAGAAGAGATTTACCAGAATGTTGCCTGGTATGGAGGGCATAAGCTATGAGGAGCGATTGAATAAACTCGGTCTGTTCTCACTGGAACGAAGGAGGTTGAGGGGCGACCTGATAGAGGTATACAAAATTATGAGGGGCATAGACAGAGTGGATAGTCAGAGGCTTTTCCCCAGGGTAGAGGGGTCAATTACTAGGGGGCATAGGTTTAAGGTGAGAGGGGCAAAGTTTAGAGTAGATGTACGAGGCAAGTTTTTTACGCAGAGGGTAGTGGGTGCCTGGAACTCACTACCGGAGGAGGTAGTGGAAGCAGGGACGATAGGGACATTTAAGGGGCATCTTGACAAATATATGAATAGGATGGGAATAGAAGGATACGGACCCAGGAAGTGTAGAAGATTGTAGTTTAGTCGGGCAGTATGGTCGGCACGGGCTTGGAGGGCCGAAGGGCCTGTTCCTGTGCTGTACATTTCTTTGTTCTTTGTTCTATAGAAGATAGAGGGTATCAGTGAAAGAGTGCTTTTCTGAATGGAGGGCTGTGACTAGTGGTGTTCTGCAGGATCCAATGCTGTTTGTAGTATATGTGAATGATTTGGAGGAAAATGTAAGTGGTCTGATTAGCAGGTTTGTAGACAACATCAGGATTGGTGGAATTGCATATATTAATGAGGACTATCGGAGGATACAGCAGGATATAGATCGTTTGGAGACTTGGATGGGGAGAACCAAAAACAACGACCATTTCATTAACCCTCATTTGTAGTAATTTCAATCTCATTAGCAAGACTGAATTCGAATGCAGCGGTCTTCCGAGAATTACCCAACTTCGCAATGATAAATCATGCAGGCGTTGTTTAGTACTTTTCAAAATATGAAGCTGGTGGAATGGATGCTGAAGGGAAGTGAGGGGGTGAACATTTCCATTTTCCAGAATGCAGCTCAAGAGCTGCTGCCCCAGTGCTTGAGGGTGGTGAAGGTAACCCTTCAGGGGGTTAGGCTTGGTCAGTGGGCTGAAATATTCGGAGGTTGCCGTGGGTCAGGTGGTGATGAGCTTTCCGTCTGTGAAATCTTCAAGCTTCCTTTAAAAATTCTGGAGACTCATAACAGGGGCAACCACAGCTGCAGCCTGTCTGTCCTGTCAAACACTTCCAGGACAGAGCCTTTCTTGGTGTATCTCATGAAAGTCAATTTCACCTCCTTTGACTATGATCTACCTTTAGCTCCACGGCTGAATGCAACTTCAACTGAAGAATTTCCCTTGTTGGTTGTGATAGCACTTTATTCTCCTTAACTCATAAGTGCCAGAGGGGAGATTTGCCAGTCTTGAGGAGCTGTCTGACAAATTTCAGTTACCAATTATATCCTCTTTTGTTATTTTCAGATTTGTGACTTTTCGCATAAGTTTTTTCCTTCCTTTCCTTCAATCCCACCATCCTCCTTGCTAAAGAAAGTTTTATCCTTCGCTGAACCTGGCGAGGGATCAATCTCAGACTGATATTGTGATATTTTCTCGTCTGATTCCGCCCCAGTGAATAATTTTCACTGTACCGTGGTACACGTGACAATAAGAACATAAGAACTAGGAGCAGGAGTAGGCCACCTGGCTCCTCGAGCCTGCTCCGCCATTCAATTAGATCATGGCTGATCTCTTGTGGACTCAGCTCCACTTTCCGGCCCGAGCACCATAACCCTTAATCCCTTTATTCTTCAAAAAACTATCTTTATCTTAAAAACATAATTACAATAAACAAATCCAATCCAATCCAATCCCATTGGATGGGGTAACGATGAGTTGGGTGAGGGAGCTGGTTCCTGTGTTTACTGATGGAGCTTGGATGGAGGCCCTGTACAGGCCTCTTGCGCCCAGTTGAGTTTAATCCAGTTCAAAGAATTACGCAGGAAGCACTTGACCAAGGCAAGTATGAGTGGGTTTTTTTTCCAAACGTTGGGGACAAGTGTTCGCTTGCCCCAGCTAACCACACACATAGGTTTTGATTGTGCCCCAAACCTGCCAACTTCTGGGTTTCGTTTTGGAGATTCTTCGGGTGGTTCTAGAGCAATATCCATTGGTAGCCATATTTAGGGTCTCAGACTCACAGGCGTTAGATGTGCCCTTGCCTCACTGTAAAGTTAAGGTGAATATTGGTTAAATATTAAACTTTCAGAGGCCTGGATGTTGCTTGCAGCATTTCAGTCAGAAGTTACCTTCACAGGCCTGGCCTGAGAGACTATCTGCAATATTTAAATCACGAGGCAGAGAGCTGATAGAGAGTGTTTAAATCAGCTGCTGCTGTACAGATCTAAACTGATTTGAAACATAGCTCTACAAAAAGGAGCTTGTCTATGTTTGCCAGAACACTCCGGAACCAGATCTGGATTTCTAGAGAGCTGATTGGCTGCTAGTCAAGTCCATCAAAATGACATCATGGGGCCTTGCCACATAGCACACTGCACTGAGAGGTGTGTCTGGGCTAATTCAAATAGCATATTAAACCAGTGGTGTTTTCACTAATCGCCCAGATACTAAAGTTTGCATTTCAAACCCAAAATCTGCAGCATTGAAGCAGCCAGCAGAACAGAGATTAAAAAGGGGACCAACGGTCAGACAAGGATTTAACAGAGGATCTTTACACCGGTCTGCAGGATTTTTGCCATCGCCGGAATTGTGACACTAATAAAGATTATTTTTCTTACTACATTTCATCTTAAATATTGGTGCAAAAGTCCTAGCGAAAGCACTGGCGAGGCATCTGGAGAGTTGCCTGCCAGAAGTGATTGCGTAAGATCAGACAAGGGGCGAAATTCTCCGACCCCCTGCCGGGTCGGAGAATCGCCGGGGGCTGGCGTGAATCCCGCCCCCGCCGGTTGCCGAAGTCTCTGGCACCTGAGATTCGGCGGGGGCGGGAATCGCGCCGCGCCGGTTGGCGGGCCCCCCCGCGCGATTCTCCGGGGGACTAAAATGCCTGTCCCGCCGGCGTAAATGAAACCACCTACCTTACCGGCGGGACAAGGCGGCGCGGGCGGGGTCCTGGGGGGGGGGCGCGGGGAGAACTGGCCCCGGGGGGTGCCCCCACGGTGGTCTGGCCCGCGATCAGGGCCCACCGATCCGCGGGCGGGCCTGTGCCATGGGGGCACTCATTCCCTTCCGCCTCCGCCACGGTCTCCACCATGGCGGAGGCAGAAGAGACTCCCTCCACTGCGCATGCGTGGGAATGCTGTCAGCGGCCGCTGACGCTCCCGCGCATGCGCCGCCCGGAGATGTAATTTCCGCGCCAGCTGGCGGGGCACCAAAGGCCTTTTCCGCCAGCTGGCAGGGCGGAAATTCGTCCGGCGCCGACCTAACCCCTCAATGTTGGGGCTCGGCCCCCAAAGATGCGGAGCATTCCACATCTTTGGGACGGCGCGATGCCCGTCTGATTTGAGCCGTTTTGGGCGCCAGTCGGCGGACATCGCGCCGTTTCCGGAGAATTTCGCCCTAGGTTTTTTAAGGGCAGACAACTAGTAGCGAACATCAGGCGCCTCTGGGGAGAAGGCACCAGAGGTGATCGTCTCCCTGGAACTGAGAGAGCCTTTGATCGAGTAGAATGGAGGTACCTCATGGATGCTTTGGTTCAGAGCAGGGATGAATGCCATCAGCTCCAATACTTCCGGATGCACAGGGGAACAAGGCAGGTGTGCCTGCTAGCCCCGCTCCTTTTCGCGCTGGCCATCGAGCCACTGGCTATTGCTCTTAGGTCAGCGAATTGGTGGATGGGCATTCAGAGAGGGAGCAGAGAGCATAGAGTCTCATTGTATCAGGATGATCTGCTCCTCCATGTGTTAAAGCCCCTAGTCAGCATGGGAAATATAACTGGACTCCTGAGGGACTTCTGCGCCATCTCAGGTTATAATCTTAACCTGCGAAACAACAAAATCTTCCCAGTAAACCCCGGGAGAGAGGAGCAGACCTGGAGGAACTGCCGCTTTAAGCAAGCCAGACCAAGTTCAGGTATCTGGGGATCCAAGTGGCCCACACCTGTAAGCGTCTCTACAAATGGAACCTCTCCAGCTTGGTGGAGGAGGTGAAATCTGACCTGCAAAGATGGGACTCGTTCTCTCTTCAGCCAGCCGGAAGGGTACAGACGGTCATAATTTACGTGATGACTAGGTTCCTCTTCATGTGTGGATCACTCCACAAATCCTTCTTCACCAACTGGATGGTTGGTGGGGCGGGATGTGGGGTGTGACAGCTGGGGAAGGGGGTGGAGGAAAGGGGGGTCAGAGAATGTCTTCTGGAAAGAAGGGACCTCTCAAAAACAGGGAAGGAGTGGAGAAGAGGACCATCCACAGGAGGGAACATAAACCCCTCTCACACGGGCTGAACCAGGGAAACAAGCAGACCCATCCTCCCTCGAAAACTCAAACTGAAGGATGGAAACAGGACTTCCCTGCCCTGCAGCCCCCCCCCCCCCCCCCCCCCCCCCCCCCCCCCCCACCCACCCCCGACCAGCGAAACAAAGACAACTGGCAAGTGAGAGGAAGAATTCCAATGATATTTGTAAATATGTGGGCAAAGCCTTATGCAACTCATACCGCCAAGCCGTAGGAACCCCAGTAATAACCCGTCAACGTACTGTAAAAATTAACACTGCTGTAAAAATGTGAAGTCGTTTTGGAACCTCAGTCATGGTTGTGGTGACAGCCCTGCTGCCTCACGGCACCGAGGTCCCAGGTTCGATCCCGGCTCTGGGTCACTGTCCGTGTGGAGTTTGCACATTCTCCCTGTGTTTGCGTGGATTTCGCCCCACAATGTGCAGGCTATGTGGATCGGTCACGCTAAATTGCCCCTTAATTGAAAAAAATGAATTGGGTACTCTAAATTTATTTTTTAAAAATTAAAAAAATTTAAATGCTTATAGTGACAGCAAGGAGCTCATGTTTTTCTGTTTCTACTTTGTTATTTACCATGACCATTGTTGAAGTGTCATTTAAACGCAAAACCCTTTTTCTCATACCAAATGCCAATAAAAACATTTTTTGAAAAGAAGCATCTGAATGAGGACTAAAATCACCAAGGCAGGTAGGCTATGGATATTTGATAATCGGAACAGACGGTGGACCAGAGGGCCTGTATCTGTGCTATATGACTATAACTATATGGGATAAATGTGAGTTTATGGAGTTAGGTCACAGATCAGCTGTGATTTTATTGAATGGGGGTACAGGCTTTAGAGGTTAAATGTTTGACTCCTGCTCCTCGATTCCTATAAATGGAACAGTAGTTCTTTTCCTGCCTTTATTTTTTTATATTTTAGGTAATTTAATGAAGTAGTTTGGAATAAGTCTGTCAGTAATTTTAATATTCAAAGCCATTTTTCCTCTTATGAAGAGAAACTAGTTTTTGAAGATTCAGTTGAAGATACATTATTTTGAACCGTTTCCTCTATTGTATGCACAGGTCCATCCAGCCGTGCTTCTGTTCTCAAACGCATATGTGGAAAAGATCATCAAAGTAACTTTAATGCCTTTGAGGAAGATGAAAAAACAAAAGATCAAGGAACAGGGCTAAGACCCAGAAAATTGTTTAAATATGACTTTGGAAACCAGAGCATTAACGCAGGTATTTTTTCTGCCACCTTCAATCTTCTTCATTTCCAGGTCTTTTCAGCCTCCCATAATGTGTACTTGTTTTCCTCAATGTACTGTATGGAACATTATTTGCTCAGCTAAGTTTGAACGCGAAGTTTCCAAAGTCAGTCATTTGTGTGAATTGGAGCAGGAAGTTACAAAGAGACTTGGGACTAAGTGAATGGATAAGAATATGATAGATGGAGGTCAATGTGGGGAAGAGTGAGATCATGCAAACATTTGGGGCTGGATTCTCCATTTCTAAGACTAAGTGTTGACGCCGACGCAGGATTCGTGGAGTTCCTCGAAATCAAAACTGGCACCGCACCTTGACCAATTCAGCTACTGTTAAGGGGCTGGCACCAGTGCCATGTGGAACACAATCGATTCCAATGAAAAACGGTGCCAGATTCGCCGGTTCGTGACTGACACTCAGGAGTCTGACAAGCTGCAGCCACATATAAACATTGCACTCCCCACACACACCATCCCAACCAACAAGATGGCAGCAAGGAGAGAAGCACTCCATTTCACAGGCACTGAGTTTGAGACCCTCCTGGATGCGGTGGAGGAGAAGCAGTTGAACCTGTACTCCAGCCCAGGAAGGAGGCTGCCTGATTATGGAATTTTTACAGTGCAGAAGGCGCTGAACGGGAAGTCGCCGGGGTGGAGGCCAGCTGTGTGCGAGGAAGTGGGACCCCCGCTTAATTGCGGTTTCCCGTGACATGTGTGTCAACTCCCCACCCCAGAACCACCATCACCCCAGCACTCACGCCCACACCACCCTCACCCCCATTCTCACCCCACCCTCATTTCCACCACCCCGTTCCCCCCCAGCCCACGGTCTAATTATGCGTCTTGTCTTGTGTCTTTCAGGAGCTGCAGGTGATGGGGTGGATCTTTCTGGTGTCCCCCGCCCTCAGCGACAGCCACAACCTGAACCCACCCGGTGCCGAGCAGCGATGACGACACCGACACGGAGGGAAGCTATATGCCTGAAACCCAGGACACCCCGGAGCTTGAGTCCGGGGTGAAACAGATTTCCCGTCACAGCTGTCTCCAACACCCACCACCATCCCAGATACACTCACCTCGGTTGGTTCATGGGACACCCTCTGTTGTGCATCACACAGCTGCTCCGGTGCACCAGGTGGAGAGAAGAGCTCCCGAGGGGCGGACAAAGGAAGGATGTGCCATCCCCAGGGACTAGCTTCCGTTCAGATGGATTTTGGACTTCTGGAGCAGACGGTCCCAGCTATTGCGGAGATGCAGTCGCAGAGCCAGGGCCTACATGAGGGGTTGTAAGCGAGCATCCAGCATCTGCAGGCACAGGTAGAGGAGTACAACTGTCTGTGAGGAGCAGACGGACACCCTCTTTCCCAGGGTGGGCCAGAGACACAAGCATGACCTACTGAACAGTGCCTGGGAGATGGTGGCAGAGGCAGTCAGTGCTGCCAGCCTCATCAGGAGGAGACAGCTGGTAATCCTTTTTTTGTTAGAAAATATTTTATTGAAGCAGACAGCTGGTAATCCTAAGGGGTGGGGTGTAATAACTTGCATAGGACACACAGGGTTACTTTGATTATTTTCCCTGTGTTGCTCTCGAACTATTAGCTCCTCCACTAACTACAGGGCAGCTACCATGTTGTAGGCCAGACAGGAACCGACCGACTGATCGAGAGGAAACAAGGGAATTTAACCGGGCCCCTTTGTAAATATTACTTATTATAAATAAACATCTTCTTTACGTTACTCATCTGATTCCCTTCGCCTTTATTAAACCGATGATGAAGATAAACTAGAACTGTCGACGTGCTACTCTGCCACCTACGCCAACTCACCGTGATTTAGCTTCTCCTGGACTAAGGTATGGTGAGGACGACTTCACTATGCCTTTGTTTAGTCAATTGGATGCGTTTGACCCCACAGTTGAGTCTTGGAATCAGTATGCGGAATGCTTGAGATATGTTATCCGGGCCAGCAGCATGTGGGGCGGCACAGTGGTTAGCACTGTTTCTTCATAGTGTCATGGGAGTGTCCCTTTAAGAAAGGTTTTTGTCTTACACATGGCTTCAGTGATGTCATTTGTGTGGGTGGAGCTGAGCTGCAGTTGCAGGTTTTTTTGTTTCGCTTTCACATTTTGGCCTGCCTCTCTATCTTCATTTTAGAAGCTATTCCAGACTGCATGGTAACATAAAATAGATAATTGCTTTCTGGAAGGAATTCATATCTGCTGTTTGAAAGCGGAATAAAGTATCAGTATCAGTCTTATACAAGTGAGAATGCTGTGTGCTGGGCCATGCCTTCGAAAAGGGGTTTCTGGTTTTACTTGGATTTTGTTATTGAATTGGAGCAGTTAAAGGGCAATTCATTAAGGGTTATACATAGATTACTGTGTGGGCTCTTTATGTTTGTAATGGATAAAAGTGCTTGCTGTGTGTGTTTGTACAAATGTTAACTAAATTCTTAAAATAAAGCTTGGTTCTTTTTGGTTAAAAGCACCAAAGAAATCTGTTGAAAATCACCTGAAAGGAAGACTCTTGTGCTCATCCTCTCCAAATTCAACATAAAGGTTGTAGGTCAGGTGGACTCCATAATACACTTTGGAGTTTTTAAACCCTGGCCCATAACAATAGCGCCAGGATCCCAGGTTCGATTCCCAGCTTGAGTCACTGGGCGGGATACTCCCCTACCCGGCAGGGCGGGGGGCACCGGCGGGACGGAGTGGCGTGAACCACTCCGTCGTCGGGCCACCCCAAAGGAGCGGATTCCTCCGCACCTTTAGGGGCTAGGCCCGCACCTTTAGATGCGAGGCCCACCACGGAGTGGTTGGTGCCCTGCCGGCTGGCATGGAAGGCCTTTGGCGCCACGCCGGCCGGGGTCGAAGGGACTCCACTAGCCGGCGGGAGTCCGCGCATGCGCGGGAGCATCAGCGGCTGCTGACGTCATCCCCGCTCTTGCGCAGGGGGGGATCACCTACGCATCGGCCATCGCGGAGACCTACACGGCCGACGCGTAGTAAAAGAGTGCCCCCATGGCACAGGCCCGCCCGTGGATCGGTGGGCCCTGATCGCGGGCCAGGCCACCATGGGGACACCCCCCGAGGCCAGATCGCCCCACGCCCCACCCAGACCCCTGGAGCCCGCCCGCGCCGCCAGGTCCCGTCGGTAAGGGACCTGATTCAATTCACGCTGGTGGGACTTCGGCCCATCGCGGGCTGGAGAATCGCCGGGCAGGGCCGCCGACCGGCGCGATTCCAACCCCCGCCGAATCTCCGGTGCCGAACAATTTGCCGGCCGGCGGGGGCGGGATTCACGCCGCCCCCCGGCAATTCTCCGAGCCTGCGGGGGGTCGGAGAATCACGCCCACTGTCTGTGCAGAGTTTGCACGTTCTCCCTGTGTCCGTGTGGGATTCCTCCGGGTGCTCCAGTTTCCTCCCATAAGTCCCGAAAGACGTGCTTGTTAGGTGAATTGGACATTCTTAATTCTCCTTCAGTATACCCGGACAGGCGCCATAGTGCCTACTAGGGGATTTTCACAGTAACTGCAGTGTTAATGTCAGCCTACTTGTGATATTAATAATGATTATTATTATCATTCATCGGAAATGAGCACCAGATTGTTATCCTATTGGCGGCCTGCGCACACATTCCACATAATTAGGGGCCTCACGTTTCCAGCAATACCAGCATTTGACCAGCTCATTGAGCTGGTGGGAAACCATTTCAATGCGACACACTCTTATCATTGTGCATCAGTACAGATTTAATACAGCGGCAAGGTCGGAAGGGGAGTCAGTTGCCAAGTAAGTTTCCCTGTTGCGGAAAATCGGAGAGTTTTGAAAATATGGGGCTGTATTGGTGGATATCCTTTGTGACCGTTTGGTTTGCTGTATTAATTATCTCGACATACAAAAAGGACTTCTAGGTGAAGGTTCCCTAATGTTCACAGCAGGCTTTGCAGATTTCTCTTTCACAGGAGAGTGCCACCGGGGCCCGGCGCGCAGGAGCTTCAAGGAATCAAGGTCAATGTCGTTCAACGATGTCCCGCTTGCCGCCTTTCAACGCCTAGAATGGACTGCCACAATGCAGTGGACCCAAGGTCTCGAGGTCCTAGGCCATGGCGCATGCTCTTTCCAGACTTGGGAGGGGCTGACTCCGTCCCCCCCTGTGGGAAGTGTGGATGTCAAGGTCTCCACAGCCGCCGGTAGCGTGACAGCGGGATCGCCTGGGCTGAAGTAGACGTCAGACCCGTGCTAGGGCTGATGAAGCTGGAGACGAGTCAGAAGTACAGTTGAACTGTGTGGCTGCACCGTGAGTGCACCTGGTAGAAGTCAACTGGCACCTAATTCAGATGGAATTCAATACTGGCGCTGCTGACTCAGTAGTGTCGCAACACGTGTTGGATCAGATCTGAGACGGGGTGGTTCTAGCGATGAAACTGGATTGGACTGTCCGCCTTTGCAGCAATTACAAAGAAGAAAGAGCAATAGAGCACAGGAACAGGCCCTTCTGTCCTACATGCCTGTGCTAACTATGATACCTGCCTGAACTAAAACCTGGAGTCCATATCCTTCCATTCCTTAGTGAAGTCAAGCCTCACTAACTTGATAAAGGTTTTTGAGGAGGTGACAAAGAGTGGATGTTGTTCAGTAAAGCCTTTGACAAGGTGCCTCATGGTAGACTGATACACAAGGTGAAGTCACACGGGATCAGAGGTGAGTTGACAAGATGGATACAGAGCTGGCTTGGTCACAGATGGCAGAGGGTATCAGTAGAGGGTGCTTTTCTCAATGGAATATTGTGACTAGTGGTGTTCCACAGGGATCGGTGCTGGGGCCTCTGTTGTTTGTACTGTACATAAACGATTTGCTGGTCTGATTCGTAAGTTCGCGGATGATACCAAGATTGGTGGAGTGGCAGATAGTTTTGAGGATTGTCAGAGGATACAGTAGGACATAGATAGGTTGGAGATTTGGGCAGAGAAATAGCAAATGGAATTTAATCCGGACAAATATGAGGTAATGCATTTAGATAGGTCTAACATAGGGGTGGAAAGATGCAGTAAATTGCAAAACTCTTAGGAATATAGAAAGTCAGAGTGATCTGGGCATACAGGTGCACAGATCTTTGAAAGTGGCAACACAAGTAGACAAGGTAGTCAAGAAAGCATATGGAATGCTTGCCTTCATTGGGCGGGGCATCGGGTATAAAAACTGGCAAGTCATGCTACAATTGTATAGAACCTTGGTAAGGCCGCACTTGGAATATCACGCATGATTCTGGTTGCCACACGACCAGAGAGATGTGGAGGCTATGGAGAGCGTGCAGAGCAGGTTTACGAGGATGTTGCCTGGTCTGGAAGGTGTTAGCTCTGAGGAGAGGCGGAAGAGATTCGGACTGTTTTCATTGGAATGACGGAGGTTGATGGGCGACCTGATAGAGGTCTACAAGATTATGAGAGGCATGAATAGAATGAATGGGGCGACCACGTGATGAGTGGCGAGACAAAGAGGGACTCCTGTCCGCACCAGGAATCTTCTCTCCCGAACCCTCCTGATCCAGTGTGAAGGAAGGAGGAAAAAAAAGAGGAGAAGGGGGAAAAATAAAAATAAACAGATAAATAAATAAAGAGACAAGGAAAGAGGAAGGAAGGGAGAAAGGGAACCAACCACATCAACCTCCCCCCCCCCACCCAACAAAAAAGAAGGAAACCTAAAGCCCGAGGCAGATCCAGCGAGAGCAGAGGAGCAGGGGAGGGAAGAGCAACCTCAGGGTAAGGAACAGCAGCGGGGAAAGAAAAAGGAAAGAGAGAGAGACAGACAGATGGCTGGAGGAAATAAAAACACCAAAGCGAAGGGACAGCGAGATGCAAGCAGCAGCAGCGAGGGAAAGGTGCATGAGCCGCGGACGCGCAGGCAGACGGCACCACAAGACGAGACGGAGGAAAGGGAAAACAATGGCGGACCAAGCAGCGGAGCGTGAGCAGGACGCAGCGACCAGGATAAAGGAGGCGCTCTGGTCGGAGTTCCAAGCAATGATGAAGGAGACAACGCAGAAAATGCAGCAGACCATTGAAGGCCTGGAAAGGGAAGTGAAAGCACAGATAAAAACGATTCTGGAGTTAGAGAGGGCCGCCTTAGACCAGAGCGACATGGTGATAACCCTCGAAGCCGTGGTCGAAATGTTAGTAACGGCCCAGGGGAGCCTAAGAGGGAACGTGGAGTGCCAGGAAAACAGGTCCAGACGGCAGAACATTAAAATAGAGGATAGAGAGGATAGAGGGCAGAGACCCAACAGGCTACATCACCCAAATGATGGGCAAGCTAGTGGGAAAGGAGGTTTTCCCAAACCCGCACAGGTCGCTCCGACCCAAGCCCAAAGCCGGGGACCAGCCTAGAGCGATTATTGCAAAGCTACACCGGTTCCAAGACAGGGAGAAAATCCTAAAGTGGGCCCGGCATATGAAACAGAGTACATGGGAAGGGAAGACCATAAGGGTGTATCAGGACATTGGGGCAGACCTGGCCAAAAAAAGGGCTGAATTCAACAAGGTGAAATCAGCACTGCACAAAAGCAAGGTAAAATTTGGGATGTTATTCCCGGCCAAACTCTGGGTAACATTTGAGGGGAAAGAGCTGTATTTTAACACCCCAGCGGCGACTGATGAGTTCGACAGAGCGAACAAACTGGGGGAGGAGCACATGCAACCGCAATGAAAGGCATGGGGATGGAAAAGGTAGGGAAAACCAGAACAAAGAGCGGAAGACAGACCGCAAACACGGACAATGGACTCATGAACTGTGCACATGTGTTTTATGTCTTGCGCGGGACTGTGCTGCCTCGTTTCAGAGCTTGCCTCCTCTCTCAATGCAATGGGGGGGGGGGGGGGGGGGGAGTGGAGTGAGGGAAATGAGGGTGAGAAAAGCAAACAGGAGGGCGGGACAAGGGCCAGCAGGAGGAAGGTTAAACAGGGCCAGGACTGAGCGAATACTGGGAGGAGGGCCACCGTACTAGCGAGGAGAGCCAGCACGGGAGGGCAGGAAGGAAGGAGGGCCGCGGCACGCCTCTCAGAGGAGAGGGAGCGCCTGGCACAAGGAAGGGAGGGGGGGGCAGAAGGGCGGGGAGAACGCAGGGGGGGACAAAGGGTCAGGGGCTGGGGGGAGGAATCTGGGGGAGAGCGCAGAACAAAAGAGAAGCAAAGAGAAGGGTGAGATAGTGAAGCAGTACAGACATAGGACATAGAACATAGAACGATACAGCGCAGTACAGGCCCTTCGGCCCACGATGTTGCACCGAAACAAAAGCCATCTAACCTACACTATGCCATTATCATCCATATGTTTATCCAATAAACTTTTAAATGCCCCCAATGTTGGCGAATTCACTACTGTTGCAGGTAGGGCATTCCACGGCCTCACTACTCTTTGCGTAAAGAACCTACCTCTGACCTCTGTCCTATATCTATTACCCCTCAGTTTAAAGCTATGTCCCCTCGTGCCAGCCATTTGCATCCGCGGGAGAAGGCTCTCACTGTCCACCCTATCTAACCCCCTGATCATTTTGTATGCCTCTATTAAGTCTCCTCTTAACCTTCTTCTCTCCAACGAAAACAACCTCAAGTCCATCAGCCTTTCCTCATAAGATTTTCCCTCCATACCCGGCAACATCCTGGTAAATCTCCTCTGCACCCACTCCAAAGCCTCCACGGGCAAGGAGCGGGGCGAGGAACCAAGGGGGCGCCGCAAACTGCCACTCGAGAGGGCATCAGGGTGGAGGGAGACCCCAGAGCGCAGGGGCGCACCCGTGTGATGTACACACAGCTGCTGGCCACATTGGGTGCCCCCTGGACAAAGGGAAACCCCGGAGCGCTGGGGCCCGACCCCATGGTGAGAGCAGCGACCCTGGCCATTTTGGACAGCCCCTTAGTGGAAACCCCAGAGTGCAGGGGCGCGTCCCTGTAGTATGGGTGATCCCATAGGACTGGGCGTCAGAAACCCCCCACCAGGATTGTTACCTGGAATGTAAAGGGACTCAGCGGCCCAGTGAAAAGATCCAGAGTCTTCGGCCACCTAAGAGGCCAAAAAGCAGACATAATCTACCCTGCAAGAGACGAACCTGAGGGAGAAGGACCGACTGCTGGGAAGGAAGGGCTGGGTGGGACAGACTTACCATTCATGCTACCGGACGAGGGCTAGGGGGATAGCAATATTAATTAGCAAAAGGACGAGGTTTACGGCAACCAAGACAGTTACAGACCCAGGGGGAAGATACGTCATGGTCAGCGGTGTCCTGGAAGGGGCACCGGTCGTACTGGTAAATGTGTATGCTCCCAACTGGGACGATTCAGAATTCATAAAGAAGACCATAGCGGAAATCCCTGACCTTGCCACACACCTACTGATTAGGGGGGCGACATTAACTGCGTGCTGGACCCACTGACCGACCGATCAAACCCCAGAATGGGGAAAAAGTCTGGCATGGCTAGGGCGCTAGGGGCCTTCATGGTGGACCCATGGAGGTTCCTGTGCCCGGGAGAAAAGAAGTTCTCGTTCTTTTCGCAGGTGCACAAAGTATACACCCGTATCGACTTCATTGCAGTGGGGAAATCGGTGCTTCCAGGGATCACGGGAACGAACTACTCCGCGATCGTTATCTCTGACCACGCTCCACATTATATGGATGTGAGGTTGGAGACAGGCCGGATGCACAACCCCACATGGAGGCTGGACACGGACCTCCTGGCCGATAAGGCTTTCTGCCAAAAATATCGCAGGCCAGAGGCGATTACGTTAGTAGCAACCAAAACGGGGAGGTCTCACCCTCCACATTTTATGTTCTATGTTCTATTTTGGGAGGCACTGAAGGCCGTGAAGGAGAGATCATAGCCTACAAGGCAAATAGAGATAGGGAAGAGAGGGTGGCCAGGCAACAGCTAATGGACTCCATTCTGGAAGTCGATAGAAAATACTCCGATGTCTCGACCGTAGGGCTGCTGGCGGAGAGGAAAAAGCTGCAAACAGACTTTAACCTGCTACCCACCAGGAAATCAGTGTACCAACTCCGGCAGACACGGAGACAAGGCTAGCCGCCTATTGGCTCACCAGCTGAGAAAGCAGGCAGCCATGAGGGAAATAGCGCATGTTAAGGATAGCAGAGGCAGACTGGGAACAGAGCCAAAGGAGGTCAATCGAGCATTCAAGACCTTCTATCGGGGACTGTACACCTCCGACCCCCCCCCCCCCCCCCCCGACCGGATGCAGGAATGAAACAGTTCCTAGACAGACTGGAACTGCCAGTGGTGGGGGAAGACAGACTGGGGGAGCTGGAAGCACCAATAGACCGAGGAGAAATCATGGCGAGCATCAGCTCCATGCAGGCGGGGAAGGCACCAGGACCCGACGGGTTCCCGGTGGACTTCTACAAAAGAATTCGCACCAGTCCTGACCCCACACCTAAGGGACAGCACTTCGGGATAACCAAAATGTCCCCCATCTGTGGCAATCACAGATTCCCCCCAGCCATGCTAGATACCACCTTCAAAAGATGGAGGCGGAACGGGGCACACTCACGGTCGGGGACTCCTACGTAGGGCGCAGACTGGCGACACTGGACGAACTGACGAGGAAGTGGAAACTATCAAAATTGAGACACCTCCAAATAAAGCACTTCTTCCGCAAAGGGCATCCCGGGGCCCCAGAAAGCACACTACTAAAGGACCTGATAGGCACAAGCAGTGAGAAGGGGCGGCTATGTGGGAAAATATACGGACAGCTGCTGGGGGGGGGGGTGGGGGGGTGGTGGGGGGGTGGGGGGGGGGTGGGGGGTGGGGGGGGTGGAGGGGGGGTGGGGTGTGGGGGTGGGTGGGGGGTGGGGGGGGGGGTGGGGGGGGGGGGTGGGGGGTGGGGGGGGGGGGGTGGGGGAGGTGGGGGGGGTGGTGGGGGGTGGGGGGGGGGAACGGATGCGGAAACCACAAGAGAAGAGGAAGTATGCTGAAACCAGTGGGGGGGCGGGGTATCATAGACTGATCCAGAGGGCAGCAAAATGTACGTATAGTTAGTCAGATGAAGGACAAAACAAACCTCTCTGTAAAATAAAGCAAACTAGCACGGGCAAGAAAAATGTAATGTGTATAAGCAACAACTGTTTATAAATATGAGAAAAGCCAAGAAAAATATTTTCAAAAAACAATGAATAGAATGAATGGGAGTGGAGGGGTCAGTCACTAGCGGGCATAGGTTTAAGGTTCGTGGGGGAAAGTTTAGAGGAGATGTACTGTTGCTAACTTTTGGTTGGTTCAATTGGCTCTGGTTTATAACCTTTGCTCTAGAGTCGGCAGATATCTTTATGATACCGCCACGAGGTTCAAGTTCAAGTAATGATCACTAACTCAACACACCAATTAGTAAGATTCAAATCAAAACACATTTATTATACACAGTAAATCACTACTCATGCATAAACTCTACTTTCTAGGCTATTTCTATCACTAACAGGCCTATACTTAGCTTCGGACTGGCCCACCAGGTCAGGGGAACAAATGGCCTTTCGTTCAGGTCCTGAGTCTGCGGAATTCAAAGCTGGTATGGGCTGGTAGCTAGGAGTGCCTATCTCTTGCAAGCATTGACTTGAGACTTACTTGCTTGGAGGCAACAACTGTCAAGGGTTGGTTCAAGTTGCTGAGTGACCCTGCCAAAGAAGAACGATTTGAACTTGGGGGCTTTACTTTATAGTCCCCAGGGGCTTCTTGCATTTCGGGACGGACCCCATACCTGGCTCCAAGTGATTGGACTACTTTCCGATCACTTGGATCAATTTCTCCAATGCTGGAGCGGTTCCCTGATTGCTAGGCGGTCCCGAAGTGTCCATTGGTCTTCCTTTGTCTTGGCTCCTGCTGGCGCCGAGGAGTCTGGTTTGGCTTTATTTACCTTAACTGTTGCCATTGTGCCTGTTGCACATTACTATGTAGATGGCTGCTGCATTACTATGCTGGTTTCAGTGCTGTCTGGTTGTTTTGCAGGTTTCAATATACATGATTTCTGTATTTGATAGACTTTGCCTGTGTTGGCTGAATTTCCCTTCAGCCTTGGCGGTTCTCCATTTTAAGTCGGGAAGTGGCCAACCCAGGTGGCTACACACCCTCCTTGTGATCCCTAACGCGAAGCGTGAAGGATCACATAACTGCGTTGTCTTCATTCCCTGACCCGGCGAGCACTCTTCTGTGGCCTCTACACTGACCATAACAAGAAAGAAAAATTTTAACTAACAATTTCTAAGTGGCGCTATGTCAAAACAGGGACATGCATTACAAAATTTTTAAAAACGGTACCTCTAACTGTCCTCAATAAACTACACTCACTAAACATTCAGTCATATTAACTTCCTAAACAATACAAAATGAAAGCAGCATTTACATTTTTCCTGGCTTGGCAGTCAAGCACAGGGGTGTACATATTACCATTTCTTTATTTACAGAGAAACGCAAACGAATGTCCTTTATTATAGATCGACAGGTTCGGGGGCCTGGTGAAAACCGAAAATAGGGGATTTCATTCTGTATACCGGGGTGCGAGTATACCTTCTGGTTCGAAGGTAGAACCTTTACGGCAACCCCCCACGATGACTAAATTTTTCTCCATTTCCTCATGCGGATAGTCTGCACGATGCTGCAGAGTATCACCAACACTAATAGGGATTCGACTATGTAGGAAAGGGAGTACCAAGTTAGGAGCTTATCACACCATGATGGTGTGGTGTTGCCTGTTACTGGGCTCTGGGTGCTATGGGGAAGTGAATCATTAACGGTTGGGGTCAGGGGGTTCGCGTTTGCGCGCAACCGGTTACACATTGCAATAACGAAAAACACGCATGCCGTATGCATTGTTGTCTTCTTCGTTCTCTTCTGTTCTCTTCCTTTCCGTTTCGTCTCTTTTCCTGGAGCTTCTGGGGTTCTATGGGATCAAGCATAGTGTCTGTTGCTATCTTGGTTTAATATCTCGTCTGTTAGTATGTCTGTTCTTTAGTGCCAATTCTCCCTTTATAATTTGTCACCATGTGTGACTCCCTCATTAAAAAAAAACCCGAATATTCAGGACAAGACACACTTAATAAAAATACTGAAACAGTGTAAGCCGTCTCGCAGGCTGTGCGATTCACCATCCAAATGTTTGAGGATGTAAATAGCATAGGGATGGCAACCTAAGGGTCGCCTGAAAACAAAACAAAACTTTTTGAACCAAAAGTGCCAAAATGAGGTGCGTATGGGCCGCGACGGGTAAGAATTGGATGGAATCCCCGGGTAGGACAGCGACCGATGCCCTGTGTGCTCTACCCGAGCGTAGCTGACCAGAGGGGGGGGTCCTCAGGCAGGGCGGAGACCAATGCCGTTTCTCCACTGCCTGAGCAACCGGCAAGAACGGGCAAAAAATGTAGTCATCGTGGGGGGTTGCCGTAAAGGTTCTACCTTCGAACCAGAAGGGCAGTTATGAACGGGGGTCTGACAAGCACTCAGCGGTCTCCCGGATGCCATACTCTCGAATGTATCAGGGCTGATAGGGCTGCATGGCGCGATTTGGGGTCCATCTCGTCGTTCCGGACGAGCCTGTATGAGTTGTCGCGGTGCCAAAAGGTGGTGTCTAGTTCTGTGGGGACGGAATCGGGGTCGTAATCGTAGGGCAGTGGTCTTTGGTGGGGTTTATTGAGGAAAGTGATGAGGAAGGGATCACTCGAATCGTGGTCAGATTCGCTGGGTGTGGGTCCTGTTGCCTGGGGATAGTAGGGAGGCGTGCTGTGGCTATTATCTGAGTCACAGTCGCTGTCGCTGCTGCTGCTGTCTGTGGCCGTTCCGGGGCGGAGTCTAGAGGTCGGGGGTGGAGTCGAGGTTGAGTACGTGGCTGGGCTGGACGTGTTGCTGGAGGGTAGGGTTACGTTGGCTGTGGGTGGGGCGTGGTCTGCTGCATCGAGCATGACGTGGTGTGCGTGGTTGGACTGTGGGCCATATGCCTTAAGCTGGTTAATATGGAACCTCGCAGTCTTTCCGTTGGGGTACTTAATTTTATACACGGAGGGGCTTACTTTGTCCGCAATGGAGTACGGGCCCGAATACTTCGGTGACAGGGATGTGCTGGGGTTGTATATGGAGAGCATGACTTGCTGTCCAACCTCAAACTCAGTCGCATGCACTGTATATCGAAACAGGCCTTGCTCTGTTTCTTTTGTGTGCCTAATCGTACCGCGGCTGCTAGCTGAGCCGTTTTAACATTCTCTACCAGTTGTTCTACTGCTTTCTCGTGTGTGAGGGCCGTCACTTTGGGGCTGGTCATATCTAATCCCAGTAAAAATTCTGTGCCTTTCATGGGGCGTCCGGTCATGAGGGTGTGTGGGGTGTAACCTGTAGATGTTGAAACCGTATTTCGCAAAAACATCAGCGCAAAAGGGAGGACTGAATCCCAAGTGGTGTTGTTTTGCTGGACCATTTTTCGGCGGGTAGCTTTTAGGGTCCGATTCATGCGCTCCACGATACCACTTGACTGGGGGTGGTATACGATGTGGAATTTTTGAGTAATGCCAGATATCGTGAGGACGTTCTTCATGATACGTCCCGTAAAATGGGAACCTTGGTCGGATTCAATGCTGCGAGGGAGTCCCCATCTCGTAAAGATGTGGTGGGTTAAGATCTTGGCTGTGGTCTTTGCCGTGTTCGTTCTGGATGGGAATGCCTCTACCCATTTTGTAAACGTGTCTATCACAATGAGTACATACTTATAACCATTCCTGCAAGGGGGCAATGGTCCTATAAAATCAATCTGGAGGTTAGTCCAGGGGCCATTACTGGGGTGGGTGTGACTAAGTTGAGCTTTCTTGGCGTATCTGTCCGGATTGTTCTGGGCACAGATAAGGCAATTCTCAACGTAGTGTGTTACGTCTTCTTTTTAGCTTGGCCACCAACAGAGCTGCCTGAGGTGGGCTATAGTGGGATCAATTCCCTGATGTCCATGACTGTCATGGAATAAACAAATGAGATGATTCCTGTCCTGTTCAGGAACCACATAAAGGGTGTCTTTTAACACCACACCGTCATGTGTGGTCAGTGCATTTTTAAACCTATCATAGGGTGCTGTAAATTGTCCTTTTAAAATCTCCCTGAGATTGCTATCCTGCTTCTGAGCCTGCACTAAATCCTCGATATTAGTCTGCGAGACCTGAACTGCATTCACTGATGCACCTTCGGGGGGTGTCCAAAAATATCCATGCCTGGAACCTGCTTTGGCCAGTGCGTCGGCTTTTACATTTCCAGAGGGGGAGGAACGGTGGTGACTTCGAACTTTAAAGATTCCGAATGTCCTGTTCTGTGCTTTTTCTAAAATCTGGCGGAGCAATGGGGCTGAAGGAAGGGGTTTTCCGTCTGCGGAAACAAATCCTCTTGCTTTCCACAGGGGTAGGAATTCTGTAAGGCTATTGCAGATATAGAGCTGTCCGAGTATATGTCTGCTGGGCTGGGGAAGGAATCTGGGTGATCCACAATGTACGCCACGGCTGCTAGTTCTGCCACCTGCGCGCCTAAGTGGCCTGGTAGCTTTAGTGATATTTCTTCTAGGGCGCGTCCCTGCGCGTCCTCAACATAAATGTCGCATCCTGTAATGCGCTTCCCTTCTAATATAGTGGAAGATCCATCCACATAAATCCTTAAAGGTGCGCACGTGTCTGTGTGCTGGGGGCTCTGGGGTGAACTACCTATCTTTCTGGGGGGTGTCTTTGCAATAAAGGGGCCTGTGTTGTGGTGCGGTGAGATGATTTCACATTCATGGGGGGTGCCTGGGTACTGAAGGTTATCTGCCAAGAAAGTGTGGGTCTTGGTCCTTTTAACAGTGATGTCCCGTCCCTGCAAAAGAAGGGTTCATCTGGCTGCTCTTATTTGACTGACTGTACCGTCCTTGAGTCGTTCGTCCAGTAAAGGTTGGGTGGGGGTGTGTTCCGTCAGGATTGTGATGGGGTTCAGTCCGGTTATGTATGAAAAATATTGTACTGCCCAAAAAACTGCGAGCAGGTGCCTTTCACAGGCTGAAAATCCCTGCTCCACAGCATCTAAGACTCTGGAGGCGTAAGCCACGGGCCTTAACTGTTCGTGCCGTTCCTGGAGGAGCACGGCCAAAAGGGTGCGGTCTGTGCTTGCTACCTCTATCGCATAGGGGGAAAGCGGGTCTGGAACTTGTAGTGCGGGGGCTGCAATGAGGGCTCTTTTCAAAGTATCCACAGCATCCGTATGCTGCGGAAGCCATTCCCAAGGGGCTCCTTTCTTTAGGAGCTCCAAGAGGGGTGCTGCCTTGCTGGCGAAACCGTCAATGTGGTTTCGGCAGTAGCCAACCAGTCCTAAGAACGACCGGAGGGCTGAAACATTCTGCGGAAGGGGCAATTTGGTAATCGAGTCAATTCTTTTGTGCTCAATCTCGCGTTTAACGTGGGTGATAATCGTACCCAAATATATCACTTTGTTTTCCAAAATCTGGGCCATTTTGGGGTTTACTTTACATCCAATTGAATGTAAGAGTTCCAGGAGTTCGGACAGAAGCTCGATGTGCTCTGCCTTGGTGTCTGTCTGCAGTAATAGGTCGTCCACATAATGGACCAGACATTCGGGGCAAGAAAATTTTGACAAACCATTTGCCAGCTGTCGGTGGAAAATGGAGGGGGAGTTGTGGAATCCTTATGGAAGGCATGTCCACGTGTACTGCTGATTTTTAAAAGTGAAGGCACATTTGTATTGGCACGCTTTTGCCAATGGAATGGACCAGAATCCATTACTGATGTCCAAAACCGTAAAGTGTTGTGAGTGGAGTACCTGTTTGAGCATGGTCTCGGGACTTGTGGCTACCGTGGGGGCTGCTGTGGGGGTGACTTTGTTGAGTTCCCGGTAATTGATGGTCAGTCGCCATGATCCATCGGGCTTTCTCACTGGCCATATCGGGGCATTATTAGTGGAAGCTACTGATCTGAGTACGCCCTGCTCTAATAAGCTGTCGCTAACTTTTGCGATTTCTCCCTCTGCCTCTTGGGGAAATCCATATTGCTTTTGGGGTCTCGGGTCAGGTCCTGTGATTTGAACGGAACCAGTCATCCGGCCAGAGTCATGTTTGTGGGTCGCGAATGCCGTCCTGTGCTTCTGCAGAACTGCCCTTACCTGCTTGTCTGTGCTAATTGTGGTCGGGTCAAACCAAAATTCGCTGACTGCGCTCATCTTGTTTGCATATTCTCCTATTGTAAGCGTTGCGGGGGCTCTTGCGGATTTTGCCATTTTCCAGACACATTGGTTGACTGGATCAAAGGACAGGTTGTGGGAATTCATAAAATCAATATGAATTGTGGGGTAGATCGACTAAAACTATGGGGTGCTTTGTCGTTATATTGCCAATCTGAATGGGTACAGGGGCTGTAATGTGTCCCTGCTGTGAGTGGCCTGTGAAGCCGCTGAGGGTGATGGTGGCTGTAGTGGGCCACGTGTCTTTTCGGAATATGGTGGAGGAATTTATTGTGGTGCGGGACCCTCCTGTGTCCCAGAGAAATTCGATGGGCTGTCCCCATATCTTTACTGCAACTACTGGTCGGCCGGACCTATCCCAAAGGGTGTCGCAGACTCAACTGGAGGAGCCCAAACACTGTCAGTCCGTTCCGTCTGGTCTAAACGGGTGCTTACACTATGTATGGGCTCTGTCCTATTCTTATTCAGAGTGCCTGCCTGCTGTGCTCTCTGTGGCTTTCGTGGGGCATTGCATTCTCGTGCAAAGTGACATAAGTGTCCACATTTGTAACACTCCTGTGGTTTCTGTGGGGGGCTGTTCCTACCTTCATTTACCCATGCGGGGTTCTCAATTTCCAAAAACTGCTGTGAAATAGATCCACAGGCATCCAGCAAACGCTATGGGTGTTCCGTCTTTCTCTGCCTGCACTTATTCAGGCCTTCTACGGGGTCACCTCTGTTGTAGCCGATCGCATCGAGGATTGCTGCATGCATTTCTGCAAGGGTGCCTCCTCCTCCATTCTGTGGGTCGGGAAGGGCTGCTACGACCGAAGGGTCTAAACTCAAAACTGTGAGCTTCACTTGCTCACGCTCGTCCAGGCCGTACATGGTCGCCTGCTGCTTTACTCGAGCAAAGAAGTGGTGGGGGTCTGAGGTGGGGAGGAACGGTGTGATTTTCTCGCACGCGTCCCGTAATTGGGTCACGGTTAAGGGGGTGGTATAAAGAAATTCTGTATCTCCGTCCGATGTGACAGTGCGGTGGGTAGTTACTGGATTCATTGGTGCCTGAATTATCTGCTCTGTGGGGGGTTGGGGCGCTTTTCTCTTCTGGGGCTTTCCTTGCGCACATGTTCCCTGAACATATCTATGCGTGGTCTCATTTAATTCTTCCCAATCCGGGCTGTCTTCCTCATCTAATTTGGATCCAAAGGTGCTCTGGAATCCATTCTGAACTGAAAGTAAAGACTGCAGTTCTGCAATCTGCTTCCGGCACTTTGCGTGATCAAATGAGCTCTGTCTGTGCTCCGTGGTGGTAGCATGGAGTGCTCGTAATGCTGCTTTCAGGTCGCTACACTGCCTTTGCAATGCCTCTACCTGTTTCTCTGTTTCCTCTCTTACCAGGACTGCATGTTGCGTGTCCTGATAGGCCTTTTCGTACTGTGTCTGGAAGCTGCTTAAGTGCGCCAGACAAGACTGGTGTCCCCTCTTGGCATATCCACCTCTCCGTCCTTTGCTGCTAACTTCCTTCTTAATTCTAGGTTCTCTTTCTCTATCACGCTCACATCGACCTTACTCATTCCATGTGCCTCCTCTATCTCTCTGAGGAGCGTCCGAACGACCTCCTCTGTGCCTCGCAATTGTGCCAAACAGGACACGATTGCCATCAGCTTGCGAGCTTTTCCCAAGCTTTTCTTATGGATTTTGCTCAGGTTCTCCCACCAAGTATGTCCTATACTCCCGGGACCTGTTTCCTCATTTTCACAGAATTCGCTCCAAAGGGGCCATCCTTTCTCTTTGAGGTACTTTCTGATTTCCTCTTCCCAAACGGGACACTGTCCTACTCTACTGCTGGTCGCTGCGACCACGAGTTCTTTGGGATTCATGAGGCGTTGCATTGCCTGCATTGCCATCTTTCCTCTCTAAATACTTCTCTTAAAATTTGGAACGAGGGGTAATAAGGCGGTGCTGTAATTACGGGTACGGCTTTCGCTATTTTCCGATATACAAACTCCCGACAGGTTTGTCGCAACAGAAAATCTATCAGTTTACCTTATCGCCCTGTTAGTTACGTATGCATTAACACACTTCCAAATTATGAGGATTGATCAGAACTGCTTGAACACTTGTGGTTTTTCTGTTCCCAATTGGATTTCTAATTCAAATTTTGGTTTCACCCGGAGTGGTTAAGCCACTTCTAGATTGGGTCCCGTCAGGATGTCGCCAGTAATATATTGCTAACTTTTGGTTGGTTCAATTGGCTCTGTTTTAGAACCTTTGCTCTAGAGTCGCCAGGTATCTTTATGATACCGCCACGAGGTTCAAGTTCAGGTAATGATCAATAACTCAACACACCAATTAGTAAGATTCCAATCAAAACACATTTATTATACACAGTAAATCACTACTCATGCATAAACTCTACTTTCTAGGCTATTTCTATCACTAACAGGCCTATACTTAGCTTCGGACTGGCCCACCAGGTCAGGGGAACAAATGGCCTTTTGTTCAGGTCCTAAGTCTGTGGGATTCAAAAGCTGGTATGGACTGGTAGCTAGGAGCGCCTATCTCGTAGCGAGCGTTGACTTGAGACTTACTTGCTTGGAGGCAACAAGACAGGTCACTGTCAAGGGTTGGTTCAAGTTGCTGAGTGACCCTGCCAAAGAAGAACGATTTGAACTTGGGGGCTTTACTTTATAGTCCCCAGGGTCTTCCCTCCCTTCGGGGCGGACCCCGTACCTGGTTCCAAGTGATTAGACTACTTTCCGATCACTTGGATCGATTTCTCCAATGCTGGAGCGGTTCCCTGATTGCTAGGCGGTCCCGAAGTGTCCATTGGTCTTCCTTTGTCTTGGCTACTGCTGGCGCCGAGGAGTCTGGCTTGGCTTTATTTACCTTAACTGTTGCCATTGGGCCTGGGAGTCGCACATTACTATGTAGATGGTTGCTGCATTACTATGCAGATGGCTGCTGGTTTCAGTGCTGTCTGGTTGTTTTGCAGGTTCCAATATACATGATTTCTGTATTTGCTAGTCTTTGCCTGTGTTGGCTGAATTTCCCTTCAGCCTTTGCGGTTCTCCATTTTAAGTCAGGAAATGGCCAACCCAGGTGGCTACAGTATGAGGCAGATTTTTTATGCAGAGGGTGGTGAGTGCCTGAAACGTGCGTCAGGGGAGGTTGTGTGGAAGCAAATACATTATCAGCGTTCAAAAGATATCTCAACAAATTCATTGATAGGATGCGTATAGAGCGGTACGGTATGAGGAGGTGCTGCGGGTTTTGGCCACTGGTGATATCATGACCGGTATAGGCTTGGAGGGCCAAAGGGCCTGTTCCTATGCTTCATTGTTCTTTGTTCTTTGTTCTTGAACAATTGAGCCAGTCGGCCAATGAATGGCAGATGTAGTTTACTTTTGATAAATGTGAGGTGGTGCATTTTGGTAGATTGAATTGGGGCAGGACCTACTCAGTTAATGGTAGGGTGTGGAGAGAGTTGTAAAACAAAGAGTCCTGTGAGTACAGGTTCATAGCTGCTTGAAAGTGGAGTCACAGGTGGACAAGGTGGTGAAGAAGGCATTCGGCATTCGGTTTTATTGGTCAGAACATTGAATATAGGAGTTGGGACATCTTGTTGAAGTTGTATAAGACATTAGTAAGGCCACTGTGTTCAGTTCTGATCACCCTATTAAAGAAAGAATATTATTAAACTAGAAAGAGTGCAGAAAAGATTTGCTCGGATGCTACCGGGACTTGATGGTTTGAGTTTTAAGGAGAGGCTGGATAGACTGGGACTTTTTTCCCTGGAGCGTAGGAGACTCAGGGGCGATCTTACATGGGTCTATAAAAAATAGGGGCATAGATAATGTAGATAGTCAACATATTTTCCCAAAGGCAGGGGAGCCTAAAACTCAAGGGTATATGTTTCAGGTGAGAGGGGAGAGATACAAAAGGGTCCAGAGGGGCAGTTTTTTCACATAGAGGGTGCTGAGTGTCTGGATCAAGCTGCCAGAGGCAACAGTAGAGGTGGGTACATTTTTGTCTTTAAAAAACATTTGACAGTTATATGGTTAAGATTGATATTGAAGAATATGAGCCAAATGAGCGCAGTTGGGACTAGCTTAGTGGTAAAAACTGGGCAGCATGAACAAATTGGGCCGAAGGGCCTGTTTCCATGCTATAAACCTCTGATTGTATGACTTATTTGCAGCTCAAATTGTACAAGGCCTCGAGAAAGTACTTTACAATTAATATTCCTGAAGGCTTATATGGGTACACTCCCGACTTCATTTCACCATCTCGTCGGCATGCTTCAAGTTTCAGCGGTCTCTCATGCGTTGCTGTCCATCTTGACAATGTGTTAATCACGTGTCAATGGAGGCAGAATACCTGAAAAACCTTGAAGCAGTGCTGCAGTTGTTTCCAGTATATGGCGTCCGTCTGCATAAATCGAAATGTGTCTTCAATGCGAAGGAGGTGGTATATTTAGGGTATGGGTTGATTGGGCAACACTCAGTTGCCAACAAAGTACATGCAATAAAGATGGCCCTCACACCACATGATGCTGCGGAGATTCGCTCTTTCTTGGGCCTGATGAATTATGTCCAATTTATAGCGAATTTGGCAACAATTCTGTCCACCCTTCACTTTGTTCAACAGAAACGGCGACCCTGCGTTTGGGTGATGGACAAAAAGTTGCTTTCCATTTGGTGAAGCGGATATTGGGTTTGTCCAGCGTACTGTCTCATTTTGACGCAGCTAAGCCTCTGTCGCTGACTTGCAATGCATCGCCGTACAGCTTCAGTGCCGACCTTTCCCACTGCATAGGTGACGGCAGTGACCGTGTTCGGGGTCAAACTTTTTCATCAATACGTTTACGGTCGCCATTTTATCATAATTTCAGATCTTAAGCCACTGCTTTGCCTGTTGCTGATGCTGTGATCAGGATCTCCAAATAACTCAGCCATGTCTGAGCAGTATTGTGTGTATTGTTTTGTTGGACAAATCATCGCTTTCTGTTTCAGAGTTGTGATCGTTCTCTTCATGTTCAATGAACAAATCATCTTGTGTGGAGGCTGGGACCCTTTGTGGTGCGTGGACCACTTTCTGTTTCTTGGCGTCAGGCCGCAGCATAATCCTGCACTCACGAGTCGGAATGTCATATATGCTGGGCAGAAGATTCCCCAATCCGAAGAACTCATCGTCGGGGTCTTCACAGTACAACACCTCTAGTTGCGGTTCGGATTTGGTACTGGGTGTGGTAGTATGTATTGGGGGTCATGTGGGACTGGAAGCCCTAATGTCATTGGCTGACAGATCCCGGGTCCTGGTTGGCCGTTGACCTCTAGCTCCGCCCTGAAGGCGGAGTATAAGAAGCCGGAGTCCTCCCCCGCAGGCCATTCTACTATCGAGCTGCGGGGGAACAGACATTCTGAATAAAGCCTCATCGACTTCACTCTATTCGTCTCACGGAGTCTTTGTGCGCTACAATTTATTAAGCGTGCCTAAAAAGGACTATGGAGCTCAGGATCATTCCGGAATGCCTGAGGATCAGCCCCTACGCAGTGAACGCGGCAGCAGCCTTCAAGCACTGGCAGACTTGTTTCGAGGCCTACCTCAGAACGGCCACCGGCCAGATCACAGAAGACCAAAAACTACAGGTCCTGCACTCGAGGGTGAGCACGGAGATTTTCTCCCTCATCGAAGACGCGGAGGATTTCCAGACGGCGTTCGCAGCACTGAAAAGTCTCTATGTCCGCCCAGTTAACCAAATCTACGCTCGCTACCAGCTCGCGACGAGACGGCAAGGTCCCGGAGAATCGATGGACGAATTCTACGCCACGCTGCTGATTTTGGGACGAGCCTGCAGCTGCCCTTCGGTGAACGCAAATGAACACACGGACATGTTAATGCGCGATGCTTTTGTGGCAGGTATGAATTCCTCCCAAATCCGCCAAAGACTTCTAGAAAGAGAGTCGCTAGGACTCTCAGATGCACGGGCCCTAGCAGCCTCCCTAGACGTGGCCGCGCATAATACCCGCGCCTACGGCCCCGACCGCGCGGCAGCCCATTGGGCTCCGTACGTACCCGTCACGACAAACCCACCCCCCCTTTCCGGACACCCCACAGGCTTGCGCGGTCCAAACGCCAAGTCGCACCGGGGGCGTCCGCTGCTATTTCTGCGGCCAGGCGAAACACCCCCGGCAGCGCTGCCCGGCCCGCGCAGCAATCTACAAGAGCTGCGGGAAAAAGGGCCATTTCGGGGTTGTGTGCCGGTCCCGCGAGGTCGCCGCTGTCCCGGGAGAACAGGGAGCCCTGCAAGCCGTTTACGCTCCCCAACCCCCCCAGCGCCCCATGTACGACCCGCAGGCGCAGCCGCTCTGGGTCCCGACCACCACGGTCCCGGGAGAACAGGGAGCCCTGCACGCCGCTTACGCTCCCCAACCCCCCCCCCGTCCCCACGTATGAGCCGCCGGCGCTTCCACTTTGGGTCCCGACCACCACTCTCCCCGGAGAAGAGGGAGTTCTGCGCGTCTCTAACGCCCCCCAAACCCCCCCCCCCCGCGCCCCACATCTGACCCGCCGGCGCTACCAACTTGGGTCCCGACCACCGCTGTCCCCAGAGATGAGGGAGCCCCGCGCGGTCCTAACGCTCCCCAACCCCCCCAGCGCCCCATGTGCGACCCGCAGACGCCGCCATTTTGGGTCCCGGCCACCACGAGGGGAGGAAGGGCGCTGCCATCTTGGACCACCCCAGACCTGTACGACGCGTGGGGGCGGCCATTTTGTCCACCCCCGCCACCACCTTGTGACCCCCCAGCCATGTGCGATGTATGGGGGCAGCCATTTTGTTCATCCACGACGCCATCTTGGACGGCAACAACGGACCCCACTCCACTACTACAACCATGTCTCGCTTCAATTACGCTCGATCAAGCTCGGCCCCGGACACTCCAGACGACGACGACAACGGTGCTAATAAACGGCCACGAGACACCATGCCTAGTCGACTCCGGGAGCACGGAGAGCTTTATCCACCCCAACACGGTAAGACGCTGTTCCTTGACCACCTATCCCAGCGCACAAAAGATTTCCCTAGCTGCAGGACCCCACTCCGTACAGATCCAAGGATTCTGCATAGTTACCCTAACGGTGCAGGGGAGGGAGTTCAAAAACTACAAACTAAACGTCCTTCCCCAACTCTGCGCCCCCACCTTACTGGGATTAGATTTCCAATGCAATCTACAGAACCTTACGTTCAAATTCGGCGGCCCAATACCCCCACTCACTATCTGCGGCCTCGCAACCCTCAAGGTGCAACCCCCGTCCTTGTTTGCGAACCTCACCCCGGATTGCAAACCCGTCGCCACGAGGAGCAGACGGTACAGCGCCCAGGACCGGACCTTCATTCGGTCCAAAGTCCAGCGGCTACTAAAGGAAGGCATAATCCAGGCCAGCAATAGTCCCTGGAGAGCGCAGGTGGTAGTAGTGAAGACAGGGGAGAAACAAAGGATGGCCATAGACTATAGCCAGACCATCAACAGGTACACACAACTAGACGCGTACCCTCTCCCCCGCATATCCGACATGGTCAATCGGATTGCCCAATGTAAAGTCTTCTCCACCGTGGACCTCAGGTCCGCCTACCATCAGCTCCCCATGCGCCCAAGTGACCGCAAGTACACAGCCTTCGAGGCAGACGGGCGATTATACCATTTCCTAAGGGTCCCATTTGGCGTCACAAACGGGGTCTCGGTCTTCCAACGGGAGATGGACCGAATGGTTGATCAGCATGGGTTGCGGGCACGTTCCCGTATCTCGACAATGTAACCATCTGCGGCCACGACCAGCAGGACCACGACGCCAACCTCCAAAAATTCCTCCAGACCGCCAAAGCCTTGAACCTCACGTACAACGAGGACAAGTGCGTTTTTAGCACCAATCGGCTAGCCATTCTGGGCTACGTAGTGTGCAATGGGATAATAGGCCCCGACCCCGAACGTATGCGCGCCCTCATGGAATTCCCCCTCCCGCACTGCCCAAAAGCCCTGAAACGCTGCCTGGGTTTTTTTTTCATACTACGTCCAGTGGGTCCCCCAGTACGCAGACAAGGCCCGCCCCCTAATACAGACCACGACCTTCCCTCTGTCGACAGAGGCTTGCCAGGCCTTCAGCCGCATCAAAGCGGATATCGCAAAGGCCACGATGCGCGCCATCGACGAGTCCATCCCCTTCCAGGTCGAGAGCGACGCCTCCGACGTAGCTCTAGCGGCCACCCTTAACCAAGCGGGCAGACCCGTGGCCTTTTTCTCCCGAACCCTCCACGCCTCAGAAATCCGCCACTCCTCAGTGGAAAAGGAAGCCCAAGCCATAGTGGAAGCTATGCGACATTGGAGGCATTACCTGGCCGGCAGGAGATTCACTCTCCTCACTGACCAACGGTCGGTAGCCTTCATGTTCGATAATGCACTGCGGGGCAAAATCAAAAACGACAAGATCTTAAGGTGGAGGATCGAGCTCTCCACCTTCAACTACGAGATTTTGTATTGTCCCGGAAAGCTGAACGAGCCGTCCGATGCCCTATCCCGCGGCACATGTGCCAACGCACAAATTAACCACCTCCAAACCCTCCACGAGGACCTCTGCCACCCGGGGGTCACTCGGTTTTTCCACTTTATCAAGTCCCGCAATCTCCCATACTCTTTAGAGGAGGTCCGTACAGTCACAAGGGACTGCCACATCTGCGCAGAATGCAAACCGCATTTTTTCAGGCCGGATGGTGTGCACCTGATTAAGGCTTCCCGCCCCTTTGAACGCCTTAGTCTCGATTTCAAAGGGCCCCTCCCCTCCACCGACCGCAACACATACTTTCTTAATGTGGTGGACGAATACTCCCGCTTCCCATTCGCCATTCCCTGCTCTGACATGACCGCGGCCACAGTCATTAAAGCCCTGAACACCATCTTCACACTGTTCGGTTGCCCCGCATACGTCCACAGCGACAGGGGGTCCTCTTTCATGAGTGACGAGCTGCGCCAGTTCCTGCTCAGCAAGGGCATAGCCTCAAGCAGGACGACCAGCTACAACCCCCGGGGGAACGGGCAAGTAGAGAGGGAGAACGGCACGGTCTGGAAGACCGTCCTACTGGCCCTACGGTCCAGGGACCTCCCAGTTTCACGGTGGCAGGAGGTCCTCCCGGACGCTCTCCACTCCATCCGGTCGCTATTATGTACGAGCACTAATCAAACGCCTCATGAGCGTCTCCTTGTCTTCCCTAGGAGATCCTCCTCTGGAACGTCGCTGCCGACCTGGCTGGCGGCCCCAGGACCCATCTTGCTCCGAAAGCATGTGCGGGCACATAAGGCCCGAAAGGGTTGGTCGAAAGGGTTCACCACCTCCACGCGAACCCGCAGTACGCTTACGTGGAGTACCCCGACGGCCGACAGGACACGGTCTCCCTGCGGGATCTGGCGCCCGCCGGTAACACACACACCCCCCCGACACCATTCACCCAACCCCCCCCCCTTCCTGCCACCGCCGCACCCCGCGACCGCCCCCTTCCCAGGAGGATCGGTTCCCCTCCCCTCAGGCCCGACCAAGAATAAAGCCCAAGCTGAAACCGTAAGGCTCCCGGAGACGACAACACCGGTACAAGCACCACCACCACCACCAGGGCCGAGGCGATTGACACGGACGACCAGACTGCCCGACCGACTCGTGGCGTCGATCTAAATCAATATATGGACTTTGCACAAGAACATTTTGCTTTTCTCACGATACCTTCTGTAAATAGTTGAAACAGGACAAAATTGTACAATACTGTATTGCCATGTGAATGTTTTATTCCCAGGACCAGCCCTGTAAACCCTTACCACCATACGAAGCATCACCCCGCTGGGTTCATTTTTGACAAGGGGTGAATGTGGTAGTATGTATTGGGGGTCATGTGGGACTGGAAGCCCTAATGTCATTGGCTGACAGATCCCGGGTCCAGGTTGGCCGTTGACCTCTAGCTCCGTCCTGAAGGCGGAGTATAAGAAGCCGGAGTCCTCCCCCGCAGGCCATTCTACTATCGAGCTGCGGGGGAACAGACACGCTTAATAAAGCCTCATCGACTTCACTCTATTCGTCTCACGGAGTCTTTGTGCGCTACACTGGGGTAGCCACCTCCCAAGATGAAATCTTCGTCTGAGTCGTAGTCTACAAGGACCATATCATCTTCGAGGGCGGTGCCAACTGCTTGTTCCAGGGTGTTGTGAAAGTTATTTTTAACTGCTGGTGTAAGTTCAGACATTTTTCTGTCTTTTGAGGCAAGGAAATTGGGTTTTGCAGCTTTAAATCTATTTTTGTTCATTTTCGTGCATTTCCCTTTTAAGTGGGCATGGTCCTGGTCCTCTGACGCCATGACGCTCGTGACATCATGCGTAGGACTCGATTGCCCATGCGCACTCTGAGTTTCCTATACTGTGCGCTCTTTTCGCAACTGCTCATGTGCCGCTCCCTTCTCAAGATGGCTGCCGCTCAGAACTTCCTTCAATCCTTCCTCTGCCTCGTGGGAAGTTTTGGCGCCGTTTTTTCCGATTTTCTTTTCTGGACACTGATTCTGTGTTTGTCACGACTGACAGTATTGATTTTGTTTTTGTTCATAAGCAAGGCATTTTTGTATCGCAGTTTCTAGAGTTAGATGCTCATTTTGTGATGGTTCTTCCCTCAAATTTTTATCAGATAGTCCAGAAATTAATTGATGCATTATTACAGTGTCTCTGAAATCAGCATAATCACAGCCTTGTGGTATTAACTTGAGATTTGTAATAAAATCAGAGATGGCCCCTCCGTTTCTCTGACAAGAGCTAAATCTTTCCAGCATCGCACCAGCTGACTTTTACAGCGGTCAGCGAGTTTTTTGAGTATACCGTCTACTTCGGTATTGTCTTCACCTTCTAAGTAATTAAAGCAATTATACAATTCTCTAGCTTCATGCCCTCCTGTTGACAGTAGTAGGGCTATTTTCGTTGCATCAGAGGCAGTGCTTAAATCATTAGCTGTGATAAATATTTGGAACAGCTGTTCAAACATTTTCCAGTTATAACTTAAATTACCGGTTGTTTCCAGCTGCCATGGAGTTCCAACAAGTTCCATCGAATCAGTTAGTTGTCGAGGATCCATTTGCTGCGAAGTCTTCCACAGTCGAATATCCGGTTTAAGTTTTTCTTCTCTTGCTGGTGTCTAGCTAGCTTTCTGAAATCACTTGTGGTACCATATGTTATTCTTTAAGTTTGAATAAAGATTGTAGACTACCAGTTAACACAAATACTTTATTCAATGGGTTTGTTCTGTTTCCAGAGCTTAACTAGAATAATAGTCAAGAGGTATGACCAGTGAAGCTAAGGTAATCTGCCTATGCTGAGATGTCTCTGTCTGCTGCTGCCCCCAACCCTGTGCTTCTGAAAGAGGCGGATCCTAGCTTGGGCTGGACCCATTATACCCTTCTCTGATGCCCTCTGCTGATGCTGTGGCTGTTACATCTGTCTGCAGTACCTGGTGTATGTGCAGATGTATGTACAGATGTACAGATCACTACAAGCATTTCCCTTGACCCTGACCGAAGTGCTGGTGAAACTGCCTCCACATTCTCAACAAAATTATTACTACTGGATTCCCTGAGCATTTCCCAGGGGCCGTCGGGTGCGGCACTGTTGCTAGTGCCTTCAATCCCAACCCCCTACACAAACTCTCCTCCATTCTGACCCATTGGGAGTCAACCCCTCTGGCCCAGCTCCGTACCTTCTCCATATTGGCCGCCCAGTAATAATATATCAGGTTCGGAAGACCCAAACCCCCTGCCTGCCTTCCTCTCTGTAGTAGCACCTTTCTAATTCTGACCACCTTCCCTCCCCATATGAACGAGGTAATCATCCCTTCAATCTCTCTGAAAAATGCCTTTGGCAGGGAAATCGGCAGGCATTGGAAAATAAACAGAAATCGTGGCAACACATTCATTTTAACTGCCTGTACCTGACCCGCCAGTGACAGAGGGAGACCATCCCACCTTGCCAGATCAGCTTTCACCCTCCCCACCAAACTAGAAATGTTGTACCTACAGAGCCACCCACCCAATCCCGAGCAACCTGCATCCCCAGGTATCTAAAGTGAGTTCCTGCCCGACGGAATGGCAGCACCCCCAGCCCTGCCCCCACCCCCGGCCAAGACACCACAAAATATTCACTCTTGTCTAGATTCAATTTGTACCCCGAGAAAGACCCAAACACCCGAAGCAGCTACCCCTATTGACACACTCGGTTCCGACACGTATAACAACAAGTCATCGGCAAATGAGGACATCCTATGCTCTATCTCACCCTCCTGCACAATCCTTTTCCATTCCCCCGAACTTCTTAACGCAATGGCCAATGGCTCAATCGCGAGTGCAAACAGCAGGGTGGGGGCATAGGACGTCACTGCCTAGTCCCACGGTGGAGAGAAAAATATTCCGAGCTGATGTTATTTGTGCGGACACTCGTCCTCGGCTCCATATACAATAACTTTACCCGGTCCACAAACCTTGGTCCAATCCCAAACTGCTCTAGAACTGTCATCAAGTACCCCCATTCCGGTCAAACGAGCGGCGTTCAGCCGAGTGAAGGCAGCACTGTACAACAAGGGGCTGCAATTTGGTATGGTATACCCGGCAAAGCTGAAGGTGATGTACAACGCCAAAGATGTGGGACTGATGGGGGACCGAGGGTTCTGTGACGAGGGTTCTGTGTTCTATGTAGCAAAGCTGCAGGAGACTCATTTGAGGGTGAAGGATCAATTGAGACTTAAAAAGGGCTGGGTTAGTCAGGTGTTTCACTCTGGATTTAATGAAAAGGCTCGAGGGGTAGTGGTTAAGGTCAGCAAAAGGGTAGGGTTCCAGATGGAGAAGGTGGTTGCAGATCAGGGGGGTAGGTATGTGATTGTGACAGGGGCACGAGGGGAGGCTAGTGGCGCTGGTAAGTGTATATGGTCCCAATTGGGACTATGTGGGATTCGTGAAGGAGGTGTGTGGGGCCATTCCCGACTTGGACATGAACGAACTGATAATCGGGGGGGACTGGAACTTGGTGCAGGAGCCAATGTTGGACAGGTCACGGCCCGTTCGCTGGTCCCGTCAGTGGGGGCAAAGCCATTGGCTGGGCTAATGGTGGAAATGGGAGGGGTGGACCCTTGGAGGCTTCTGCATCCAAGGGAGAGGGAGTACTCATTTTTCTCAGCAGTCCATAAGGTGATCGACTTTTTCATGGTGGAGAAGGCGCTGCTGGCTGGGGTTAAGGGGTCGGAGTACTCGGCAATTGTAATATCAGATCATGCTCCGCATTGGGTGGATATGGTACTGGAGAAGGGGGTGGTACAAGTAATATAACAATCCCCAACATTTTCAGGGGGGGGCGACCCAATGTGCTCTGCACCCCCTCTATTCGGGCCTCGCCTCATGCCAAGCTCCGCCCCCACCGCTCACTTCGAGCTCGATGCCCCTTTGGTCCTCCGGCCGCTGGACATTCCCGTGGGGCTCCTCACCGGCTCCAAACTGGCCCGACCTGGCGCCCATCCCTCAGGCCCCAAAGGCCGAAGAAATTCCGGTCCGAAAAACCACGGGGAACCCTCGAAATAGGCCAAAATGTTTCGGACTGACGGGAGCCCCCTCTCAACGCGGCTGCTCCGCTCGTGCGCGCCGCTGGAAATCATTTCAAATGCTACTTGATTACAAATCATGGAATCAGATGCTGAGGCAAAATTACATGACTGCGCTCTCAATTTTAATGCCGTAATGAACGTATCTACCGACTCTCCACTATATTTCAGCCGTTTCCTGAACATATACCGTTCATAAGTTTCGTTTACTTGCATTTTGCAGTGCGCATCAAATTTTTTCAAAATTATACTGTACTTCATTTTGTCCTCACCTGCATCAAATTCAAACAAGTTAAACAGCTCTAGAGCATCCAGCCAGATTTAAGAGGAGCGTTGTTTTTCTTGAATCTGAAGCATTTTTGAGCGCTGATGCAGAGAGAAAAACTTCAAACTGCTGTTTGAAGAACGCCCGGTTTTTACAGTTTACCGTCTGTTCTGAGATGGTCCGGTTTCTACAGACTCTCCATCTTGCTTCATGGATTTCCTTTAGTTGGAGAGGCTTGATTGCTTTGTTCAATCTTCTTATTTTTTATTTAGTTTATACATTTCTCTAATCTATCTGTTTACGTTTTTTAGGGACAAACTAGTGGTACCATGTGTTCTGTGCCTTGCTCTATCCAGATGGTTTTGATGTGTAGTGTTGATCAGAGAACAACGAGTCTTGTAAACCAACAAAACTATTTTATTGAACACTGCTAACTGGATTCGACATTGGGGCTGCCTCACCCAATCACATAACTGAGCGGCAGTTAACTGTCAGTCACCTAAAGTCTCATCAGGAGGCACTGTTTGGAACTGCTTTGATCTAAAGTCACTTGGTGGGTGAGTCACCTCAGGCCTATTTAAAATCACTCCCAGTGAGACAGAGAGGACACATCCAGAGAGAGACACATCAAAGCGTGAGTTTGAGAGCTGGGAATTTGAAGCTAGGTGGGAAATCGAGGCTGGGTGAAGAGGAAGTGCCTTTTAACCCTTGATTTGTTACACTCAAATTCCCAGTGAGTGGCTGTGCCCTGCTGCAGGTGACTACAAGAGAGAGAGCTGATTGGGGATTAGCAGGTAAGCCCTTCATATCGGGAGCAGAGCTGAACAGGAGCAATCCAGAGTGCAATCTGAGAAGGTAAGTGGTTCTCTATTAGTCAGGTGATTTGTGTCCTTAACCCTTTCATTCCAGTGCTCATTGTAGTATATTCTGAGCTACTCACCGGAGTAGATTCTAAATTTGATTTTGTATGGTAAGAGTTTTGTTTTATGTTTATCTTCTCACACTTACTGGTGGCAAGCCAGACACAGTGTCCTCAACCAGCAGGTAAGTGATTGGCTGGTGACTGGTAAGTAATTTTTCCTTTCATTTTTCTCTTTTTCCCTTGGCTTTGTAGTTGCTGTTGTAAGTTAACTTAAGTGTTTAGACATGGCAGTAGATCCCAGACCCATGTCATGCTCCTCGTGTGCGATGTGGGAGTTCAGGGACATGCCCACTGTCCCTGGCTCCTTCACATGCAAGATGTGTCCAGCTACAGCTCCTGTTCGACCGCGTGATGGCTCTGGAGCTGCAGATGGACTCACTTTGGAGTATCCATGACGCTGAGGGAGTTGAGGATAGTACATTTAGGAGTTGGTCACACCGCAGATAAAGAGTACTCAGGGAGATAGGAAATGGGTGACCACCAGACAGAAGAAGAGTAGGAAGGCAGTGCATGGGTCCCCTGCGGTCACCTCCCCTAAAACAGGTATTCCATTTTGGATACTGTTGAGGGAGATGGCTCATCAGGGAAGGCAGCAGTAGCCAGGTTCATGGCACCGTGGCTGGCCTGCTGCACAGGAGGACAGGAAAAAGTGGTACAGCTATAGTGATAGGGGATTTGATTGTAAGGGGAGTAGACAGGCATTTCTGAAGATACAAATGAGACTCCAGGAACGTATGTTGCCTCCCGGGTGCAAGGGTTCTGGATGTCTCAGAGCGACTGCAGAACGTTTATAAAGGGGGCGGGTGAACAGCCAGCTGTCGTGATGCATATAGGCACTAACGATATAAGTGAAAAATGGGATGAGGTCCTACATGCTGAATTTAGGGAGTTAGGAGATAAAGTAAAAAGTGGAACCTCAAAGATAATAATCTCAGGATTGCTACCAGTGCCACATGCTAGACATGATGTGGAGATGCCGGCGTTGGACTGGGGTGAGCACAGTAAGCAGTCTTACAACACCAGGTTAAAGTCCAACAGGTTTGTTTCAAATTACTAGCTTTCGGAGCGCAGCTCCTTCATCAGGTGAATGAAGAGGTAGGTTCCAGAAACATTTATATAGACAAAGTCAAAGATGCAAGGCAATACTTTGAATGCGAGCATTTGCACGTAATTAACTGAGCAGCAGTTAACTGGTAGTTTACAGAGCCAGAGAGAGGGGTAACCCCAGGTTAAAGAGGTGTGAATTGTCTCAAGGCGGGCCAGTTGGTAGGATTTCGCAAGCCCAGGCCAGATGGTGGGGGGGTGAATGTAATGCAACATGAATCCAAGGTCCTGATTGAGGCCGTACTCATGTGTGCGGAACTTGGCTATAAGTTTCTGCTCTGCGATTCTGCGTTTTCGCGCGTCCTGAAGGCCGCCTTGGAGAACACTTACCCGAAGATCAGAGGCTGAATGCCCTCGACTGCTGAAGTGTTCCCCGACTGGAAGGGAACATTCCTGCCTGGCGATTGTCGCGCGATGTCCGTTCATCCATTGTCGCAACGTCTGCATGGTCTCGCCAATGTACCACACTTCGGGCCATCCTTTCCTGCAGCATATGAGGTAGACAACGTTGGCCAAGTCGCACAAGTATGTACCGCGTACTTGGTGGGTGGTGTTCTGGGGACTACCATTACACGTGATGACAAATGTTGAATTTTTTACCCGTCAGTCTGACCTCAATAAAACTCGAGATGGAATTGTAGGCATAGTATTATTTATTTTTACCCGACTTGCAAGTCTGACTTGCTTCACAAAAACCCAGAACACAAGCAGCCTCCTGGGTCTTCAGAATCGAGTGCTATTGGCGACAAAGGAATCTCTACAAACACATTCAAATGGCATCAAGTTTCACATAAACGATTCCCATAGGTCATCCTATACCTCTCCTGACCTGGCCATACATCCTAATTGACTCACTTCTTATTCCTTTCCCCTGGCCTCTTGTTACCCAGCATCCTTTTCTCCTCCTCCACTAGACACCCCTCCCCCTTCCGTGCCAGGATTTCTGAAATCCTTTGTCTGAACTCACTAGAATTAGACCGGCCTACATCTACATTAGAACAAAGAACAAAGAAATGTACAGCACAGGAACAGGCCCTTCGGCCCTCCAAGCCCGTGCCGACGATGCTGCCCGACTAAACTACAATCTTCTACACTTCCTGGGTCCGTATCCCTCTATTCCCATCCTATTCATGTATTTGTCAAGATGCCCCTTAAATGTCACTATCGTCCCTGCTTCCACCACCTCCTCCGGTAGCGAGTTCCAGGCACCCACTACCCTCTGTGTAAAAAACTTACCTCGTACATCTACTCTTGCCCCTCTCACCTTAAACCTATGCCCCCTAGTAATTGACCCCTCTACCCTGGGGAAAAGCCTCTGACTATCCACTCTGTCTATGCCCCTCATAATTTTGTATACCTCTATCAGGTCTCCCCTCAACCTCCTTCGTTCCAGTGAGAACAAACCGAGTTTATTCAACCGCTCCTCATAGCTAATGCCCTCCATACCAGGCAACATTCTGGTAAATCTCTTCTGCACCCTCTCTAAAGCCTCCACATCCTTCTGGTAGTGTGGCGACCAGAATTGAACACTATACTCCAAGTGTGGCCTAACTAAGGTTCTATACAGCTGCAACATGACTTGCCAATTCTTATACTCAATGCCCCGGCCAATGAAGGCAAGCATGCCGTATGCCTTCTTGACTACCTTCTCCACCTGTGTTGCCCCTTTCAATGACCTGTGGACCTGTACTCCTAGATCTCTTTGACTTTCAATACTCTTGAGGGTTCTACCATTCACCGTATATTCCCTACCTGCATTAGACCTTCCAAAATGCATTATCTCACATTTGTCCGGATTAAACTCCATCTGCCATCTCTCCGCCCAAGTCTCCAAACAATCTAAATCCTGCTGTATCCTCCGACAGTCCTCATCGCTATCCGCAATTCCACCAACCTTTGTGTCGTCTGCAAACTTACTAATCAGACCAGTTACATTTTCCTCCAAATTATTTATATATACTACAAAGAGCAAAGGTCCCAGCACTGATCCCTGTGGAACACCACTGGTCACAGCCCTCCAATTAGAAAAGCATCCTTCCATTGCTACTCTCTGCCTTCTATGGCCTAGCCAGTTCTGTATCCACCTTGCCAGCTCACCCCTGATCCCGTGTGACTTCACCTTTTGTACTAGTCTACTATGAGGGACCTTGTCAAAGGCCTTACTGAAGTCCATATAGACAACATCCACTGCCCTACCTGCATCAATCATCTTAGTGACCTCCTCGAAAAACTCTTATCAAGTTAGTGAGACACAACCTCCCCTTCACAAAACCGTGCTGCCTCTCACTAATACGTTCATTTGCTTCCAAATGGGAGTAGATCCTGTCTCGAAGAATTCTCTCCAGTAATTTCCCTACCACTGAAGTAAGGCTCACCGGCCTGTAGTTCCCGGGATTATCCTTGCTACCCTTCTTAAACAGAGGAACAACATTGGCTATTCTCCAGTCCTCCGGGACATCCCCTGAAGACAGCGAGGATCCAAAGATTTCTGTCAAGGCCTCAGCAATTTCCTCTCCAGCCTCCTTCAGTATTCTGGGGTAGATCCCATCAGGCCCTGGGGACTTATCTACCTTAATATTTTTTAAGACACCCAACACCTCTTCTTTTTGGATCTCAATGTGACCCAGGCTATCTACACACCCTTCTCCAGACTCAACATCTACCAATTTCTTCTCTTTGGTGAATACTGATGCAAAGTATTCATTTAGTACCTCGCCCATTTCCTCTGGCTCCACACATAGATTCCCTTGCCTATCCTTCAGTGGGCCAACCCTTTCCCTGGCTACCCTTTTGCTTTTTATGTACGTGTAAAAAGCCTTGGGATTTTCCTTAACCCTATTTGCCAATGACTTTTCGTGACCCCTTCTAGCCCTCCTGACTGCTTGCTTAAGTTCCTTCCTACTTTCCTTATATTCCACGCAGGCTTCGTCTGTTCCCAGCCTTTTAGCCCTGATAAATGCCTCCTTTTTCTTTTTGACGAGGCCTACATTATCTCTCGTCATCCAAGGTTCCCGAAAATTGCCGTATTTATCCTTCTTCCTCACAGGAACATGCCGGTCCTGAATTCCTTTCAACTGCCACTTGAAAGCCTCCCACATGTCAGATGTTGATTTGCCCTCAAACATCCGCCCCCAATCTATGTTCTTCAGTTCCTGCCTAATATTGTTATAATTAGCCTTCCCCCAATTTAGCACATTCATCCTAGGACCACTCTTATCCTTGTCCACCAGTACTTTAAAACTTACTGAATTTACTGTAACTAATATATTTAAACTAACTATTTTATATCACATTCGTCAGTGAGAACAGCTGATTGGTGAGTGGCAGGTTAGTCCTTCACATCAGGAGTGGAGCTGAGCAGGAGAAATCCAGAGTGCAATCTGGGATGGCTCACCGGAGTAGATTCTGAGCTACATTTTGTATGGTAAGAGTGTTTTTTTCTCACACTTACTAGAGGGTAGCAAGTTAGATTTAATATTTTATACCAAACTGTACTTACCAGGAAACACATTACATTTTGGGGGCCTATTCGTGAAAGCAGCAGCAGTAAATCTTTGTTCAGGGCTTAACTGGTATTTAGTTTTTAACCCAACAACCAACAGAAGGAGAGAGATGTCAATTGGCGGGGTTGTGTGCTACCCCTGCATGGTGTGGGGTATCATGGACACTTCAAGTGTCCCTGAGGACTACATCTGTGGGAAGTGCATTCAGTTGCAGAAGCTTACCGAACACATGGATCGGTTAGAGCAGCAGCTGTAAGCACTGAGGAGCACACAATTAGCTGAAATTGTTATAGATAATAGCTACAGAGATTTGGTCACACCGAAGATACTGAAAGATAGATGGGTGGCCGCCAGCCAGGGAAGGCAGACAGTGCAGGGGTCCCCTATGGCTGTCCCATAAACTAACACATATGCTATTTTGGATACTGATGAGGAGGAAGGTCTATCAGGGACAACAGCAGCAGTGGCCAGAAGTAGCCCTGTTGCACAGACAGGGGGCACAAAGCATAGCAAAGCAATAGTGGTAGGGGATTCTATAGTCAGGAGCACAGACAGGTGCTTCTGTGGCTGTGAAAGGGACTCCAGGGTGGTAGTTTGCCTTCCTGGTCCTGCAACGACAATTCAAGGAGTTTGGTAGAAGATTAAAAAGCAGGACCTCGAGGGTAGTAATCCCAGGATTACTCCACGTGCCACGTGCTAGCGAGGCTAGGAACAGGGAGATAGTGCAGCTGAACACGTGGCTGAAGAACTGGTGCAGGAGGGAGGGCTTCAGTTTTTTTGGATCATTACGATGTCTTCCAGGGAAGGCGGGGCCTGTATAAGAAGGAAGGGTTACACCTGAACTGGAGGGGCACCAATATCCTGGCTGGGAGATTTGTTAGTATGGTTCGGGTGGGTTTAAATTAATGTGCAGGGGGATGGGAATCAGAATAGTAAGCTAGCAAATTTCGAGACTGGGAATAAGCATGGTACGAGGGCCAGGCTGGCTAAGAGAAAGGGCAGGCTGGGGGAGGTCGAACTCAGTGGGCTGGAGGGCTGGAGTGCATCTGCTTCAATGCATGGAATATAACAGGTAAGACTGATGAACTTAGAGCCTTGAGTCATGCATGGAATTTGGATGTGGTTGCGGTAATGGAGACTTGCTTAAAAATGGGACAGGACTGGCAGCTAAATATTCCAGGATATAGGTATTTTAGGCGAGACAGAGGGGAAGGTAAAAGAGGTGGGAGAGTTGCAATACTGGTCAGAGAACTTGGGCGCGATTCTCCGACCCCCCACCGGGTCGGAGAATTGCCGGGGGCTGGCGCGAAACCCGCCCCCGCCGTGTCCCGCATTCTCCGCCACCAGAAATTCGGCGGGGGCGGGAATCGCGCCACGCCGGTTGGCGGGCCCACCCCCGGCGATTCTCCGTCCTTCGATGGGCCAAAGTCCCGCCGCTGTCAACCCTCTCCCGGTGGCGTGGATTAAACCTTTTGAACGGTGGGATAAGGCGGCGCGGGCAGGCTCCGGGGTCCTGGGTGATCGGGGGGTGCCCCCACGGTGGCCTGGCCCGCGATCGGGGCCCACCGATCCGCGGGCAGGCCTGTGCCGTGGGGGCACTCTTTTTCTTCCGCCTTCGCCATGGTCTTCACTCGGGTGGAGGCGGAAGATGACTTCAGCAGCCGCTGACGCTCCCGCGCATGCGTCGACCGGCGAAGACCTTTCGGCACCGGCTGGCGTGGCGCCAAAGGCCTTTCCCGCCAACTGGCAGAGCGGAAAGCACTCCGGCGCGGGCCGAGCCCCTCAAGGTGAGGGCTTGGCCCCTAAAGGTGCGGAGACGTCCGCACCTTTGGGGCGGCCCGACGCGGGAGTGGTTCTCGCCACTCGATTACGTCGGAACCCCCCGCCCCGCCGGGTAGGGGAGAATCCCGCCCCATATTACAGTTGTACAGAGGGAGGAAGATTTTTTTCGATGTCACTAGCTTTCAAAGAACAAAGAACAAAGAAATGTACAGCACAGGAACAGGCCCTTCGGCCCTCCAAGCCCGTGCCGACCATACTGCCCGACTAAACTACAATCTTCTACCCTTCCTGGGTCCGTATCCTTCTATTCCCATCCTATTCATATATTTGTCAAGATGCCCCTTAAATGTCCCTATCGTCCCTGCTTCCACTACCTCCTCCGGTAGCGAGTTCCAGGTACCCACTACCCTCTGCGTAAAAAACTTACCTCGTACATCTACTCTAAACCTTGCCCCTCTCACCTTAAACCTATGCCCCCTAGTAATTGACCCCTTTACCCTGGGGAAAAGCCTCTGACTATCCACTCTGTCTATGCCCCTCATAATTTTGTATACCTCTATCAGGTCGCCCCTCAACCTCCTTCGTTCCAGTGAGAACAAACCGAGTTTATTCAACCGCTCCTCATAGCTTATGCCCTCCATACCAGGCAACATTCTGGTAAATCTCTTCTGCACCCTCTCTAAAGCCTCCACATCCTTCTGGTAGTGTGGCGACCAGAATTGAACACTATACTCCAAGTGTGGCCTAACTAAGGTTCTATACAGCTGCAACATGACTTGCCAATTCTTATACTCAATGCCCCAGCCAATGAAGGCCAGCATGCTGTATGCCTTCTTGACTACCTTCTCCACCTGTGTTGCCCCTTTCAATGACCTGTGGACCTGTACTCCTAGATCTCTTTGACTTTCAATACTCTTGAGGGTTCTACCATTCACTGTATATTCCCTACCTGCATTAGACCTTCCAAAATGCATTACCTCACATTTGTCCGGATTAAACTCCATCTGCCATCTCTCCGCCCAAGTCTCCAGACAATCTAAATCCTGCTGTATCCTCAGACAGTCCTCATCGCTATCCGCAATTCCACCAACCTTTGTGTCGTCTGCAAACTTACTAATCAGACCAGTTACATTTTCCTCCAAATCATTTATATATACTACAAAGAGCAAAGGTCCCAGCACTGATCCCTGTGGAACACCACTGGTCACAGCCCTCCAATTAGAAAAGCATCCCTCCATTGCTACCCTCTGCCTTCTATGGCCTAGCCAGTTCTGTATCCACCTTGCCAGTTCACCCCTGATCCCGTGTGACTTCACCTTTTGTACTAGTCTACCATGAGGGACCTTGTCAAAGGCCTTACTGAAGTCCATATAGACAACATCTACTGCCCTACCTGCATCAATCATCTTAGTGACCTCCTCGAAAAACTCTATCAAGTTAGTGAGACACGACCTCCCCTTCACAAAACCGTGCTGCCTCTCACTAATACGTCCATTTGCTTCCAAATGGGAGTAGATCCTGTCTCGAAGAATTCTCTCCAGTAATTTCCCTACCACTGACGTAAGGCTCACCGGCCTGTAGTTCCCGGGATTATCCTTGCTACCCTTCTTAAACAGAGGAACAACATTGGCTATTCTCCAGTCCTCCGGGACATCCCCTGAAGACAGCGAGGATCCAAAGATTTCTGTCAAGGCCTCAGCAATTTCCTCTCCAGCCTCCTTCAGTATTCTGCGGTAGATCCCATCAGGCCCTGGGGACTTATCTACCTTAATATTTTTTAAGACACCCAACACCTCGTCTTTTTGGATCACAATGTGACCCAGGCTATCTACACCCCCTTCTCCAGACTCAACATCTACCAATTCCTTCTCTTTGGTGAATACTGATGCAAAGTATTCATTTAGTACCTCGCCCATTTCCTCTGGCTCCACACATAGATTCCCTTGCCTATCCTTCAGTGGGCCAACCCTTTCCCTGGCTACCCTCTTGCTTTTTATGTACGTGTAAAAAGCCTTGGGATTTTCCTTAACCCTATTTGCCAATGACTTTTCGTGACCCCTTCTAGCCCTCCTGACTCCTTGCTTAAGTTCCTTCCTACTTTCCTTATATGCCACACAGGCTTCGTCTGTTCCCAGCCTTTTAGCCCTGACAAATGCCTCCTTTTTCTTTTTGACGAGGCCTACAATATCACTCGTCATCCAAGGTTCCCGAAAATTGCCGTATTTATCTTTCTTCCTCACAGGAAATGCCTCCTTTTTCTTTTTGACGAGGCCTACAATATCACTCGTCATCCAAGGTTCCCGAAAATTGCCGTATTTATCTTTCTTCCTCACAGGAACATGCAGCGCTGCTCCGAAAGCTAGTGACATCGAAACAAACCTGTTGGACTTTAACCTGGTGTTGTAAGACTTCGTACTGTGCTCACCCCAGTCCTACGCCGGCATCTCCACAAATTGGGGGAAGGCTAACTACAACCAGATTAGGCAGGATATAGAGAGGCTGTTGTTTGGAAGAGGCTATTTGAAGTTCAGGACAGACATGTGCCGATGAAAAGGAAAGAAAGGAAAGGCAGGATTCAGGAACCGTGGATAACAAGTGATTTTGAGAGTCTAGTTAAAAAGAAAAAGGATGAGGTCTGGGCAACTAAACACAGATGAAGCACTTGAAGAATACAGGGACAGTAGAAAAGAGCTTAAACAAGGATCCAGGAGGGCAAATAGGAGTCACAAAATGTGCTTGGCAGACAGGATTAAGGAGAATCCAAGGTATTTTATACGGATATTAGGAACAAGAGAAGTAGCTAGAGAAAGAGTTGGTCCACTCAAGGACAAAGGAGAGGAATTATGTGTAGAACCAAAGGACGTAAGTGAGATCCTTAATGAGTATTTTGCATCGGTATTCACAGAGAGGGACACGTTGATTGGTGGTGTCTCAGAGGGATATGTAAACACTTTGGAAGAAGCCATTATTACGAGGAAGGAAATGTGTTAAAAAGCATTAAGGTAGACAAATCCCCAGGGCCAGATGGCATCTATCCCAGGTTTCTGAGGGAGACAAGTGATTAAATCACTGGGCCTCTAACAGAAATCTTTTTTTCCTCGTTGGCCACATGTGAGGTCCCAGAGGATTGGAGGATAGCTAATGTTATCCCATTATTTAAGAAGGGTAACAAGGATAATCTGGGTAATTATAGGCCAGTGAGCTTGACGTCAGTTTTAGTAAAATTGTTGGAAAAGATTCTTAGAGATAGGATCTATGCATATTTGGAAGTGAAAGGTCTTATTAGCGACAGAGAGCATGATTTTGTATGAGGGTGGTCATGTCTCACAAATTTAATTTAATTTTTTGAGGAGGTGACAAAAATGATTGATGAGGGCAGGGCTGTGGATGTTGTCTACATGTACTTTGGTAAAGCATTTGACAAGGTCCCTCATGGCAGGCTGGTGCAAAAGGTTAAATCACATGGGGTCAGAGGTGAACTAGCTTGATGGATTCAGAACTGGCTTGGCCATAGGAGACCGAGGGTAGCAGTGGAGAGATGTTTTTCCGAATGGAGGTCTGTAACTAGTGGTGTCTCGCAGGGATCAATACTGGGGCCTCTGCCGTTTGTAATATAGATAAATGACTTGGAAGAAAATGTAGCTGGCCTGATTCGCAAGTTTGCGAATGATACTAAGATTGCAGGAGTTGCAGATAGTGATAAAGATTGTCAGAGATATAGGTAGGCTGCAAAATTGGGCGGAGCAATGGCAGATGGAATTTAACCTGGACAAATGTGAGATGATGCATTTTGGTAAATCCAATTCAGGTGGGAGCTATAAAATAAATGGCAGAACCATCAGGAGCATAGACACACAGAGAGATCTGGGCGTGCAGGTCCACAGATCCTTAAAAGGGCAGCACAGGTGGAAATAGTGGTAAAGAAAGCATATGGCATGCTTGCCTTCATTGGACAGGGCATCGAGTATAGAACATAGAACATAGAACTGTACAGCACAGAACAGGCCCTTCGGCCCTCGATGTTGTGCCTATCATTGTCCGGAACCAAGATCAAGCTATCACACTCCCTGTCATTCTGGTGTGCTCCATGTGCCTATCCAATAACCGCTTGAAAGTTCCTAAAGTCTCCGACTCCACTATCACAGCAGGCAGTCCATTCCACAACCTAACCACTCTCTGAGTAAAGAACCTACCTCGGACATCCCTCCTATATCTCCCACCCTGAATCTTATAGTTATGCCCCCTTGTAACAGCTACATCCACCCGAGGAAATAGTCTCTGAATGTCCACTCTATCTATCCCCCTCATCATCTTATAAACCGCTATTAAGTCGCCTCTCATCCTTCTCCGCTCCAAAGAGAAAAGCCCTCGCTCCCTCAACCTTTCCTCATAAGACCTATCCTACAAACCAGGCAGCATCCTGGTAAGTCTCCTTTGCACCCATTCCAATGCTTCCACATCCTTCCGATAATGAGGTGACCAGAACTGCACACAATACTCCAAATGTGGTCTCACCAGGGTCATGTATAGTTGCAGCATAACCCCGCGGCTCCTAAACTCAAGCCCCCTGTTAATAAACGCTAACACATTATAAGCCTTCTTCACAGCTCTATCCACTTGAGTGGCAACCTTCAAAGATCTGTGGACATGAACCTCTGTCCCTCCACACTCCTCAGAACCTTGCCGTTGACCCTGTAATCCGCATTCAAATTTTTTCTACCAAAATGAATCACCTCGCACTTATCAGGGTTCAACTCCATCTGCCATTTTTCGGCCCAGCTCTGCATCCTATCAATAAAAGTTCGCAAATTATGTTCCAGTTACACATTTAGCCACATTTGGAATACAGTATCCAATTCTCGTCACCACACTACCAGAAGGACGTGGAGGCTTTGGAGAGAGTACAAAAATGGTTTACCAGTATGTTGCCTGGTGTGGAGGGTATTATCTTTGATGAGAGATTGAATAAACTGGGATTCTTCTCCCTAGAAAGATGGAGGCGGAGGAATAGCGTCCTGATAGAAGTTAACGTTATGAGGGGTGTATATATAGGGTGAACAGTTGGAGGCTTTTTCCCAGGCCAAAAATGACAATTACAAGGGGGCACCAGTTCATCTTTTTAAAGCTAACTTTCCTTTTTCAACATCGTTCTCTAACTGCATCTCAGACAATAATTCTACGATGTGCTGGAGATGGTCCACCATTTAAAAATAATTAAAACACCTTATGCACCCCTAAGGTGAGTGGGGATAGGTTCAGTGGAGAGGTGCGGGAGAAGTATTTTACACAGAAGGTGGTGGTGGTCTGCAATGCACTGCCAAGTATGGTGATTGAGGCAGATACGTTAGCGACCTTTAAGACTTATCTAGATAGACACATGAACAGACGGGGTATAGAAGGATACAGGCGGTTGGTCTAGTTAGGACACGTGATCGGCACAGGTATGGAGGGCCGAAGGCCTTGTGTCTGTGCTGTACTGTTCTTTGTTCTTTGTATATTATATCGTTGCATGATCTTTGCTTTCCATCGGCGGAATTGGACTGTGAGGAGGGCAGCCAGGTATGATAACAGGCGAACGAATAGATGTATTTGTATGTTTGAGCCCCAGTTCCAAAAATCATTCCACCAGGTGTTGCTAACTTTGCCTTAGTTCAATTGCTCTGTTTTATTACCTTTGCTCTTGAGTCGCCAGGTATCTTTATGATACCGCCACGTAGTTCAAGTCCGAGTAATGATCAATAATCCAATACACCGATTAGTAAGGTTTAAATCAAAGCACATTTATTATACACAGTAATCGCTACTCATGCATAAATTCTATGTCTCAGCTACTTCTATAACTAACAGGCCTATACTTAACTTGGAACTGGCCCGCCAGGTCAGGGAAACAAATGGCCTTTCGTTCGGGTTCTGAGCCTGCAGGATTCGAAGTTGGTACAGATTGGTAGCTAGGAGCGCCTATCTCGTAGCGAGCATTGAATTAAACTTATGATTCGATCTTCACTGCTCCGGTCACGGTCAATGTTGGTTCGTTGTTGCTGGGTGACCCGGGCAGGACGAAGAGCTCGAAGGGGTGGAGAGGAAGAGAAGAGAAGCGATTTGAACTTGGGGCTCAATTCTTATAGTCCCCAGGGGCTTCCCGCCTTTCGGGGCGGACCCTGTACCTGGTCCCAAGTGATTGGACTTTGTCCCAATCGCCTGGTTCAATTTTCTCCAATGCTGGAGGGGTTCCCTGATCGATGGGCGGTCTTGAGGTGCTCGTTCACCTCCTTTTGTGTAGGCTCCTGCTGGCGCCGAAGAGTCTGGTTTTGCTTTGTGTGTCTAAATGTTGCTTATTGTTCCTGGGGATTGCTCATTAGTATGCAAATGGCTGTTGTTTTGTTATGCTGATGGTTGCTGGTATCGATAGTGTCTGGCCTTTCGAGAGGTAAATACACAGCCAACCTGCAGCTGCTCGTTTTTGTCTTGTTGGCTGACTTTCCCATCAGCCTTTGCCGTTCATCATTTTGAATCGGGAGTTGGCCATTTTAAGTGGCTACAATCCTCCCTTGTGATCCTAACGCGAAGCGTGAAGGATCACATAACTATGTTGCTTTCCATTCCCTGACCTGGGGGGGGGGGGGGGGGGGGGCACTTCCTTCATGGCCTCTGCACTGACCATAGCTACGCAAAAAATTTTTAACTGACAATTTCTAAGGGCGCTATGTCAAACAGGTTCATGCATTACAAAACAATACACTGGGAACCTCTAACTATTCTTAATGCACTACACTCACTTAAACATTTCATTATTCTAACTTCCTCGACCATACAACAAAATCATAGCAGTTTATACACATTTTTCCTGGCTTGGCAGTCAAGCTCAGGATCGTACAATTTGCTCATGAACAGTTCTTTACATTTCTTTATTTACAATAAAACGAAGTGAATGCTCTTTTTTATAGATTGCGGGGGTCGGGGGTCTGGTCGTATCCGAAAATAGGGGATCTGATCCTATATCCCGGGGTTCGAGCGCGGTAGGCTCTCCTTCTCCATTTTCTTAGACGCATAGTCTGCACGATGCAGCAGAGTATCGTTAATACCAGTAAGGTTTCTATTACATAGGACAGGGAGTACCGGGCTATAAACCAGGCGTGCCAAGATGATGTGGTGTCGCTGGTGACTGGGCTCTGGGTACTACGGGGAAGTGAAACATTAACGGCTGAGGGGCTTGAAGTCATGGGGTTCGCGTTCACTCGCAACCAAATGTCCATAAAGATGATGATCCATGTGAAGGAAGTCCTCATGGCTGTTCTCTTTCCTTTTCTTTTCTTCTCCGGTCCTGGAGCTTCTGGAGTTCTGTGGAAACAAGCATAGTGTCTGTAACTATCTTTGTTTAATATCTCGTACGATAGTCTGTCTGTCCTTTAGTGCCAATTACCCCCTTTATAATTGGTCACTATGTGTGACTCCCTCATTTTTATTTTTCAGAAACCGAATTTTAGGACAAGACACACTTCCCAAATAATGAACCAGTGCGAGCCATCTCGCAGACTGCGCAATTTACCATCCAAATGTTTCAGGATGTAAATAGTATATGGTTGGCAACCTAAGGGTTACCTGAAACAAAACAAAACTTTTTGAACGAAAAGTACCAAAATGTACGAAAAGGTGCGTATGGGCCGCGACGGGTAAGAATTGGATGGAGTCCCCGGGTAGGACGGCTACCAATGCCGTGTCTCTCCTACCCTAGCGTAGTTGACCAGAGGGGGGGTTCCCAGGCAGGGCGGGTCCCAAGCCGTTTCTCCACTGCCTGAGCAACCGACAAGAACGGGCAAGAAATGTAGTCATCGTGGTGGGGCTGCCGTAGTCGTTCTACCTTCGAACCAGAAGGGCAGTTATGAACAGGCATCTGGTATCTTAACAAGTCTCTGCAGACAAGCTAGTTGCGCTGAACGAGTGTCTGACAATAGTGAGTCTCTGTGGGCAAGTCCACAGAGGTTTCGGCCGTGAAAAATGTTCTTGTCTGACATACAACATTTAACAAACGTACAAACAACATAAAACATTCTGCAGGTTCCATCAGAAAGGACACCGTTTCTCCCGAGCGGTTCCTTTTAAAACATCATCTGGACACCTCAGCTCTCGGTTGCGAACAGGGTCGCAAAGGGGTTCTCAGTTTGGGAGTCAGACCCAAGGTCGTCATCTTCTCCCGGGTGCCAAGCTCTTGAGTGTATCAGGGCTGAAAGGGCTGCATGCTGTGAGGTGGGGTCGCTCTCGTCGTTGCGGATGAGTCGGAACGAGTTATCTCGGTGCCAATAGTTGGTGTCTAGTTGTGTGGGGACAGAATCGGGGTCGTCGGTGTAATTCAGTGGTCGGTGGTGGGGTTTGTTTAGGAAAGTGATCATGAAGGGATCACTTGGATCGTAGTCGGAATCGCTGGGTGTGGGGCCTGTTGCATGGGGATAGTAGGGAGGCGTGCTGTGGCTATCGTCCGAGTCACAGTCGCTGTCGCGTCGAGCATGATGTGGTGTGCGTGGTTCGACTGTGTTCCATATGTCTTCAGCTGGTGTATATGGAACCACGCAGTCTTACCGTTGGGATATTTTATTTTATATACGGAAGGGCTTACTTTGTCTGCAATGGAGTACGGACCCGAGTATTTTGGGGACAGGAATGTGCTGGAGTTATATACAGAGAGCATAACTTGCTGTCTTATACTGTACTCAGTCGCATGCACTGTCTTGTCGAAACAATCCTTGTTCTGTTTCTTTCTGGTGCCCAATTTCACTGCGGTTGCTAGTTGAGCCGTTTTAACATTTTCAACTAATTGCTCTACTGCTTTCTCGTGTGTGAGGGCCGTCACCTCGGGGCTGGTCAAGTCTAAACCTAACAAATATTCTATGCTTTTCATGGGGCGTCCGGTCATGAGAATGTGGGGTGTAACCTGTGGAAGTAGAAATTGTATTACGCAAAAACATCAGCGCAAAAGGGAGGACTGAGTCCCAAGTGGTGTTGTTTTGCTGGACCATTTTTGTCAGGGTCGATTTTAGGGTCCGATTCATGCGCTCCACGATACCACTCGACTGTGGGTGGTATGCTATGTGGAATTTTTGGGTGATGCCAAATATCGTGAGGACGTTCTGCATGACATGTCCCGTAAAATGGGAACCTTGGTCTGATTCAATGCTGCGGGGGAGTCCCCATCTTGTAAAGATGTGGTGGGTCAAAATCTTGGCTGTGGTTTTTGCAGTGTTTGTGCGGGCTGGGAATGCTTCCACCCATTTTGTAAATGTGTCAATTACCACGAGTACATATTTATAGCCATTCCTTCAAAGGGGCAATGGGCCTATAAAATCAATCTGGAGGTTAGTCGAGGGGCCATTAACGGGTCGGGTGTGGCTGAGTTGAGCCTTTTTGGCATATCTGTCCGGATTATTCTGGGTGCAGATAAGACAATTCTCGATGTAATGGTTTACATCTTCCTTTAAATTCGGCCACCAGCAAAGCTGCTTGAGATGGGCTGTAGTGGGATTAATTCCCTGATGTCCATGACCGTCATGGAACAAACAAATCAGTTGATTCCTGTCCTGGTCAGGAACCACATAAAGGGTGTCTTTTAACACCACACCGTCATGTGTGGTCAGTGCATTTTTGAACCTCTCTGAAGGGTAGGTCATGCCTCACAAACCTTAGCGAGTTCTTTGAGAAGGTGACTGAACAGGTAGACGAGGGTAGAGCAGTTGATGTGGTGTATATGGATTTTAGCAAAGCGTTTGATAAGGTTCCCCACGGAAGGCTATTGCAGAAAATACGGAGGCTGGGGATTGAGGGTGATTTAGAGATGTGGATCAGAAATTGGCTAGCTGAAAGAAGACAGAGTGTGGTGGTTGATGGGAAATGTTCAGAATGGAGTTCAGTTACAAGTGGAGTACCACAAGGATCTGTTCTGGGGCCGTTGCTGTTTGTCATTTTTATCAATGACCTAGAGGAAGGCGAAGAAGGGTGGGTGAGTAAATTTGCAGACGATACTAAAGTCGGTGGTGTTGTCGACAGTGTGGAAGGATGTAGCAGGTTACAGAGGGATATAGATAAGCTGCAGAGCTGGGCTGAGAGGTGGCAAATGGAGTTTAATGTAGAGAAGTGTGAGGTGATTCACTTTGGAAGGAATATTTGGCGAATGGTAAAGTTCTTGGAAGTGTGGATGAGCAGAGGGATCTAGGTGTCCATGTACATAGATCCCTGAAAGTTGATAGATAGGGTTGTGAAGAAGGCCTATGGAGTGTTGGCCTTTATTGGTAGAGGGATTGAGTTCCGGAGTCAGGAGGTCATGTTGCAGCTGTACAAAACTCTGGTACGGCCGCATTTGGAGTATTGCGTACAGTTCTGGTCACCGCATTATAGGAAGGACGTGGAGGCTTTGGAGCGGGTGCAGAGGAGATTTACCAGGATGTTGCCTGGTATGGAGGGAAAATCTTATGAGGAAAGGCTGATGGACTTGAGGTTGTTTTCGTTAGAGAGAAGAAGGTTAAGAGGAGACTTAATAGAGGCATACAAAATGATCAGGGGGTTAGATAGGGTGGACAGTGAGAGCCTTCTCCCGCGGATGGAAATGGTTGGCACGAGGGGACATAGCTTTAAACTGAGGGGTAATAGATATAGGACAGAGGTCAGAGGTACGTTCTTTACGCAAAGAGTAGTGAGGCCGTGGAATGCCCTACCTGCAACAGTAGTGAACTCACCAACATTGAGGGCATTTAAAAGTTTATTGGATAAACATATGGATGATAATGGCATAGTGTAGGTTAGATGGCTTTTGTTTTGGTGCAACATCGTGGGCCGAAGGGCCTGTACTGCGCTGTATCGTTCTATGTTCTATGTTCTATAGGGAGCTGGATATTTTCCTTTTACAATCTCCCTGAGATTGCTGTCCTGCTTCTGGGCCTCCACCAGATCCTCGATCTTTGTCTGTGAGACCTGAACTGCACTCACTGGTGCGCTTTCGGGGGGTGTCCAAAAATATCCATGCCTGGAACCTGCTTTAGCCAATGCGTCGGCTTTCACATTTCCAGGGGGGGAGGAACGATGGTGACTGCGAACTTTGATTATCCCAAAAGTCCTGTTCTGGGCTCGCTCTAAAATATGACGGAGCAATGGGGCTGAGGGGAGGGGTTTTCCGTCTGCGGAAACAAATCCTCTTGCTTTCCACAGGGGCAGACATTCCGTGAGGCTGTTGCAGACATAGAGGCTATCTGAGTATATGTCTGCTGGGCTGGGGAAGGAATCTGGGTGTTCCACTATATACGCGATGACCGCGAGCTCTGCTGCCTGCGTGCCGAAGTGGCCTGGAAGTTTTAACAATATTTCCTCAAGGGCGCGTCCTCGACATAGATGCCGCAACTTGTTAGCGCTTCCCATCCAAGACTGTGGAAGGTCCATCCACATAGATCTTTATGGGCTCACACGTGTGCTGGGGGCTCTGGGTTGAACTACCTATCTTTCTGGGGGGTGTCTTAGCAATAAAGGGGCCTGTGTTGTGGTGTGGCGAGATAATATTGCATTCATGGGGGGTTCGGCGGTACTGTAAGTTGTCGGCTAAGTAGGTGTGCGTCTTTGTCCTTTTAACAGTGATTTAACAGTCCCTGCAAGAGAAGGGTCCATCCCGCTGCTCTAATCTGGCTTACTGTACCTTCCTTGAGACGTCCGTCCAGTAAAGGTTGGGTGGGGGTGTGTTCGGTGATAATTGTAATGGGGTTCAGTCCGGTAATATATGAAAAATACTGCACTGCCCAAAATACTCCGAGCATGTGCCTCTCACAGGCTGAAAATCCCTGCTCCACAGCATCTAAAATTCTGGAGGCGTAAGCTACGGGCCTTAACTGGTTGTGCCGTTCCTGGAGGAGCACGGCCGAAAGGGTGCGGTCTGTGGTCGCTACCTCTACGGCGTAAGGGGAAAGCGGGTCTGGAACTTGTAGTGCGGGGGCTGCTATGAGTGCCTGTTTTAAAGCATCCACAGCATCCGTATGCTGTGGAAGCCATTCCCAGGGGGCTCCTTTCTTTAGGAGGTCTGAGAGGGGTGCTGCCTTGCTGGCGAAACCGTCAATGTGGTTTCGGCAGTAGCCAACCAGTCCTAAAAACGACCGGAGGGCTGAAACGTTCTGGGGAAGGGGCAATTTAGAAATCGAGTCAATCCTTTTATGCTCGATCTCGCATTTGCCATGTGTGATAATTGTTCCCAAATATATCACTTTATCTTCCAAAGTCTGGGCCTTTTTGGGGTTGACTTTACAACCGATTGAGTGTAAGAGTTCCAGAAGTTCGGTCAGAAACTCAATGTGCTCTTCCTTGGTGTCTGTCTGCAGTAGTAGGTCGTCTACGTTCTGAACGAGACATTCGGGGCGAGAGAATCTGGCTAAACCATTTGCCAGCTGTCGGTGGAAAATGGAGGGGGAGTTGTGGAAGCCTTGTGGCAGGCATGTCCACGTGTACTGCTGTGCTTTAAAGGTGAAGGCAAATTTGTACTGGCACGCCTTTGCCAATGGAATAGACCAGAATCCATTACTGACATCCAAAGCGGTAAAGAATCGGGAATTGAGTCCCTGCTTGAGCATGGTCTCGGAACCTGTTGCTACTGTGGGGGCTGCTGCGGGGGTGATTTTGTTGAGTTCCCGGTAATCGATGGTCAGTCGCCATGATCCATCGGGCTTTCTCATTGGCCAAATCGGGGCATTAATAGTGGAGGCTACTGATCTAAGTACGCCCTGCTCTAAGAAGCTTTCTATTACCTTTGAGATATCTCCCTCTGCCTCTTGGAGAAATCCATACTGTTTTGGGGGTCTAGGGTCAGGTCCTGTTATTTGTACGGAGCCAGTCATCCGTCCACAGTCGTGCTTGTGGGTCGCGAATGCTGCCCTGTTCTTTTGCAGAACTGCCCTAACCTGCTTGTCCGTACTAAGCGTGGTCGGGTTGAACCAAAATTCGCCTACTGCGCTAATTTTGTTCGCGTTGCGGGGGCTCTTGCGGATTTTGCCACCTTCCAGACACACTGGTTGACTGGATCGAATGAAAGATTATGGGAATTCATGAAATCGATTCCCAGAATGTGTTCTGCTGAATGGGGCAGGTCAACTAAAACTACGGGGTGCTTGGTGGTGATGGTACCGATTTTAATGGGTACAGGGGCTGTGATGTGTCCCTGCTGTGAGTGGCCTGTAAAGCCGCTGAGGGTGATAGTGGCTGTAGTGGGCCGCGAGTCTTTTTGAAACATGGTGGAGGAATTTATTGTGGTGCGGGACCCTCCTGTGTCCCAGAGAAATTCGATGGGCTGTTCCCGAATTTTTGCTGCAACTACCGGTCGTCCGGATCTATCCCAAAGGGTGTCGCAGACCCAACTGGGGGAGCCCGTACACCGTCAGTCCATTCCGGTCAAGTCCGTCTGATCTGAACGGGTGCTAACGCTATGAATGGGCTCTGTCTTCTTACTCAGAGTGCCCGTCTGCTGGGCTCTCTGTGGCTTTTTAGGGGCATTGCACTCTCTCGCGAAGTGTCCCAACTGTCCGCAGTTGTAACACTCCTGTGACTCGGGTGGGGGGCTGTTCTTTCCCTCATTCACCCATGCAGGGTTCTGGTGTGTTTTTACTGCCTGCATATCTGCGCCGGCCTGCTTTTCCTCGGTATTCTTAACTGCAGGTTTACTTTGTATAGATTGCTCCCAAGTGCGGGTCAATCTTTTCACTACCCACTACTCGTTATGGGCCTCCTCTGAGGGATCATAACTCGTGCAAGCTTTCTGTCCTGTTTCGGTGGCATGGGAGATAAGGGTGTGGGTCCATTTGGCCATGTTGTCTGGGGACAAATGGGCACGGTCTAAGTCTCCAAAGACTGCTGCAAAGTGAATCTACAGGCATCCAGCAAACGCTGTGGGGTGCTCGGATTTCTTTTGCCTACATTTGTTGAGGCCATCTACGGGGTCACCCCGGTTATACCCGATCGCATCCAGGATCGCGGTATGCATTTCTGCAAGGTCCCACATTCTGTGGGTCGGGAAGGGCTGCTGCTACTGAAGGATCTAAATTTAAAACTGTGAGCTTTACATGCTCTCGCTCATCCAGGCCGTACATGGTCGATTTCAGTGGGAGCGGAGCAGGTTAGTCAATTTCAGCGGGAGCAGTGCGCAAGTGATTTCTGGGAGGTAAGTCTCTCCTTTAAAAACACTTGTCTTTGCAGGAGCAGGCCAGTCGATTTCAGCGGGAGCGGAGCAGGTTAGTCAATTTCAGCGGGAGCAGTGTGCAAGTGATTTCTGGGAGGTAAGTCTCTCCTTTAAAAACACTTGTCTTTGCAGGAGCAGGCCAGTCGATTTCAGCAGGAGCGGAGCAGGTTAGCCAATTTCAGCGGGAGCAGTGCGCAAGTGATTTCTGGGAGGTAAGTCTCTCCTTTAAAAACACTTGTCTTTGCAGGAGCAGGCCAGTCGATTTCAGTGGGAGCGGAGCAGGTTAGTCAGTTTCAGCGGGAGCAGGGCGCAAGTGATTTCTGGGAGGTAAGTCTCTCCTTTAAAAACACTTGTATTTGCAGGAGCAGGCCAGTCGATTTCAGCGGGAGCGGAGCAGGTTAGTCAATTTCAGCGGGAGCAGTGCGCAAGTGATTTCTGGGAGGTAAGTCTCTCCTTTAAAAACACTTGTCTTTGCAGGAGCAGGCCAGTCAATTTCAGCGCGAGCGGAGCAGGTTAGTCAATTTCAGCGGGAGCAGTGCGCAAGTGATTTCTGGGAGGTAAGTCTCTCCATTAAAAGCACTTGTCTTTGCAGGAGCAGGCCAGTCGATTTCAGCGGGAGCGGTGCATTAGTGATTTCTGGGAGACCTTCACAGGAGCAGGCTAGTCAATTTCAGCGGTAAACACTTACCTGGTCCCGTTTTCGGTCCCTCTTTGCTGTTGTTTTTTTTAATTTTAGTGTTTAAGGCGGGAACAGGAAGTTCGACCAGCGGACCTCTGGGAAGACCCTCACCAATAAATTCTGGTGGAGAGGAAACCCGAGACACTACACGTGTAGTGTCTCCCACCCGCCCTCCTCCTCTAACCTAATAATAAAACCCATTGGTGTGAGGTAAGTACCACATTTTATTATTATTATGATTATTTTTTAAATTTAATTTAGTTGTTAGCCAGATCTTGGTAGAAAGTTAGAGGGATGGGAGTGCAATGTTCCTCCTGCAGGATGTTTGAGGTGAGGGATGCCGTTAGTGTCCCTGCTGATTTTACCTGCAGGAAGCGCTGCCATCTCCAGTTCCTCCAAGACCGAGTTAGGGAACTGGAGCTGGAGTTGGAAGAACTTCGGATCATTCGGGAGGCAGAGTAGATATCGACAAATTAGTTACACCAAAGATTGGAGATAGATGGGTAACTGTAAGAGGGACTGGGAAAAAGCAGTCAGTGCAGGGATCCCCTGCGGTCGTTCCCCTGAGAAACAAGTATACCGCTTTGGATACTTGTGGGGGGGACGACTTACCAGGGGTAAGCCATGGGGTACGGGCCTCTGGCACGGAGTCTGTCCCTGTTGCTCAGAAGGGAAGGGGGGAGAGGAGCAGAGCATTAGTAATTGGGGACTCGATAGTCAGGGGCACAGATAGGAGATTTTGTGGGAGCGTGAGAGACTCACGTTTGGTATGTTGCCTCCCAGGTGCAAGGGTACGTGATGTCTCGGATCGTGTTTTCCGGGTCCTTAGGGGGGAGGGGGAGCAGCCCCAAGTCGTGGTCCACAGTGGCACTAACGACATAGGTAGGAAAGGGGACAAGGATGTCAGGCAGGCTTTCAGGGAGCTAGGATGGAAGCTCAGAACTAGAACAAACAGAGTTGTTATCTCTGGGTTGTTGCCCGTGCCACGTGATAGTGAGATGAGGAATAGGGAGAGAGAGCTATTAATCACGTGGCTACAGGGATGGTGCAGGCGGGAGGGATTCAGATTTCTGGATAACTGGGGCTCTTTCTGGGGAAGGTGGGACCTCTACAGACAGGATGGTCTACATCTGAACCTGAGGGGCACAAATATCCTGGGGGGGGAGATTTGTTAGTGCTCTTTGGGGGGGTTTAAACTAATGCAGCAGGGGCATGGGAACCTGGATTGTAGTTTTAGGGTAAGGGAGAATGAGAGTATAGAGGTCAGGAGCACAGATTTGACGTCGCAGGAGGGGGCCAGTGTTCAGGTAGGTGGTTTGAAGTGTGTCTACTTCAATGCCAGGAGTATACGAAATAAGGTAGGGGAACTGGCAGCATGGGTTGGTACCTGGGACTTCGATGTTGTGGCCATTTCGGAGACATGGATAGAGCAGGGACAGGAATGGATGTTGCAGATCCGGGGTTTCGGTGTTTTAGTAAGCTCAGAGAAGGAGGCAAAAGAGGGGGAGGTGTGGCGCTGCTAGTCAAGAGCAGTATTACGGTGGCGGAGAGAATGCTAGATGGGGACTCATCTTCCGAGGTAGTATGGGCTGAGATTAGAAACATGAAAGGAGAGGTCACACTGTTGGGAGTCTTCTATAGGCCTCCAAATAGTTCTAGGGATGTAGAGGAAAGGATGGCGAGGATGATCCTGGATAAGAGCGAAAGTAACAGGGTAGTTATTATGGGAGACTTTAACTTTCCAAATATTGACTGGAAAAGATATAGTTCGAGTACATTAGATGGGTCGTTTTTTGTACAGTGTGTGCAGGAGGGTTTCCTGACACAATATGTTGACAGGCCAACAAGAGGCGAGGCCACGTTGGATTTGGTTGGATAGTGCCAGAGGACTGGAGGATAGCAAATGTGATCCCTTTGTTCAAAAAGGGGAGCAGAGACAACCCGGCAACTATAGACCGGTGAGCCTCATGTCTATAGTGGGTAAAGTCTTGGAGGGGATTATAAGAGACAAGATTTATAATCATCTAGATAGGAATAATATGATCAGAGATAGTCAGCATGGCTTTGTGAAGGGTAGGTCATGCCTCACAAACCTTATCGAGTTCTTTGAGAAGGTGACTGAACAGGTAGACGAGGGTAGAGCAGTTGATGTGGTGTATATGGATTTCAGCAAAGCGTTTGATAAGGTTCCCCACGGTAGGCTATTGCAGAAAATACGGAGGCTGGGGATTGAGGGTGATTTAGAGATGTGGATCAGAAATTGGCTAGCTGAAAGAAGACAGAGTGTGGTGGTTGATGGGAAATGTTCAGAATGGAGTTCAGTTACAAGTGGAGTACCACAAGGATCTGTTCTGGGGCCGTTGCTGTTTGTCATTTTTATCAATGACCTAGAGGAAGGCGCAGAGGGGTGGATGAGTAAATTTGCAGACGATACTAAAGTCGGTGGTGTTGTCGATAGTGTGGAAGGATGTACCTCTGCCCTCTGTCCTATATGTATTACCCCTCAGTTTAAGGCTATGTCCCCTCGTGCTAGCCATTTCCATCCGCGGGAGAAGGCTCTCACTGTCCACCCTATCTAACCCTCTGATCATTTTGTATGCCTCTATTAAGTCTCCTCTTAACCTTCTCTCTAACGAAAACAACCTCAAGTCCATCAGCCTTTCATCATAAGATTTTCCCTCCATACCAGGCAACATCCTGGTAAATCTCCTCTGCACCCGTTCCAAAGCTTCCACGTCCTTCTTATAATGAGGTGACCAGAACTGTACGCAATACTCCAAATGCGGCCGTACCAGAGTTCTGTACAGCTGCAACATGACCTTATGACTCCGGAACTCAATCCTTCTACCAATAAAGGCCAATACACCATAGGCCTTCTTCATAACCCTATCAACCTGGGTGGCAACTTTCAGGGATCTATGTACATGGACACCGAGATCCCTCTGCTCATCCACACTTCCAAGAATTTTACCATTAGCCAAATATTCCGCATTCCTGTTATTCCTTCCAAAGTGAATCACCTCACACTTCTCTACATTAAACTCCATTTGCCACCTTTCAGCCCAGCTCTGCAGCTTATCTATGTCCCTCTGTAAACTGCAACATCCTTCTGCACTGTCGACAACACCACCGACTTTAGTGTCGTCTGCAAATTTACTCACCCACCCTTCTGCGCCCTCCTCTAGGTCAAAAATGACAAACAGCAACGGCCCCAAAACAGATCCTTGTGGTACGCCACTTGTGACTGAACTCCATTCTGAACATTTCCCATCAACCACCACCCTCTGTGTTCTTACAGCTAGCCAATTTCTGATCCACATCTCTAAATCACCCTCAATCCCCAGCCTCCGTATTTTCTGCAATAGCCTACCGTGGGGAACCTTATCAAACGCTTTACTGAAATCCATATACACCACATCAACTGCTCTACCCTCGTCTACCTGTTCAGTCACCTTCTCAAAGAACTCGATAAGGTTTGTCATGGAGTTCACCTGACCCACGACTATTAATTGATTTTGGCTTTAAAACAAAACAATATTTATTCTGTGAACCCAGTTAACATTTTATAAACACACAGTAAACATCTTATCAACCACCAACACATCTAACCCCACAGATACAATGCTCTATAGGTAACCCTTAATACCTTTCCTAGCAACATCCATAAGTTAAACCTTTTTTACAAAGACAGCCAGTTTAAATTCTCTACATAAACAGGTATGACTTTGAAATCATCAAGTGATCTGGAGGCATTCTTTAGTGAGAGAGATATACAGCTTTTTGTTTGAATGTAGCTCTCCAACTCTGAAAACAAAACCAAAAACAGAGCCACAAAGCAGCTTTTCAGCTCAAAACGAAAGTGAATGACAGAAAGACAGCCCAGCTCCACCCACACACTGACATCACTGCAGCTATTTGATAAACACCCATTTCATAAAGGTACACCTAACACCTCCCCCCAAGAAAAAAAATAAACCATCAACTTCAAGATGGTTTCATTTTTTACCTTTTCACTTTCCTTTAAGACATACTGACAGTAAAATACTTTTTGTTTCACAAAACACGCAAACAGGTATAATAACATAGTCCATTTTAGTTCTTCTTCCTCCAACCGGAATACCTCTTGATTGACAGTCTCTTTGGACAAGGAGGTCTCTGCACGATCCATCCATTTCTCTACGCCAATGCATTTCTCTTTAAAGTCAGATACTTTAGTTCAATCCGATCACAGAGCCCTTTGTAATTCTCCAAGAGCCCCTTGTAATTCTCCAACACAGGAGAATTGGTTAAGACAGCCTTCAGGCAGTCAAATGCCTGTTGACTCTCCGCTGTCCACAGAAACCTGCGATGTTTCTTCAGCAAGTCCGTCAGTGGAGCATCCACGCTGCAAAGATTTGGCATAAATTTTCGATATAATCCATTCATGCCAAGAAATCATAGAACATAGAAAAATACAGCACAGAACAGGCCCTTCGGCCCAAGATGTTATGCCGAACTTTTGTCCTAGATTAAGAACAAATTAATCTACACCCCATCATTCTACCGTAATCCATGTACCTATCCAATAGCCACTTGAAGGTCCCTAATGTTTCCGACTCAACCACTTCGTATTATTTCCCTTTGTGTCGAGGATATGGGAAATTCCCCAATAACTTTTCTTTTCACATACCGTGGGACCATTCGACCCTATCCGATTGTATGGCCAAGGAAAGTGACTTCGGCATTTCCAAATTCACTTTTGGCTAGGTTTACTATCAAACCCACCTCCTGAAATCGATCGAATAGCTCCATCAGATGCTTTAAATGTTCTTTCCATGTCTGGCTAAAAATTACCAGATCGTCGATGTGTACCGCACAATTGGGTAATCCTGAAACAACTTTGTTAGTTAACCGGTGAAATGTGGCTGGGGTGTTTTTCATGCCAAGTGGCGTAACTTTGAATTGGTACATACCATCTGGAGTCACAAAAGCTGAAATAACCTTTGTCCTTTCAGATAAAGGTACCTACCAGTAACCTTTAGTTTGGAAAAAGAAGCTGATTGTCCCACTTTCTCAATGCAATCCTCCAGGCGTCAGATTGGATAATAGTCCGTTCTTGTAACTGCATTAACCTTTCTATAGTCCACACACAACCGTTGGGTACCGTCCAGTTCAAGTACCATCACTATGGCGAGCATGCCCATGTGATATCAATAACTCTTTCAGGTCAGTTCGTTTTTCCTCTGGAAGGCAACTCAACAATTGATCCCAATTTTTAAGAACATCCTCATTTTCCAATTTAATTTGAGGAATGTCAAATTCAAAGTCATCTGGATTTGGTTCTTCACTTTGAGTTAGAATCATTAAAACCTCCTTCTTTTGCTCTCCTTCCCTTTCAAAGTATCTTTTAAGCATATTCACATGACACACTCAGTGAGTTTTCCTTCTATCTGGCGTTCTTACCACATAATTCACCTCACTTAATTTCCTTTCAATTTGATAAGGTCCACAAAACCTTGCTTTTAAAGGTTCACCTACCACTGGTAACAATACTAAAACTTTATCTCCACTGGCAAACTTACAAACTTTTGCTTTCTTGTCCGATATCCATTTTATCACATGTTGTGCAACCTTTAAATGTTGTCTAGCCAATTCTCCTGCTCTATTTAATCGTTCCCTAAAATTTGACAAGTAATCCAATAATGTAAGTTCTGACAGCTCACTCACCAATTTTTCCTTAATCAATTATGACCAAAAATTAGTTCAAAACAACTGAGTTTGGTTGACTCATTTGGTGCATCCCTAATTGCAAACAGTACGAATGGAATTCCTTTATCCCAATCCTCTGGATAATCTTGACAATAAGCCCTCAACATTGTCTGTAATATCTGATGCCACCTTTCTAACGCTCGCTGAAATTCTGGATGGGCGCAGTTGATTTAAATTGTTTTATTCCTAAGCTATCCTTAACTTCGTTGAATAACTTTGAGGTAAAATTTGATACTTGATTTTAGGAAGCAGTCCTACACAATCAATTAAGACCCTTGTAAAGGTTCCTCAAATGCTGGAATGGTATTAAGGGTGCTGGTTTTATCACTGCTTGAGGTTTCCCTATCACTTGACATGTGTGACATGATCAACAAAATTTAACTACAACTTTATGTGGTCCAGGCCAATAAAAATGTTTTTGAATTTTAGCTTGAGTTTTCCTGACTCCTGAATGGCCTCCCACTGGTACCTCATGTGCTACTTGCAACACCTCATTTCTATACCCTACCGGCAATACCACTTGATGAATTTCTGCCCACTTTCATTCCGCCTGCAGATGTAAAGGTCTCCTTTTCCTCATGAAGACATCATTTTGTCAAGATGCCTTTTGAACTCTGTTAGTGTTTCCACAACCTCCCCTGGAAATGCATTCCAGATACTCACCACCCTCTGCGTAAAAAAACTGCCTTGCACATCTCCTCTAAACTTTGCCCCAAGGACCTTAAACCTATACCCACTGGGGACTGACCCCTCCACCCTGGGAAAGAGTGCCTGCCTATCCACTATATCCATGCCCCTCATAATCTTGTTGACCTCTATCAGATCACCCCTCAACCTCCGTCTTTCTCATGAAAACAGTCCGAATCTATTCAGCCTCTCCACATAGCTAATACCCTCCAGACCAGGGAACATCCTGGTAAACCTCCTCTGCACCCTCGCCAAAGCCTCCACATCCTTCTGGTAGTATAGCGACCAGAATTGTGCGCAATATTCCAAGTGTGGCCTTACCAAGGTTCTATACAACTGTAGCATGACTTGCCAGTTTTAATGCCCGATGCCCCAGCCAATGAAGGAAAGCATTCTGTATGTTTCTTGATTACCTTGTCCACTTGTGTTGCCACCTTCAAAGATCTGTGGATAAGCACGCCCAGATCTCTCTGCCATTTTATATTCCTAAGAGTGTTGTCATTTACGATATATTTCCCTTCTATCATAGACCTACCAAAATGCATTACCTCACATTTGTCCGGATTAAACTCCATTTACCATTTCTCTGCCTGCATCTCCAACCTATCTATGTCCTGTTGTATCTTCTGACAATCCTCAACACTATTTGCCACTCCACCAACCTTGGTGTCATCCGCAGATTTACTAATCAGACTGGCTACATTTCCTCCAATTCATTTACGGACACCACAAACCATGGAGGCCCCACCACAGACCCCTGTGGAACACCACTTGTCACAACCTTCCATTCAGAAAAACACCCTTCCATTGCAACCCTTTGCGTTCTGTGACTGAGCCAGTTCTGTATCCATCTTACCACCTCACCTCTGATCCCATGTGACTTCACCTTTTGTACCCATCTGCCATGAGGCACCTTTTCAAAGGCTATACTGAAGTCCATGTAAACAACATCCACTGCCTTCAATAATTTTTGTCACCTCCTCCAAAAACTCGATCAAGTTAGTGAGGCACGACCTCCCCTTCTCAAAACCATGCTGTTTATCGCTTATGAGTCCATTTGTTTCCAAATGGGTACGAATCCTGTCCCTGAGAATTCTCTCCAATAATTTACCTGCCACCGACGTGAGGCTCACCGGCCTATAGTTTCCAGAATTATCCCTGCTACCTTTCTTAAACAGCGGTACCACATTAGTTATTCTCCAGCCCTCTGGTATATCATCTGCAGCCAATGAGGATACAAAGATGTCATTCAAGGCCAAACAATTTCCTCCCTTGCTTCCGTCAATATTCCTGGGTAAATCACATCAGGCCCAGAGACTTATCTACCTTAATATCTTTTAAAAGACCCAATACCTCCTCTTTTTCGATGTTAACATGATCCAGACTGTCCACACACCCTACCGAAGAATCAGAATCATAGAATTTACAGTGCAGAAGGAGGCTATTTGGCCCATCAGATTAGATTTCAGATTGTTAAGATGATGTACAAAGAACAAAGAAATGTACAGCACAAGAACAGGCCATTCAGCCCTCCAAGCCCTTGCCGACCATGCTGCCCGACTAAACTACAATCTTCTACACTTCCTGAGTCCGTATCCCTCTATTCCCATCCTATTCATATATTTGTCAAGATGCCCCTTAAATGTCACTATCGTCTCTGCTTCCACCACCTCCTCCGGTAGCGAGTTCCAGGCACACACTACTCTCTGTGTAAAAAAACTTGCCTCGTACATCTACTCTAAACCTTGCCCCTCTCACCTTAAACCTATGCCCCCTAGTAATTGACCCCTCTACCCCGGGAAAAGCCTCTGACTATCCACTCTGTCTATGCCCCTCATAATTTTGTAGACCTCTATCAGGTCGCCCCTCAACCTCCTTCGTTCCAGTGAGAACAAACCGAGTTTATTCAACCGCTCCTCATAGCTAATGCCCTCCATACCAGGCAACATTCTGGTAAATCTCTTCTGCACCCTCTCTAAAGCCTCCACATCCTTCTGGTAGTGTGGCGACCAGAATTGAACACTATACTCCAAGTGTGTCCTAACTAAGGTTCTATACAGCTGCAACATGACTTGCCAATTCTTATACTCAGTGCCCCATGCCATATGCCTTCTTGACTACCTTCTCCACCTGTGTTGCCCCTTTCAGTGACCTGTGGACCTGTACTCCTAGATTTCCCTGACTTTCAATACTCTTGAGGGTTCTACCATTCACTGTATATTCCCTACCTGCATTAGACCTTCCAAAATGCATGTAATTAATGGAGAGGAGCTAAGGTATCAGGCATTTAGCAGAAAAGCAGTTTAGTTGAGTGTTAAATCGAGATGTGAGAGAAGTCAAGCATCTGCTCCCACTCCCGTTCAGTAAGATATGACTGTAGATAAATTGACAGAAACTGTGGCTGTATTTCTTCAGAAGTCGTTTAGAATTGTGTAATGGAAATGTGAGTTGAAACTAGCCGAAGCAGCTTCTGAAGAAATGCAGCCAAGGTTTCTGCATGCTTCTGAAAGGAATCAGGTATTTTCTTTAACATGGTTTTTAAAAGTACAGTATCCAGACATCTCTGTATAGCAGGTATTCCTGAGCGCTAACAGTGGATTGAGCGCTGAGATGGGTTTGCGTTTGAGTGGGAATAAAGATAGCAGTCAATTGACACTGCATTAACCAGCATTGTGCAAGGAGTAATTGTCCGCTACTTTTCTTGTCTGATGTTAAAGATATTGTAAAGCTGTTTTAGTAACAAAGTTAATTTAATATACCATATCCCTATTTTTCATTAAATCACTCCTGGAGGTATCCTTTCCTCACCGTATTGGGGGTTCTGTCAGGTACCCTAGACACTGTTAATAATAATAATAATAATAACAACCTTTTATTGTCACAAGTATGAAGTCACTGTGAAAACCCCCCAGGATGTCTGGCCTGGGATAGTAATAACTTTTATTTATGCCCTATAATGATTTGCAAGCAATTTGAGAACAATGAAAATGTAGTTATGAAATATTTGGTCACATTTGCTGAGTGAGATGGTAAAATTAGTGAGACAGGAGACTGTTTTAAATAAGTCATTATTGACAAATAAAATTCACAAATAGCACCATAACCATTATTTACAAAGCAGCAAAATAAGATATATTCTTCACTACAGTTAGACTCTTTATAATAATCGATTGATAACTTATATCACTTGTCAGATGCCGAGTTTGAGTCCCCAATCAATGATGATCATTCTTCTATCAAACAAGTCGACAACTGGGAGCTGAATGAGCCAAACATGGGAATTGTTTGTCAGCGATTTACTAACGAACTCAAGGTTAAATTCCAGGTAATGTTAAACATAACAATTATGCAGAATACTTTCATAGAATCATAGAATTTACAGTGCAGAAGGAGGCCATTTGGCCCATCGAGTCTGCACCGGCTCTTGGAAAGAGCACCCTCCCCAAGGTCAACACCTCCACCCTATCCCCATAACCCAGTAACCCCACCCAACACTAAGGGCAATTTTAGACACTAAGGGCAATTTACCACGGCCAATCCACCTAACCTGCACATCTTTGGACTGTGGGAGGAAACCGGAGCACCCGGAGGAAACCCACGCACACACGGGGAGAACATGCAGACTCCGCACAGACAGTGACCCAAGCCGGAATCGAACCTGGGACCCTGGAGCTGTGAAGCAATTGTGCTAACCACTATGCTACCATGCTGCCTCAGTTTGTGATTAAATTTTATCATTTTATTTTTTGCTCAGTCAATGTAAAATTGTAGTTTATATTCTTCAGGAATAATTACAAAATAATCAGATTGCAAATGGATAGCAGTAAATTGAAGGAGTTGGGTTGGGTTGGGTTGATCTTAGATTAGGATAAATGGTCGGCACAACATTGTGGGCCAAAGGACCTGTACTGTGCTGTACTGTTCTATGTTCTAAAGGTTGGAAGCTAAAGAGCAGGATCAGCAGAGTAGTATTCTCAGGATTGCTACCGGTGCGACGTGCAAGTGAGACAAGGAACAGAGAGCGAGTGCAGCTGAACACGTGGCTACAGGGTTGGTGCAGGAGGGAAGGCTTCAGATATGTGGATCATTGGGATACCTTCTGGGCAAGGTGGGACCTGTACGTGAAGGACGGATTGCACCTAAATTGGAGGGGCACCAATATCCTGGGTGGAAGGTTTGCTAGAGCTCTTCCGGAGGGTTCAAACTAATTTGGCAGGGGGATGGGAACCAAAGCTATGGATCAGAGGATAGGGTAGCTGTTGAACAGGCAGAAATAGTATGCAGTGAGTCTGAGAGGACGGATAGACAGTTGATAGGGCAAAGTTGCACTCAGTGAAATGGATTAAACTGTGTCTGTTTCCATGCAAGGCGTGTCAGGAATAAGAGAGATGAACTTAGAGCATGGATGAGAACTTGAACGACGATGTTGTGCCCATTACGGAGACATGGATTTCACAAGGGCAGGAATGGTTGTTAGATGTTCCGGGGTTTAGATGTTTTAAGAAGAATAGGGAGGGAGGTAAGGGAGGAGGGGGAATGGCACTGTTAATTAGGGAATGCATCACAGCTGCAGAAAAGGAGGTCGTCGAGGAGGGTTTGTCTACTGAGTCAGTATGGGTGAAGTCAGAATCAAGAAAGGAGCAGTCACTTTATTGGGAGTTTTCTATCAACCCCCCAATAGCAGCAGAGAGATGGAGGAACAGATTGGGCGGCAGATCTTGGAAAGGTGCCGAAGTAACAGAGTTGTTGTCATGGGTAACTTCACTTCTCGAATATTGACTGGAACCCCCTTAGTGCAAATGGTTTGGATGAAGCAGATTTTGTCAGGTGTGTACAGGAAGGATTCCTGACTCAATGTGTAGATAGGCAGACTAGGAGGGAGGCCATATTGGCTTTGGTGCTTGGCAATGAACCAGGCCAGGTGTCAGATGTCTCAGTGGGAGAGCATTTTGGTGACAGTGACCACAATGATGCTCGATCAATAACTCCAGAATTGAGATTGGATGACAATTGAAGGCTTTATTGGACTAAATGTTTCCCTCAGCAGCGCAGGTACAGAATGCAGCTGCAAGGGAGACACAGGCTCTTATACTCCGCCTTACTGGGCGGAACCAGCAGGCAGGCTTCACCAATGACATTGCTGTCTCAGGTACCTCCCACACCAATGGTCTTACAGCATCAACCTGGGACCGTAATACCCCTAATACCGACTACCACACACAACTACCGACTACCACACACCATAGTCATGGAGTGCGATAGGAACAGACAGTATGGGGGAGGGAAAATTATACTGCTATTAGACAGGAGCTGAGGAACATAAAGTGGGAGCAGTTGTTCTTGGGGAAATGCACAACTGTAATGTGCGGGTTACTTAAGGAGCATTTGCTGCGAGTGCTGGATAGTTTTGTCCTACTGAGACGAGGAAGGAATGGTAAGATGAAGGAGCCTTGGATGACAAGAGAAGTGGAGCTTCTAGTCAAGAGGAAGAAGGAAGCTTATGTAAGGTTGAGGAAGCATGGCTCTAGAGGGTTACAAGGTAGCCAGGAAGGAACTCAAAAATGGACTTGGGAGAGCTAGAAGAGGGCATGAAGAAGCCCTGGCGAGAAGGATTAGGGAAAACCCCAAGGTGTTCTACACTTATGTGAGTAATAAGAGGATGATCAGAGTGAGAGTAGGGCCGAACAGAGATAGTGGAGGGAACTTGTGCCTAGAGTCTGAGGAGATAGGGGAGGCCCTAAATGAATATTTTGCTTCAGTATTCACTAGAGAGAGGGACCTTGTTGCTCATAAGAACAGCATGAACCAGGTTAATAGACTCGAACAGGTTGATATTAAGAAGGAGGATGTGCTGGAAATTTTGAAAAACATCAGCATAGATAAGTCCTCTGGGCCTGACGGGGTATACCCAATGTGAGGAGATCTTGGAGTCCACGTACATAGATCCCTCAAAGTTGCCACCCAGGTTGATAGGGTTGTTAAGAAGGCGTGTGTTGTGTTGGCTTTCATTAACAGGAGGATTGAGTTTAAGAGCTGTGATATTTTGCTGTAGCTTTATAAACCCTGGTTAGACCACACTTGGAATATTGTGTCCAGTTCTGGTCGCCTCATTATAGGAAAATATGGATGCTTTGGAGAGGGTGCAGAGGAGATTTACCAGGATGCTGCCGGGACTGGAGGGCATGTCTTTTGAAGAAAGGTTGAGGGAGCTAGTGCTTTTCTCACTGGAGCGAAGAAGGAAGAGAGGTGACTTGATAGAGGTGTACAAGATGGTGAGAGGCATAGATAGAGTGGATAGCCAGGGCGGAAATGGCTGTCACGAGGGGACATAATTTTAAGATGATTGGAAGAAGGTATAGGGGATATTTCAGAGGTTGGTTCGTTTACCACAGAGAATGGTGGGAGGGTGGAGTGCACTGCCAGCAGAGATGGTGGGGTCAGCGTCATTTGGGACATTTAAGCGACTCTTGAACAGGCACATGGACAGCTGTAATTTGAAGGGGTGTAGGTTAGGTTGATTTTAGATTAGGATAAAAGGCCGGCACAACATCATGGACCGAAGGGCCTGTATTGTGCTGTACTGTTCTATGTTCCATGTTCTAAAGAAGTGAAAGAGAAATGTTTAATTGAAAGGTATGTAAGCAATTGAGGAGTTCTGTCAGAATATTTATCTGGGTGACAGAAGCATTTTAATTAAATTGAAAATCCTCATGGCGCCGAGGGCCTGGGTTCGACCCTGGCCCCGGGTCACTGTCTGTGTGGAGTTTGCACATTCTCCCCGTGTCTGCATGAGTCTCACCCCCACAACCCAAAGAAATTGTGAATTGCAAGGGAGGTGAATTGGCCATGCTAAATTGCCCCTTAATTGGAAAAAAATAGTTGGGTACTCTAAATTTATTTTAAAAAGGGGGACAAAAATAGAAAAAAAATTATTAAATTGAAAATGATAATGATTTGCTCAGGTGGAAAAAGATGGAAAATAATATTGTGTTATATAGTTCAGCTAGAACTAGTAGCCAGAATTTTTATACGGGTTTATGATCACCGAGGTTAAAAATACAGCAGAATAATTTGTAATACAAAACATGCAGTATGCAATATTTGAAACTGTTCCAAAAATAATAAAAAATGTAAAACCTGGGTATGATTTTCAGAATTTTCTGATGCAAAAATAAGCGGGTGCTTCAGTTATATGGATTCCCTGTTACTGACAGTAACCGGATTTTCTTCAATATTGGCAAAGGCCAATGTTGGGCATGACAGATGGCATTAAGTGAGTCGGCGGCAATGCCGTCTTTTCACACCATACAGTGTGGCTTAAAATTTTCATGCATGGGTTCCACGCCATAGTGCTTGTGGGGCAGCCTCTGATTCACCCGCCCTGCCATCGCCTCAGCTTTGCAGTCATCGAGATTCCACACTTATAGGCCGTCCAACGAACAGCAGGCACACTTCACAAGTTGTCAGGAAGTGATGGCTGCCAGCAAATCTGCCCCAAGGTTTTCAGACGCCTGCCTGGAGATACTGCTCAATGCTGTGGAGGCCCGCCCTGATGTTATTTACCCTGCTCAGGACAAAAACCAGCCAGCGTGGTTGCTAACCCAGCATGCAGTAGTGGCAGCTGTCATCCAACGCCCTGTGGAAGAGAACAGCCATCTGGTGCAGAATGATTTCCTCCATTCTGTGAGGGTGAGTCAGTCTTACCATCACCTCACACACTCACAAATCCATCACACATCTACAGGCACCTCACTCACTGTCAGCTCAAGGGCCACTTGATGTTTTACATACATCTTCATCTCCCCTATTGATCAAGTCCTCATCACCTTGCTGGTCCCACTCACCACCCACACATGCCAAGGCATTCTTTTCATCTGCCCAGGCCACATGACCTAGCCAGTTCTGTATCCACCTTGCCAGCTCACCCCTGATCCCGTGTGACTTCACCTTTTGTACTAGTCTACCATGAGGGACCTTGTCAAAGGCCTTACTAAAGTCCATATAGACAACATCCACTGCCCTACCTGCATCAATCATCTTAGTGACCTCCCCGAAAACTCTATCAAGTTAGTGAGACACGACCTCCCCTTCACAAAACCATGCTGCCTCTCACTAATACTTCCATTTGCTTCCAAATGGGAGTAGATCCTGTCTCGAAGAATTCTCTCCAGTAATTTCCAAGGCAAGTTTTTTACGCAGAGGGTAGTGGGTGCCTGGAACTCGCTACTGGAGGAGGTGGTGGAAGCAGGGACGATAGTGACATTTAAGGGGCATCTTGACAAACACATGAATAGGATGGGAATAGAGGGATATGGACCCAGGAAGTGTAGAAGATTGTAGTTTAGTCGGGCAGCATGGTCGGCACGGGCTTGGAAGGCCGAAGTTCCTGTGCTGTTCTGTGAGTTCCCGTGCTGTACATTTCTTTGTTCTTTGTTCTTTGTTCTCTGTCTCCTGTTGCCCAGCCAGTTCTTTATCCATCTAGCTAGTACACCCTGAACCCCATACGACTTCACTCTTTCCATCAATCTGCCATGAGAAACTTTATCAAATGCCTTACTGAAGTCCATTTTTTATGACATCTACAGCCCTTCCCTCATCAATTAACTTTGTCACTTCCTCAAAAAATTCTATTAGGTTTGTAAGACATGACCTTCCCTGCACAAAACCACGTTGCCTATCACTGATAAGTCTATTTTCTTCCAAATGTGAATAGATCCTATCCCTCGGTATCTTCTCCAACAGTTTGCCTACCACTGACGTCAAGCTCACAGGTCTATAATTCCCTGGATTATCCCTGCTACCCTTCTTAAACAAAGGGACAACATTAGCAATTCTCCAGTCCTCCGGGACCTAACCCGTGCTCAAGGATGCTGCAAAGTTAAGGCCCCAGCTATTTCGTCCCTCGCTTCCCTCAGTAACCTGGGATAAATCCCATCCGGATCTGGGGACTTGTCCACCTTAATGCCTTTTAGAATACCCCAAACCTCTCCATTCCTTATGCCGACTTGACCTAGAGTATTGAAACATCCATCTCTAGCCTCAACATCCGTCATGTCCCTCGCCTTGGTGAATATCGATGCAAAGTACTCATTAAGAATCTCACCCATTTCCTCTGACTCCACGCATAAATTCCCTCTTTTGTCTTTGAGTGGGCCAATCCTTTCTCTAGTTACCCTCTTGCTCCTTATATACGAATAAAAGGCTTTGGGATTTTCCTTAACCCTGTTAGCCAAAGATATTTCTTGACCCCTTTTAGCCCTCTTTATTGCGTGTTTGAGATTTATCCTCCTTTCCCGCTATTCCTCCAAAGCTTCATCAGTTTTCAGTCGCCTAGATCTTATGTATGCTTCCTTTTTCATCTTAGCTAGTCTCACAATTCCACCCGTCATCTATGATTCCCTAATCTTGCCATTTCTATCTCTCATTTTCACAGGGACATGTCTGTCCTGCACTCTAATCCACCTTTCCTTAAAGACTCCCACATTTCAAATGTGGATTTACCCTTAAACAGCTGCTCCCAATCTACATTCCATAGCTCCTGCCGAATTTTGTTGTACTTGGCCTTTCCCCAATTTAGCACTCTTCCTTCAGGATCACTCTCGTCTATGTCCATGAGTATTCTAAAACTTACGGAATTGTGATCGCTATTCCCAAAGTAATCACCGACTGAAATTCAACCACCTGGCCGGGATAATTCCCCAATACCAGGTCCAGTATGGCCCCTTCCCGAGTTGGACTATTGACAAACTGCTTTAAAAAACTCTCCTGGATGCTCCTTACAAATTCTGCTCCATCTACGCCTCCAACACTACATGAGTCCCATTCAATGTTGGTGAATTTAAAATCTCCCATCACGACCCCCCTATTGCTCCTACATTTTTCTATAATCTATCTACATATTTGTACCTCTACTTCACGCTCGCTTTTGGGAGGTCTGTAGTAAAGTCCCAACAATGTTACTGCACCCTTCCTATTTCTTAGCTCTACCCATATTGCCTCAGTGCTCGTATCCTCCATCGTGCCCTCCTTAATCACAGCTGTGATATCATCTCTGACCAGTAATCCAACTCCTCCACCCCTTTTACTTCCCTCTCTATCCCTCCTGAAGCATCTATACCCTGGGATATTTAATTGCCAGTCTTGCCCTTCTCTCAACCAAGTCTCAGTAATGCCAATAACATCATATTCCCAGGTACTAATCCAAGTCCTAAATTCATCTGCCTTACCTGCTACACTTCTCGCATCGAAACAAATGCACCTCAGACCACCTGTCCCTTTGCGTTCATCATCTCTTCCGTGTCTACTCTTCCCCTTAGTCACATTGAGTTTATTATCTAGTACCTTGCTGGCTTTAGTTGCTGCCTCTTTACTGACCTCGAACTTCCTAATCTGGTTCCCATCCCCCTGCCACATTAGTTTAAAACCTCCCCAATAGTGTTAGCAAAAACACCCCCAGGACATTCGTTTCAGTCCTGCCCAGGTGTAAGCCATCCGATTTGTAATGGTCCCACCGCCCCCAGAACCGGTTCCAATGTCCCAAAAATCTGAACCCCTCCCTCCTGTACCATCTCTCAAGCCACGTATTCATTCTGACTATTCTTGAATTTCTACTCTGACTGTCTCGTGGCACTGGTAGCAATCCTGAGATTATTACCTTTGAGGTCCTACTTTTTAACTTATCTCCTAACTCCCTAAATTCTGATTGTAAGACCTCATCCCATGTTTTACCTATATCGTTGGTGCTTATATACACCACGACAGCTGGCTGTTCACCCTCCCCCTTCAGTAACTCCTGCAGCCGACCTGAGACATCCCTGACCCGTGCACCTGGGAGGCAACATACCATTTGGGAGTCTCATTTTCGACCACAGAAATGCCTGTCTACTCCCCTTACGATTGAATCCCCTATGACTATACCCCTGCCAGTCTTTTTCCCGCCCTTCTGTGCAGCAGAGCCAGCCACAGTGCCATGAGCCTGGCTACTACTGCCTTCCCCTGGTGAGTCATCTCCCCCAGCAGTATCCAAAACGGGTTACCTGTTTTGGAGGGAGATGACCGCAGGGGACACCTGCACTGCCTTCCTGCTCTTTCTCTGCCTTTTGGTCACCCATTCCCTGTCTCCCTCACCAATCCTAATCTGCGGTGGGACCAACAAGGAAATACATGATAAATGGCAGGACCCTGGGAAGCACCGGGGATCAGTGGGGCCTTGGTGTGTATGTACACTGGCCCCTTAAGAGCAGGTGGACCCAATGGTTAAGAAGGCAGATGGTATACTTGCCTTTATTAGCCGAGGCATTAAGTTTAAGAGTAGGGAGGTTCTGCTGTAACTGTGTAAAATGTTAGTTTGAGTATTGTGTGCAGTTTTAGAATCCATATTACAGGAGGAATGTGATCGCACTGGAAAGGGTGCAGAGGAGAGTTACCAGGATGTTTCCTGGGCTGGAGAGATTTAGCTATGAAGAGAGATTGGATAGAGTGGGCTTATTTTCCTTAGAGCAGAGGAGACTGAGGGGGACATGATTGAGAAATATAAAATTATAAGGGGCATAGAGAGAGCAGACAGGAAGAATATTTTCCCCAAGGTGGAGGGATCAATGACCAGGGTGCATACATTTAAGGTAAGGGATAGGAGGTTTCGAGGGAATGTGAGGAAAACCCTTTTCATCCAGAGGATGGTGGAGCCTGGAGCTCACTGGTGGAGGTAGAGGTCCTCATTATATTTAAGAAGTATTTCGATATGCACTTGCAATCCCAAGGCATACAAGGCTATGGGCCAAGTGCTGCAACATGGGAATAGACTGGCGCGGAAGTGATGGGCCGAAGGGCCTTTTCTGTGCTGCAGACTTCTATGACTCTATAACTCTATGACTGTGACTCTATAAAAATACTCAACGACCCGGCCTCCACAGCTCTCTGTGGTAAAGAATTTCACAAATTCCCTACTCTGAGAGAAGAGATTCCTCCTCATCTCAGTCTTAAATGGGCAACCCCTTTCTCTGAGATTATGTCCTCTGGTCCTAGACTTTTCCACAAGGGCAGTGGACTCAATCTCTCAGTCTCTATCCTGTCAAGCTCCCTGAGAATCCTAGATGTCTCTGCATTCTTCTGAACTCCAATGAGTACAGGCCCAACCTACTCAACCTCCCCTCATAAGAAAATCCCTCCATTCCCGACATCAACCTAATGAACCTTCTCTAGACTACCTCCAATTAGAGTATGTCTAGAAATGGGGACCAACTGTTCAAAGTATTCCAGGGATGGTCGAACTAGAGTTTTGCATAGTTTTAGCAAGACTTCCCTTCCCTGTCTTTATATTCCATTCACTTTGAAATGAAGGCCAACATTTCACTTGTCTTTCCAATTTCCTGCTGAACTTGTATGCTAGCTTTTTGTGATTTATGTGCACGAGGACTCCCAAATAGCCCTTTGCTGCAGCTTTCTGCAGACTTTCCCTGTTTAAACATAGATTGGGGGCACAATTCAGCCACCCTATTACACCCTGTGCAGATTGAGGTGGGCCAGGTGATACACTATCAATTACCACAAAGACGAGAGTAGTGGAATAATCGAGGCTTTATTGAGCATAGATGTTGTGCCTCCTGTAGCTGCTACCAGAATGGCTGCAGCACCGACGAGCACACACATTTATACGCTGCTTACTGGGCGGAGCCAGCAGGCAGGGATTTACCCATGTACCTCTAGTGTATGTGACTTACTGTAACACATATAATACAGCTAGTGGTGACTACCACATTCACCCCCTGTTTAAAAACAAAAGAGTCTGGCAGGGGTGGTGGAAAAAAATGTATAAGTTCAGTCAGTCGGGGGCCTTGATCCTCCTCTGTGATCGCCTCAGTCCTGGTGGTGATGTGGGCGCCGACTTGGTCACCTGTGACTCCGGGAGCGTGTTGTCCTTGTCATCATCACCCTTGAGTGGAACCAGTGGGAGGACGGATCCTCCTGGGGCAGGGGCTGCGGTGAGGTTCGCTGGGGGAAGGGTTAGTGGCGCAGGGGAAAATGAGGCAACCGGGGGGGGGGGCGGTGTTGGGTCGGGGGCCGTGGGTGGGGATCCAGCGGGTGCCAGGTCCCGGAGGGAGACTGTGTCCTGGCGCCCATCGGGGTGCACCACGTAGGCGTACTGCGGGTCCGCGTGAAGGAGGTGGACCCTTTCAACCAAAGGGTCCGACTTATGGGTCCGCACATGCTTGCGAAGGAGGACGGGTCCAGGAATTGTCAGCTATGTTGGGAGCGAGACCCCGGAGGTGGACTTCCTGGGGAAGACAAAGAGACGTTCATGGGGGTTTTGTTAGTCGCGGTGCAGAGGAGCGACTGGATGGAGTGGAATGCGTCGGGGAGGACCTCCTGCCAGCGGGAGACCGGGAGTTTTTAGACTGCAGGGCCAGCAGGACGGCCTTCCAGACCGTACCGTTCTCCCTCTCCACCTGCCCGTTTTCCCGGGGGTTGTAGCTGGGCGTCCTGCTCGAGGCAATGCCCTTGCTGAGCAGGAACTGACGCAGCTTAAAGGAGGATCCCTGATTGCTGTGGACATAGGTGCGGAAACCAAACAGAGTGAAGATACTGTGGAGGGCTTTAATGACCGTGGCAGAAGTCATATCGGGGCATGGGATAGCGAAAGGGAACCGGGAGTACTCATCGGCCACGTTCAGAAAGTACGTGTTGCAGTCGGTGGAGAGGAGGGACCCTTTGAAGTCCTTGTTGAGGCGCTCAAAGGGATGGGAGGCCTTCACCAGGTGCGCTCGATCTGGCCGTTAGAAGTGCGGCTTGCACTCTGCGCAGACCTGGCAGCCTCTGGTGACAGTCCTGACCTCCTCAATGGATTAGGGCACGTTGCGGGCCTTGATGAAATGGAAGAACCGGATGACGCCCGGGTGGCAGAGGCCATCGTGGAGACCCTGGAGTCGGTCCACTTGTACGCTGGCACATGTACCGCGGGATAGGGCGTCAGGGGGCTCGTTGAGCTTCCCGGAGCGATACAAAATCTCGTAATTATAGGTGGAAAGCTCGATCCTCCACCTCAAGATCTTATCGATTTTGATCTTGCCCCGCTGTGTATTCTTGAACTTTAAGGCAACGAACCATTGGTCAGTGAGGAGAGTGAATCTCCTGCCGGCCAGGTAATGCTTCCAATGCCGCATCAGCTTCCACAATGGCTTGGGCCTCCTTTTTGACAGAGGAGTGCCGAATTTTGGAGGCATGGAGGGTGCGGGAAAAGAAGGCCACGGGCCTGCCCGCCTGGTTGAGGGTGGCGGCCAGAGCTCCGTCCAATGCATCGCTCTCGACCTGGAAGGGGAGGGACTTGTCGACCGCGCGCATCGTGGCCTTGGAGATGTCTGCCTTGATGCAGTTGAAGGCCTGGCAGGCCTCAGCCGTCAGGGGAAAAACTGTGGACTGAATGAATGGGCGGGCCTTGTCCGCATAGTTAGGGACCCACTGGGCATAGTAGGAGAAAAACCCCAGGCATCGTTTCAGGGCCTTGGGGCAGTGGGCGAGGGTGAGTTCCATGAGGGGGCGCATGCAGTCGGGGTCGGGTCCGAGGACTCCATTTTCCACGACATAGCCAAGGATGGCTAAGCGGATGGTGCGGAACATGCATTTCTCCTTATTGTACGTGAGATTAAGGAGCTTGGCGGTCTGGAGAAATTTTAGGAGGTTAACGTCGAGGTCCTGCTGATCGTGGCTGCAGATGGTGACGTTGTCTAGGTACAGGAAGGTGGCCCGCAGTCCGTACCAGTCCACCATTCAGTCCATCTCACTTTGGAAGACAGAGACCCCATTACTGATGCCGAAGGGAACCCTAAGGAAGTGATAGAGGCGGCCATCTGCTTCGAACGCAGTATATTGGCGGTCCTCCGGGCGGATGGGGAGCTGGTGGTAGGCGGACTTCAGGTCCACTGTGGAAAAGACCCGATACTGTGCAATCTGATTGGCCATGTCAGATATGCGTGGGAGGGGGTACGCGTCAAGCTGCATGTACCGATTGATGGTCTGACTGTACTCAATGACCATCCTGTGCTTCTCCCCAGTTATAACTACCACCACTTGGGCACTCCAGGGGCTGTTGCTGGCCTCAATGATGCCTTCCCGCAGAAGCCGTTGGACTTCCGACCTGATGAAGGTCCTGTCTTGGGCACTGTAACGTCTGCTCCTGGTGGCGACAGGTTTGCAATCCGGGGTGAGGTTCGCAAACAAAGAAGGTGCATCGACCTTCAGGGTCGTGAGGCCGCACACGGTGAGGGGGGGGGGGGGGGGGGTAGGGGTCCGCCGAAGGTTAAGCTTTGGAGGTGGCACTGGAAGTCCAGGCCGAGTAACAGGGCAGCTCAGAGGTGGGGGAGGACGTAGAGCCGGAAGTTGCTAAATTCTACGCCTTGGACGGTGAGGGTCGCGATGCAGTACTTCCGGATTTCCACGGAATGGGATCTGGAGGCCAGGGAGATTTTCTGGGTAACGGGGTGTCCCGCGAGGGAGCAGCGCCTTACCGTCGTGGGGTGGATGAAGCTCTCTTTGCTCCCGGAGTCAAAAAGGCAGGACTTCTTTGGCCCATCGATTTTCACCGTTGTCGTTGCGGTCGCAAGGTTGCGGGGCCAGGACTGGTCCAGGGTGATCGAGGCGATCTGCAGCAGATGCTGAGGCCCCGGGCTGGTCAGCGGTGGTGGAGGTAGCGGCAGGCGATGAACGGCCAGACGAGCAGGGGTTCTGAGGCGCCGTCCAAAATGGCACCAAAGATGGTGGCGCCCGCATGGCGGGCGGCCTTAAAGATGGCGGCACCCAGATTGATGGAATTGGCCAATGAGCTGGGTCAAATTGCTGGACTTTGCCGATACCTGGTGGTGATTGGTTCTGACTTCTCTTGAATGTTTCTCCTGCCCCAGTCAGACTGATTTGTTTTCAATTTTTGTTATAACCTGCCTACTTACCATTGGCTGGGGACTGATGACTATCCCACAATCCTGTGGGAGTATGAGCTTCCCCAATGAGGGGGGCGGAGAAACCACTAGTAAACTCCTAGTATAAATAAAGCTGGCCAGTTCAGGAACCAGCAGGAAGGAGTATGTAGCAAGGGAAGTTACTGCTACTGTTATGTATATATGTTATAGTAAATAAATGTTATTACTTTGTATCCTTAAAACTCGTGCTGGATTCTTCGTGGCCCTTACAAAACTGGCGACGAAGGTTAAAGTGAACAGCTGTCTACACTGCTGAAGCCACTTCCCTGGATTTTTGTTGGATACAGGTTGGAAGTTGTTTTCTATTATACCATGCCTCTGTATGGACGTTTAGATGTTTTTGATGCTGCGCTGGAAAGCTGGAACCAGTACACACAACGGATGCGTTACTATTTCCGGGCAAACAATATCACTGAAAACGAGCGGCAGGTGGTCATATTGCTCACCGCCTGCGGCCCGCATACGTTTGGGGTGATTAGGAGCCTTACGTACCCAGCTGCGCCGGACACCAAAACGTTTGATGAACTTGTGAATATAGTGGGGCAACATTTTAACCCAACCCCATCCACGACAGTCCAGCTTTACCGGTTTAATACCGCTGAGAGGACCCCTGGAGAATCCCTTGCCGATTTTCTATCCAGGCTACGGAGGATTGTGGAGTACTGTGACTATGGTGAGACATAGAACATAGAACAATACAGCGCAGTACAGGCCCTTCGGCCCACGATGTTGCACCGAAACAAAAGCCATCTAACCTACACTATGCCATTATCATCCATATGTTTATCCAATAAATTTTTAAATGCCCTCAACGTTGGCGAGTTCACTACTGTAGAAGGTAGGGCATTCCCCTCATGCCAGCCATATCCATCCGCGGGAGAAAGCTCTCACTGTCCACCCTATCCAACCCCCTGATCATTTTGTATGCCTCTATTAAGTCTCATCTTAACCTTCTTCTCTCCAACGAAAACAACCTCAAGTCCATCAGCCTTTCCTCATAAGATTTTCCCTCCATACCAGGCAACATCCTGGTAAATCTCCTCTGCACCCGCTCCAAAGCCTCCACGTCCTTCCTATAATGCGGTGACCAGAACTGTACGCAATACTCCAAATGCGGCCGTACCAGAGTTCTGTACAGCTGCAACATGACCTCCCGACTCCGGAACTCAATCCCTCTACCAATAAAGGCCAACACTCCATAGGCCTTCTTCACAACCCTATCAACCTGGGTGGCAACTTTCAGGGATCTATGTACATGGACACCTAGATCCCTCTGCTCATCCAGACTTTCAAGAACTTTACCATTAGCCAAATATTCCGCATTCCTGTTATTCCTTCCAAAGTGAATCACCTCACACTTCTCTACATTAAACTCCATTTGCCACCTCTCAGCCCAGCTCTGCAGCTTATCTATATCCCTCTGTAACCTGCTACATCCTTCCACACTATCGACAACACCACCGACTTTAGTATCGTCTGCAAATTTACTCACCCACCCTTCTGCGCCTTCCTCTAGGTCATTGATAAAAATGACAAACAGCAACGGCCCCAGAACAGATCCTTGTGGTACTCCACTTGTGACTGTACTCCATTCTGAACATTTCCCATCAACCACCACCCTCTGTCTTCTTTCAGCTAGCCAATTTCTGATCCACATCTCTAAATCACCCTCAATCCCCAGCCTCCGTATTTTTTGCAATAGCCTACCGTGGGGAACCTTATCAAACGCTTTGCTGAAATCCATATACACCACATCAACTGCTCTACCCTCGTCTACCTGTTCAGTCACCTTCTCAAAGAACTCAATAAGGTTTGTGAGGCATGACCTACCCTTCACAAAGCCATGCTGACTATCCCTGATCATATTATTCCTATCTAGATGATTATAAATCTTGTCTCTTATAATCCCCTCCAAGACTTTACCCACTACAGACGTGAGGCTCACCGGTCTATAGTTGCCGGGATTGTCTCTGCTCCCCTTTTTGAACAAAGGGACCACATTTGCTGTCCTCCAGTCCTCTGGCACTATTCCTGTAGCCAATGATGACATAAAAATCAAAGCCAAAGGTCCAGCAATCTCTTCCCTGGCCTCCCAGAGAATCCTAGGATAAATCCCATCAGGTCCCGGGGACTTATCTATTTTCAGCCTGTCCAGAATTGCCAACACCTCTTCCCTACGTACCTCAATGCCATCTATTCTATTAGCCTGGGGCTCAGCATTCTCCTCCACAACATTATCTTTTTCCTGAGTGAATACTGACAAAAAATATTCATTTAGTATCTCGCCTATCTCTTCAGACTCCACACACAATTTCCCATCCCTGTCCTTGACTGGTCCTACACTTTCCCTAGTCATTCGCTTATTCCTGACATACCTATAGAAAGCTTTTGGGTTTTCCTTGATCCTTCCTGCCAAATACTTCTCATGTCCCCTCCTTGCTCGTCTCAGCTCTCTCTTTAGATCCTTCCTCGCTACCTTGTAACTATCCATCGCCCCAACCGAAACTTCACACTTCATCTTCACATCGGCCTCCTTCTTTCTCTTAACAAGAGATTCCACTTCCTTGGTAAACCACGGTTCCCTCGCTCGACGCCTTCCTCCCTGTCTGACCGGTACATACTTATCAAGAACACGCAGTAGCTGATCCTTGAACAAGCCCCACTTATCCCGTGTGACCAACACTTGCAGCCTACTTCTCCACCTTATCCCCCCCAAGTCACGTCTAATGGCATCATAATTGCCCTTCCCCCAGCTATAACTCTTGCCCTGCGGTGTATACTTATCCCTTTCCATCATTAACGTAAACGTCACCGAATTGTGGTCACTGTCCCCAAAGTGCTCTCCTACCTCCAAATCCAACACCTGGCCTGGTTCATTACCCAAAACCAAATCCAACGTGGCCTCGCCTCTTGTTGGCCTGTCAACATATTGTTTCAGGAAACCCTCCTGCACACACTGTACAAAAAACGACCCATCTATTGTACTCGAACTATATCTTTTCCAGTCAATATTTGGAAAGTTAAAGTCTCCCATAATAACTACCCTGTTACTTTCGCTCATATCCAGAATCATCTTCGCCATCCTTTCCTCTACATCCCTAGAACGATTAGGAGGCCTATAAAAAACTCCCAACAGGGTGACCTCTCCTTTCCTGTTTCTAACTTCAGCCCATACTACCTCGGAAGAAGAGTCCCCATCTAGCATCCTCTCCGCCACCGTAATACTGCTCTTGACTAGCAGCGCCACACCTCCCCCTCTTTTGCCTCCTTCTCTGAGCTTACTAAAACACCTAAACCCCGGAACCCGCAACATCCATTCCTGTCCCTGCTCTATCCATGTCTCCGAAATGGCCACAACATCGAAGTCCCAGGTACCAACCCATGCTGCCAGTTCCCCTACCTTGTTTCGTATACTCCTGGCATTGAAGTAGACACACTTCAAACCACCTACCTGAACACTGGCCCCCTCCTGCGACGTCAAATCTGTGCTCCTGACCTCTATACTCTCATTCTCCCTTACCCTAAAACTACAATCCAGGTTCCCATGCCCCTGCTGCATTAGTTTAAACCCCCCCAAAGAGCACTAAAAAACTCCCCCCCAGGATATCTGTGCCCCTCAGGTTCAGATGTAGACCATCCTGTCTGTAGAGGTCCCACCTTCCCCAGAAAGAGCCCCAGTTATCCAGAAATCTGAATCCCTCCCGCCTGCACCATCCCTGTAGCCACATGTTTAAATGTTCTCTCTCCCTATTCCTCATCTCACTATCACGTGGCACGGACAACAACCCAGAGATAACAACTCTGTTTGTTCTAGTTCTGAGCTTCCATCCTAGCTCCCTGAAAGCCTGCCTGACATCCTTGTCCCCTTTCCTACCTATGTCGTTAGTGCCAATGTGGACCACGACTTGGGGCTGCTCCCCCTCCCCCCTAAGGACCCGGAAAACACGATCCGAGACATCACGTACCCTTGCACCTGGGAGGCAACATACCAAACGTGAGTCTCTCACGCTCCCACAAAATCTCCTATCTGTGCCCCTGACTATCGAGTCCCCAATTACTAATGCTCTGCTCCTCTCCCCCCTTCCCTTCTGAGCAACAGGGACAGACTCTGTGCCAGAGGCCCGTACCCCATGGCTTACCCCTGGTAAGTCGTCCCCCCCACAAGTATCCAAAACGGTATACTTGTTTCTCAGGGGAACGACCGCAGGGGATCCCTGCACTGACTGCTTTTTCCCAGTCCCTCTTACAGTTACCCACCTATCTCCAATCTTTGGTGTAACTAATTCCCTGAAGCTGCTATCTATGACCCCTTCTGCCTCCCGAATGATCCAAAGTTCTTCCAACTCCAGCTCCAGTTCCCTAACTCGGTCTTGGAGAAGCTGGAGATGGCAGCACTTCCTGCAGGTAAATCAGCAGGGACACTAACTGCATCCCTCACCTCAAACATCCTGCAGGAGGAACATTGCACTCCCTTCCCTGCCATTCCTCTAACTTTCTACCAAGATCTGGCTAACAACTAAATTAAATTTTTATGAAAAATAATAATAATATAATAAAATATGGTACTTACCTCAGACCAATGGGTTTTATTATTAGGTTAGAGGAGGAGGGCGGGTGGGAGACACTACACGTGTAGTGTCTCAGGTTTCCTCTCCACCAGAATTTATTGGTGAGGGTCTTCCCAGACGTCCGCGGGTCGACTTCCTGTTCCCGCCTAAAAAACTAATTTTAAAAAAAAGAAAGAAAGAAAGAAAAATTCTCAGCTCCTGCTGAAATTGACTAACCAGCCAGCTCCACTCCCGCCGAAATCGACTGGCCTGCCCCTGCAAAGACAAGTGCTTTTAAAGGTTGACTTACCTCCCAGCAGCCACTTCCGCAATGCTCCCGCTGAAACTGACTCACCAGCTGTTCTCACGCCGAAATCGACTGGCCTGCCCCTGCAAAGACAAGTGCTTTTAAAGGTTGACTTACCTCCCAGCAGCCACTTCCGCAATGCTCCCGCTGAAACTGACTCACCAGCTGATTCTCCCGCCGAAATCGACTGGCCTGCCCCTGCAAAGACAAGTGCTTTTAAAGGACAGACTTACCTCCCAGCAACCACTTCCGCAATGCTCCCGCTGAAACTGACTCACCAGCTGTTCTCCCGCCGAAATCGACTGGCCTGCCCCTGCAAAGACAAGTGCTTTTAAAGGACAGACTTACCTCCCAGCAGCACCTCCCGCAATGCTCCCGCTGAAACTGACTCACCAGCTGTTCTCACGCCAAAATCGACCTTGTCAGAAATGTTACGCGACCGTTTGGTTTGCGGTATTAACAATGCGGCCACCCAGAGAAAGTTGTTAGCGGAGCCAACATTGAATTTTCAACAGGCCATTCAAATAGTATTGTCCCGAGAGAGCGCAGAGCGAGGAGTACAGGAGCTACAGGGAATGGAAGTGCATGCCTTGGGGCGCAACCCCTTCCGTCCGAAAACGTCCCCTCGCACTCCTGCGGTACCTTGGGCGAGGCAACGTCCGGACCGACGCCAGTGGCCGTCGGACATTCCTCCCCGAAGGGAGCCTTCTCCAGAGCCAATGGATGAGGAGCCATGTCCGTGTCAGACTTGTAGGCAACGACCCCGTCGCGGACGGCGGTCCTGGGGGCGCCAGAGGCGCCGTCGTTCCGACCGAAACTGGGACCATCCCAGGGGCCGTAACTGGGACCAGCCCGGAGGCCGTGCCTTCCATGTGGATGAACCTGCGGCGACTACTCCTGAGGACGTGGAGACGGAGGACGACTGCCTGCAGCTGCATTGTGTGGCAGCTCCCCGTGTGGCCCCCATTAAGGTGACAGTATGGGTCAATGGCCACCCGCTTGAGATGGAGTTGGATACTGGCACAGCGGCCTCCGTGGTCGCCCAGAGGACATTCGACCTCATCAAGCAGGGTATATAGACCCTTACATTAACCGACTCACAGGCCAGGTTGGCCACCTACACGGGGGAACCACTGGACATTGCAGGAACTACAATGACCCCTGTTGTCTATGGACGCCAGTAGGGGCGTTTCCCACTTATCGTGGTGCGCGGCCATGGGCCCAGCCTGTTGGGTCGGGACTGGTTGCGCCATTTGCGGTTGCAATGGCAGCACATCCTCCAAACAGTTTCTGAAGGGTTGACTGAGGTGCTAGGATGATACCCAGATGTATTCCAGCCTGGTTTGGGGAAAATAAAAGGGGCCGTAGCCCGTATCCAAGTTGAACCAGGAGCCACGCTATTTCCGGGCACGCCCAGTGCCTTACGCCTTGCTCGAGAAGGTAGAAGGGGAGCTCACTCGTTTGGAGAGTTTGGGTATTATCAGACCCGTCCGTTTTGCTGACTGGGCAGCACCAATTGTACCTGTAATGAAGCCAGATGCCACAGTTCGCTTGTGTGGCAACTATAAACTTACAGTGAATACGGTTTCCCGACTCGACCGATATCCAATGCCTCGCATAGAGGATCTCTACGCGAAACTTGCAGGTGGACTCTCGTTCACAAAATTAGATATGAGTCACGCCTACCTGCAGTTGGAGTTGGACCCTGCCTCCTGACCATATGTAACGATTAATACACACCGGGGCCTGTATGAATATACACGGTTGCCCTTTGGAGTATCCTCTGCCTGCGCAATTTTTCAACGTGTTATGGAGGGCATTTTGAGAGGTTTACCACGTGTGGCTGTCTACCGAGATGACGTTTTGATTACAGGGACGTCGGAGCAGGAACATTTGGAAAATCTGGAGGCTGTCCTTAGACGCCTTTCGGAGGCTGGAGTCCGTTTACGTCGCACAAAGTGCGTATTTCAGGCAAAGGAAGTAGTCTACCTAGGTTATCGGGTGGACCGCAAAGGTCTGCACCCCGTCGCAGAGAAGGTACGTGCAATTCAACATGCCCCCGCCCCGACTGACACTTCGCATCTTTGTTCTTTTCTCGGTCTCGTAAACTATTACAGGATGTTCCTCCCCAATCTGGCAACTACGCTGGCCCCTTTGCACCTTCTGCTAAAGAAAAACCACACCTGGGTTTGGGGTCAGCCGCAAGAAACCGCTTTCCGGCGGGTAAAGCAACAATTGTCGTCGCCTGGGTTACTAACCCACTATGATCCTGGAAAGCCTTTGCTCGTCACATGTGATGCATCCCCGTATGGTATTGGGGCCGTCCTATCCCACAAGATGGAGAACGGGGCCGAACGACCGATAGCTTTCGCCTCCCGCACATTGACTGCAGCGGAGAAAAAGTACGCGCAGATCGAGAAGGAGGGCCTGGCAGTGGTTTTTGTGGTGAAACGCTTCCACCAGTACGTGTACGGTCGCCATTTCACTATCGTGACTGATCATGAGCCCCTGCTGGGACTTTTCAGAGAGGATAAGCCAATACCGCCCATTGCTTCAGCACGGATCCAGCGCTGGGCTTTGTTGCTTGCTGCATACGAGTATTCTCTGGAGCACAAACCAGGTACGCAGATAGCAAATGCCGACGCACTGAGCCGATTGCCTTTATCGACCGGCCCCATGTCGACCCCCACGACCGGTGAGGTGGTTGCAACCCTAAATTTTATGGACACCTTGCCTGTCACGGCATCACAGATCCGTGAGTGGACCCAGACGGAGCCAGTCCTGTCAAAGGTTCGGCACATAGTCCTGTATGGTGGGCAGCATAGACAGCTCCCAGGCGAGTTGCGGGCATTTTCCTCCAAGCTGTCAGAATTCAGCGTGGAAGACGGCATCCTCTTGTGGGGGACGCGTGTGATTGTCCCGGAAAAAGGCCAGGAGCTGATACTATCAGACTTGCACAATGGGCATCCAGGCGTGACCAAAATGAAAATGTTGGCCCGGAGTTATGTCTGGTGGCCAGGCCTCGACACCGACATTGAGACGGTGGCCCAAAACTGCTCCATTTGCCAGGAGCATCAGAAGCTTCCGCCAGCATCACTGGGAATGGCCAGGGCGGCCTTGGGCACGCTTGCATGCAGATTTTGCAGGCCCTTTTCAAGGATCCATGTTCCTTCTACTAATTGACGCCCATTCCAAATGGCTAGAGGTGCATAAGATGCAGGGGACAACGTCCTGCGCAACAATTGAAAAGATGCGTTTATCGTTTAGTACGCATGGCCTCCCCGAGGTGCTGGTCACGGATAACGGCACTCCATTCACAAGTGAGGAGTTTGCGAGGTTCACGAAGATGAACGGCATCCGCCATATCCGCACTGCCCCTTACCACCCGGCTTCAAATGGGTTGGCAGAGCGCGCAGTGCAGACATTCAAAAGAAGCCTAAAGAAGCAGTCTTCCGGATCAATGGACACGAGACTGACTCGCTTTTTGTTTACGTACAGGACCACCCCCCCATGCAGTGACTGGGGTAGCTCCCTCAGAACTCCTAATGGGCCGGAGACTTCGCACCCGCCTTAGTATGGTTTTCCCGGACATTGGCGCAAAAGTACGCCGCACACAAGAACAGCAGGGACAGGGATTTTCTCGGCATCGGCCGATTCGGCAGTTTGCGCCCGGTGACCCAGTGTTCGTTCGGAATTTTGCTGGTGGTGCCCAATGGGTTCCTGGTGTAATCTTTCGCCAAACGGGCCCTATATCTTACCAAGTGCAAGCCCAGGGTCGTCTCCAGCGAAAACATGTAGACCACGTTCGGTCCAGAAGACCATCCCCTCAAAAGATTCCCCGCCCCCGGAGCTCATTTCAACAGCCGCAGAGACCAGAGACAAGGGAAGGTAGTCCTCACAATCTTCCACTGGTGCCTCACTCGAAGCCTGCGCAGGTCGTTACGGGACCGAATGGAGATAGAGACGCTGACATGACGGAGGCAGCAGACTCTGACTCCGAGATGGAGACACAGGATGCATCAGAGGGGGAATCCTCGGGTCCACGGGCCGTGGATGTTCCGTTCATCACGGAAGCGCCGGTCTCCGTCTCGTTACACGCCGCCTGATCCAGCGCCACGTGCAAATGGTGTCCGGCCTGCGGCCAAACGAGTCTGACGCCCTCCTTCGCCAGGGTCTTCGGTGGATTCCTTGGACTTTGGGGGGGGAGGGATGTTATAACCTGCCTACTTACCATTGGCTGGGCACTAATGACTATCCCACAATCCTGTGGGAGTATGAGCTTCCCCAATGAGGGGGGCGGAGAAACCACTAGTAAACTCCTAGTATAAATAAAGCTGGCCAGTTCAGGAAGCAGTATGTAGCAAGGGAAGTTACTGCTACTGTTATGTATATATGTTATAGTAAATAAATGTTATTACTTTGTATCCTTAAAACTCGTGCTGGATTCTTCGTGGCCCTTATAAAAATTTTGCTTTGAGTTAAAGGCTGGAAGAAACTTCTCTGATTCTCTCTTTGATATGAAAAAATCTCTCTTAAACTCCAGTTAAAGGGCTATTCTCTCACTTAAGCAAGTCTGAACATGTTTTTTCTTGAACTGTAGAAAAGTAAGTCAGTCCACAAGCTGGAAGCAGGGCTGATGCGAACTCAATTGTCTCCACAGGAACAGAGAGGCCTGTATGCAAACTTGGGGCTGAGGGCCCAGTTTAATAAAAACTAAAGTGCTTCTCCATAAGAAATACTGGTGCTCTGAGTACGAATCTATGTTTCTGCTGGAAGAACGTCACCAGCTGTACACCAGTAGCTTTGATCACTCATTGTGCTGGGAGGGCAGCCTGCTGCAAATAAATCATCAGCTGAAGCAAGGACTTTTATCTTTTGCCCTTAACTCTCATTATTTTCACCTCTTTCCACCCCTGTGTGTATCTGTCTTGTGTGTGTTTGGGTAGAGGGTGGGACAGTTAAGGGCACGGGGGATAGCAGGAGGTTTGCTTGCTGTTGATCTGTTATAATCTTTACTTCTGTTATAAATCAACATTAATTTTGTATCAACTTACAAACCTGGTGACTCTAAATTATTGGGCAGCCAAGATTTTTGGAATTTATGCAAATTAGTGGTGCATTCACTTGTGTTGGGGCTCCGAGGTCTGGGGCATGAATTGGCCGCACGCTAGCCCAGGGTGACGTAACACGAACACATCCAGGACCTGCTGCTGCTTCTATCGTGAAAGTCAATTTCACCCCCTTTAGTAACATCTAGCTTCACAGCTGAAGACTATTTCGAATGAACAGTTAGCCTTTTTAGTTGAGAGAGCACTTCACACTCTTTAACTCTTAATTGTCTCCTTAAAAGAACAGGTGCCTTGCACGGGAGGATGATGAGTGGACTGATGGTCCAGCAACCTTTGATGCCTGACCAGTGTGCCTGCACTTGAGGAGCATTAACATCATCGAGGCAGCTGCCAACAATCAACCACTAAAGAGCAGGACTTCACCACTGAAGATCCTCTTTCAACCAAAGAGAAAGTCTCTGGATGAGCAGAGGACAGCTGAGCACGACTTCCCTACATGTTGGCAGAGGTCTCAGGTCTAGGGTTCCCTGATCTGGCCGGGAGTGAGTGTGCAGAGCGAGGTTTGCCAGGACAACTAGCTTGCTGGATTGCACTCTGAGGGAAAGTGGGACAGCCATAGTAAGCCTGGGGCATTTGAGGGCCCTGGGATGGAAAACCAAACTGATTGTCAGTCACTCCTCCTCCAATTCCTTCCAGACAGAAAAGTGTTTGCTGGTGTTGATCCTTTGGCGCCTGCCCTCACTGTGTTTGTGGCAGCAAAGACAGACGCCAAAGACGGCAGCAACCCAATGCAGGCTGGAGGCGACACCACATGTGCAGAGAGCCAGGGCACACCCTGAAGACTCCCATCAGGCTATTTCAAAAAGACCTCTGACTGCTGTCTCCATTGGACGTTCCTGCCTCCACATGATGTGCTTCAGCATTTTGTGGTGCTCACCAGATTGTGCCTCAGAAGCCTGTCCACCACTTTCGCCCAACGAGGTATGTGTCTCAATGTTGGTGGAAGGTGCAGGTGATAGCTGTGATGCCTCGCCAGTGTTCTCATTGGAGCTCTCCTCTGAGGTGGTCTCTTGGGTGGCGGGAGTGGTGGGGGCGGTATGGCTCCGGATGATCCGGCCTTATCAGATAGTGATGCTACAAGGTGATGGACATGTGGTCAGTGAGAGGAAAGGATAATTTGGGGGACGTAAACAACTCTCTTGAAACAGGTCATCTGGATGAAGGGACAGTGAATCCTCACCTCTCTGGTGCAGGCCAACCTTACTATTGGTCACTGCTCTCTCCTCGGGCAACCCCGCAATCGCTAGGGCCCGTTTTACATCGGCGTGTGAACTCGGATCTCTGGCATCCCACCCCCTGTCTTGGGTCTTTCTCTTTTATTGTGGGCTATCTTCTCCTGTGGGGACAAAGACTGGGCATTGTGAACTGCACGCTTGATGGGTGAGGGCGGCTATGGCAGATGGCATGTGGGAATACCGCTCCTAGATGGAAGGGGTTGTCCTGGTGGGTACCATGGGGGTTCAGAGGAACAAGTTTGTTGATCGGATATTGGGAGGGTGTGAGATGTCAACCAGTGGATTTGGGAGGAGGGGCGAGTTTGGGAAATTATGGAGTGGCAGGCAGAACTGATGCCAGGAGAGAGATGCAAACTTACCCTTGCAGCTCATTTGTCTTCTTCCGACATTAGATGGCAGCCCTCCTGGTCATTCTGACAGCCACTTACACTGCCTCCCAGACAGAATTGCTGACCCTACTGTTGGTTCTCTGACCTCCTCAGGGTAACAAGGTGCTCTGCCTCTCGTCCACGCATGGAGAAGTTTGGCCATGTCAGTATTCACAAAATGAGGAGCAGATCTCTGGGCTGCCATCCTCATTCTTGACTTGGAGTGAGGGCTGAGGGAGCTTTTAAAAGCAGCTCCCTCTTGATAGGAGCAAGCAGTTGAGGTACACGCCGGTAAGTCAGACGGCGAGGAAGCCAAGCGTGGCAAAATTCACATGGGGTTCATTTTGGGAACTAAGTGCGGGTGAATATGACGAATGTGATATAAAATAGTTACTTTAGAGATATTAGTTAATGTAATGTAGAGGTAGGCCAGTCTAATTCTGGTGAGTTCACAGACAAAGGATTTCAGACCGCATGGCAAAGCAGGAAGAGGTGTGTCCACCAAAGGAGGAGAAAAGGATGCTGGGTAATAGGGGCCAGAGGAAGGGATTGGAAGTGAGCCAATCAGAATATATCAACAGGTCAGGAGGGATATAGGATGACCTATGGGCATCGTGTATGTGAAACTTGATGCCATTTGAATGTATCAGTACAGACTCCTTTGTTCTACATCCTCACTTGATTCCAGAAGTCTCACTGCTGGTTCCCTTTACCTGCCTGACCTGCAATCACACCCTGCTGTCCCTGGCCACTGGCAGGATTTAAACTACTTACTCTGACAGGTGTGACTGCCTTCTGAAACACAGTGTCCAGGTAAGTCTCCCCCTCCCGGATGTGCCTCAGTGTTTGAAGCTCAGACTCCAGCTCATCAACTCTGAGCCGGAGCTCTTCGAGCAGCCAACACTTACTGCAGATGTGGTCGCTGCAGCTCGCAATGGGATCTGCTAGCTCCCACATCAAGCAGCTGGTCAAGCACATCACCTGACCAGCCATCACTAATTAATTAATTAGTTTAATTTAAGTTTACGAGTTTACCTGTGTTTTTTTTAATTTGGGGCAGATTTGCTATCAACCAATCAGATCACAGCTTCCCTCTGACGTCACTTTTGGAGAAAAAAACTGGAAAACAAAGTTACCGTTAGGTTTTTATACTTACAGAGACTGCTCCTCCTCCTCTGAACGGCTCCCGAAATTAGGCCCGGAGAGAGAGAGAGAACAAAACAGTCAGGAAAAAGCACCTTCTCCCACTCTTCACCGAATTACCTCACTGCACCAAATTACCAAATTCTCACTCTGTCTGTGTCTCACTCACTCAGGCTGTGTCTCCTTGACCTGCGCAATGCTTACTAAGTGAGCTTTCTGTCTGTCTTTTATACAGACTTTAGGATGACTCACACTAAAACTCCAAAGAGAAGAAAACAATGTGTACCTTTGTGCCCCTTAACAGGCCTCAGGTGACTGCCAGATAACTGCCTCTCAGCAATTAGGGTGGGGGCAGCTTCAGCCAATCAGACACGAATCTACACTGCACTTTTAACTGAAAAACAGCAAAATTAGATTAACCACTTACCTTTCCTGGTTACCTCACTGCACCAAATTACCAAATGCTCACTCTGTCCATGTCTCACTCGCTCAGGCTGTGTCTCCTTGACCTGCGCAATGCTTACTAAGTGCGCTTTCTGTCTGTCTTTTCTCCAGACTTTAGGATGACTCACACTAAAACTTCAAAGAGAAGAATACAATGTGTACCTTTGTGCCCCTTAACAGGCCTCAGGTGACTGCTGAGAGGCAGTTATCTGGCAGTCACCTGAGGCCTGTTAAGGGGCACATAGAATCCCTCCAGTGCAGCAGGAGGTCATTCGACGCTTTGAGTTTGCACTGACCCTTAGAAAGAGCATTCTATCCATGCCCATTCACCTATCCACCCAGCCCTATCCCCAAACCCTAACCCACACATCCCTAGACACTGAGGGGCAATTTATCATGGCCAACCCTCCTATCCCGTAAATCGCTGGACTGTGGGACGAAACCGGAGCACTCGGAGGAAACTCACGCAGACACGGGTCCCCCAACTCCACACAGACAGTGACCCAAGGAATTGAACCTGGGTCTCTGGCGCTGTGAGGCAGCGCACTAACCGCTGTGCCACCGTGCCACTTTGATAGCTTAATATCATATTAGACAGCCAATCCTATCTCCATGCAAATATGCTACCCTCTATTCTCATGAGTTTTTACTTTGTGCAGTAATCTTTGATGTTGGACCTTGTCAAATGCCTTCCATAAATCTAAGAACAGCACATCCACAGGTTCCCCTTTATCCACAAAGGGGTAAGTTTCTTCCTAGCTACCCTGGGCACGATTCAGCCAAAAAGGTTCCAGTGTCATTTTGGGCTGGTTTGACGGGGTGTTTTGCGTTGGCTGCCTTGGCGAGATTGTGGCCTGTATTTGTCAAATCCCAAGTTTCTTTACCCGTCAGTCTGGCCTCAATAAAAGTCAAGATGGATTTGCAGGTACAGCATTAGTTATTTTATTTAGCTTGCAAGCTTTCCTCAATTCTCAGGAGCACGGAGCACATTCTGCTCACATAGGCAAGTCTAGAAAAGAGGACCTGTTTAGAGATTATAAAGAGCTAGGATTCAAATTAAAAAACAGGTCCTCAAGGGTCATAATCTCCGGATTACTGCCCGAGCCACGTGCAAATTGGCATAGGGAGGCAAGAATAAGGGAAGTTAACACGTGGCTGAAAGAGTGGTGTGGGAAAGAGGGGTTCCTTTTCATGGGACACTGGCATCAGTTTTGGGACAGGGGGGACCTATACCGTTGGGATGGTCTCCACCTGAACCGAGCTGGGACCAGTGTTCTGGCGAAAAGAATAAATAGGGTGGTCAGTAGGTCTTTAAACTAGAGATTGGGGGGGAAGGGAAAGTCAGGGAACCAAGAGGTGAAGTAATCAGAGGGAAGCGTAGCTGCTTAGGAATACAAAAAAGCACAAAAAGACAAAACTCAGGAGAGGTTACGATAGTCCCCATCCCACAAAATATGACACAGTGTATGGAAAGACTCAGTAAACCAAGGTCCACCACACTAAGAAAACAAAAAGGGACGGTCAATAGAGAATTAAAGGTGCTATATTTAAATGCGCGCAGTGTACGGAACAAGGTAGATGAGCTTGTGGCCCAGATTGTGACTGGCAGGTATGATGTGGTAGGCATCACAGAGACGTGGTTGCAGGGGGTTCAGGACTGGCATTTAAACATCCAGGGATTAACAACCTACCGAAAAGACAGAGAGGTGGGCAGAGGGGGCGGGGTTGCCTTGTTAATTAGGAATGAAATTAAATCAATAGCACTAAACGACATAGGGTCAGATGATGTGGAGTCTGTGTGGGTAGAGTTGAGGAACCACAAAGGCAAAAAAAACATAATGGGAGTTATGTACAGGCCTCCGAACAGTGGTGAGGACCAGGGGCACAAAATGCACCATGAAATAGAAAGTGCATGTCAGAAAGGCAAGGTCACAGTGATCATTGGGGACTTCAATATGCAGGTGGACTGGGTAAATAATGCTGCCAGTGGACCCAAGGAAAGGGAATTCATTGAATGTTTACAGGATGGCTTTTTGGAACAGCTTGTGATGGAGCCCACAAGGGAACAGGCCATTCTGGACTTAGTGTTATGTAATGAGCCAGACTTGATTAAAGATCTTAAAGTAAGGAACACTTAGGAGGCAGTGATCATAATATGGTAGAATTCAGTCTGCAATTTGAAAGAAAGAAGATAGAATCAAATGTAAAGGTGTACAGTTAAATAAAGGTAACCACAGGGGCATGAGGGAGGAACTGACGAAAATCGACTGGGAGCAGAGCCTAGTGGGAAAGACAGTAGAACAGCAATGGCAGGAGTTTCTGGGAGTAATTGAGGACACAGTACAGAAGTTCATCCCAAAGAAAAGAAAGGTTATCAGAGAGGGGATTAGGCAGCCATGGCTGACAAAGGAAGTTAGGGAATGCATCAAAGCAAAAGAGAAAGCCTAGAATGTGGCAAAGAGTAGTGGGAAGTCAGAAGGTTGGGAAGGCTACAAAAACAAATGGAGGATAACAAAGAGAGAAATAAGGAAAGAGAGGATCAATTATGAAGGTAGGCTAGCCAGTAACATTAGGAATGATAGTAAAAGTTTCTTTAAATACGTTTAAAACAAACGGGAGGCAAAAGTAGACATTTGGCCGCTCCAAAGTGACGCTGGTAATCTAGTGATGGGAGACAAGGAAATAGCTGAGGAACTAAATAAGTACTTTGTGTCAGTCTTCAGAGTAGAAGACATGAGTTATATCCCAACAATTCCGGAGAGTCAGGGGGCAGAGTTGAATATGGTAGCCATCACAAAGGAGAAAGTGCTAGAGAAACTAAGAGGTCTAAAAATTGATAAATCTCCGGGCCCAGATGGGCTACATCCTAGAGTTCTAAAGGAGATAGCTGAAGAAATAGTGGAGGCGTTAGTTATGATCTGTCAAAAGTCACTGGAGTCAGGGAAAGTCCCAGAGGATTGGAAAATCGCTGTTGTAACCCCCCTGTTCAAGAAGGGAACAAGGAAAAAGGTGGAAAATTATAGGCCAATTAGCCTAACCTCGGTTGTTGGCAAAATTTTAGAATCCATTGTTAAACAAAGAACAAAGAAATGTACAGCACAGGAACAGGCCCTTCGGCCCTCCAAGCCCGTGCCGACCATGCTGCCCGACTAAACTACAATCTTCTACACTTCCTGGGTCCGTATCCCTCTATTCCCATCCTATTCATGTATTTGTCAAGATGCCCCTTAAATGTCACTATCGTCCCTGCTTCCACCACCTCCTCTGGTAGCGAGTTCCAGGCACCCACTACCCTCTGCGTAAAAAACTTGCCTCGTACATCTACTCTAAACCTTGCCCCTCTCACCTTAAACCTATGCCCCCTAGTAATTGACCCCTCTACCCCAGGGAAAAGCCACTGACTATCCACTCTGTCTATGCCACTCATAATTTTGTATACCTCTATCAGGTCTCCCCTCAACCTCCTTCGTTCCAGTGAGAACAAACCGAGTTTATTCAACCGCTCCTCATAGCTAATGCCCTTCATACCAGGCAACATTCTGGTAAATCTCTTCTGCACCCTCTCTAAAGCCTCCACATCCTTCTGGTAGTGTGGCCTAACTAAGGTTCTATACAGCTGCAACATGACTTGCCAATTCTTATACTCAATGCCCCGGCCAATGAAGGCAAGCGTGCCGTATGCCTTCTTGACTACCTTCTCCACCTGTGTTGCCCCTTTCAATGACCTGTGGACCTGTACTCCTAGATCTCTTTGACTTTCAATACTCTTGAGGGTTCTACCATTCACTGTATATTCCCTACCTGCATTAGAACTTCCAAAATGCATTACCTCACATTTGTCCGGATTAAACTCCATCTGCCATCTCTCCGCCCAAGTCTCCAAACAATCTAAATCCTGCTGTATCCTCCGACAGTCCTCATCGCTATCCGCAATTCCACCAACCTTTGTGTCGTCTGCAAACTTACTAATCATTTTCCTCCAAATCATTTATATATACTACAAAGAGCAAAGGTCCCAGCATTGATCCCTGTGGAACACCACTGGTCACAGCCCTCCAATTAGAAAAGCATCCTTCCATTGCTACTCTCTGCCTTCTATGGCCTAGCCAGTTCTGTATCCACCTTGCCAGCTCACCCCTGATCCCGTGTGACTTCACCTTTTGTACTAGTCTACCATGAGGGACCTTGTTAAAGGCCTTACTGAAGTCCATATAGACAACATCCACTGCCCTACCTGCATCAATCATCTTAGTGACCTCCTCGAAAAACGCTATCAAGTTAGTGAGACACGACCTTCCCTTCACAAAACCGTGCTGCCTCTCACTAATACGTCCATTTGCTTCCAAATGGGAGTAGATCCTGTCTCGAAGAATTCTCTCCAGTAATTTCCCTACCATTGAAGTAAGGCTCACCGGCCTGTAGTTCCCGGGATTATCCTTGCTACCCTTCTTAAACAGAGGAACAACATTGGCTATTCTCCAGTCCTCCGGGACATCCCCTGAAGACAGCGAGGATCCAAAGATTTCTGTCAAGGCCTCAGCAATTTCCTCTCCAGCCTCCTTCAGTATTCTGGGGTAGATCCCATCAGGCCCTGGGGACTTATCTACCTTAATATTTTTTAAGACACCCAACACCTCGTCTTTTTGGATCTCAATGTGACCCAGGCTATCTACACACCCTTCTCCAGACTCAACATCTACCAATTTCTTCTCTTTGGTGAATACTGATGCAAAGTATTCATTTAGTACCTCGCCCATTTCCTCTGGCTCCACACATAGATTCCCTTGCCTATCCTTCAGTGGGCCAACCCTTTCCCTGGCTACCCTCTTGCTTTTTATGTACGTGTAAAAAGCCTTGGGATTTTCCTTAACCCTATTTGCCAATGACTTTTCGTGACCCCTTCTAGTCCTCCTGACTCCTTGCTTAAGTTCCTTCCTACTTTCCTTATATTCCACGCAGGCTTCGTCTGTTCCCAGCCTTTTAGCCCTGACAAATGCCTCCTTTTTCTTTTTGACGAGGCCTACAATATCTCTCGTCATCTAAGGTTCCCGAAAATTGCCGTATTTATCCTTCTTCCTCACAGGAACATGCCAGTCCTGAATTCCTTTCAACTGCCACTTGAAAGCCTCCCACATGTCAGATGTTGATTTGCCCTCAAACATCCGCCCCCAAACTATGTTCTTCAGTTCCCGCCTAATATTGTTATAATTAGCCTTCCCCCAATTTAGCACATTCATCCTAGGACCACTCTTATCCTTGTCCACCAGTACTTTAAAACTTACTGAATTGTGGTCACTGTTACCGAAATGCTCCCCGACTGAAACATCTACCACCTGGCCGGGCTCATTCCCCAATACCAGATCCAGTACCGCCCCTTCCGTAGTTGGACTGTCTACATATTGTTTTAAGAAGCCCTCCTGGATGCTCCTTACAAACTCCGCCCCGTCTAAGCCCCTGGCACTAAGTGAGTCCCAGTCAATATTGGGGAAGTTGAAGTCTCCCATCACCACAACCCTGTTGTTTTTACTCTTTTCCAAAATCTGTCTACCAATCTGCTCCTCTATCTCTCGCTGGCTGTTGGGAGGCCTGTAGGAAACCCCCAACATTGTGACTGCACCCTTCTTATTCCTGATCTCTACCCATATAGCCTCACTGACCTCCGAGGTGTCCTCCCGCAGTACAGCTGTGATATTCTCCCGAACCAGTAGCGCAACTCCGCCTCCCCTTTTACATCCCCCTCTATCCCGCCTGAAACATCTAAATCCTGGAACGTTTAGCTGCCAATCCTGCCCTTCCCTCAACCAGGTCTCTGTAATCACAACAACATCATAGTTCCAAGTACTAATCCAAGCTCTAAGTTCATCTGCCTTACCCGTAATACTTCTTGCATTAAAACATATGCACTTCAGGCCACCAGACCCGCTGTGTTCAGCAACTTCTCCCTGTCTGCTCTGCCTCAGAGCCACACTGTCCCTATTCCCTAGTTCTCCCTCAATGCTCTCACCTTCTGACCTATTGCTCCCGTGCCCACCCCCCTGCCATACTAGTTTAAACCCTCCCGTGTGACACTAACAAACCTCGCGGCCAGGATATTTATGCCTCTCCGGTTTAGATGCAACCCGTCCTTCTTATACAGGTCACACCTGCCCCGGAAGACCTCCCAGTGGTCCAGATAATGGAAACCCTCCCTCCTACACCAGCTGTTTAGCCACGTGTTTAGCTGCTCTATCTTCCTATTTCTAGCCTCACTGGCACGTGGCACAGGGAGTAATCTCGAGATTACAACCCTCGAGGTGCTGTCTTTTAACTTTCTGCCTTGCTCCCTGAACTCCTGCTGCAGGACCTCATGCCCCTTCCTGCCTATGTCGTTAGTACCAATATGTACAACGACCTCTGCCTGTTTGCCCTCCCCCTTCAGGATGCCCTCTACCCGTTCGGAGACATCCTGGACCCTGGCACCAGGAAGGCAACATACCATCCTGGAGTCTCTTTCACGTCCACAGAAGTGCCTATCTGTGCCCCTGACTATAGAGTCCCCTATTACTATTACTCTTCTGCGCTTTGACCCACCCTTCTGAACAGCAGAGCCAGCCGTGGTGCCACTGCTCTGGCTGCTGCTGTTTTCCCCTGATAGGCTATCCCCCCCGACAGTATCCAAAGGGGTATACCTGTTCGAGAGGGGGACAACCACAGGGGATTCCTGCACTGACTGCCTGCCCTTTCTGGTGGTCACCCATTTCTCTGCCTGCACCTTGGGTGTGACCACATTTACATAACTGCGATCTATGATGCTTTCTGCCACCTGCATGCTCCTAAGTGCATCCAATTGCTGCTCCAACCGAACCATGCGGTCTGTGAGGAGCTCCAGTTGGGTGCACTTTCTGCAGATGAAGCCATCCGGGACGCTGGAAGCCTCCCGGACCTGCCACATCTCACAGTCAGAGCACTGCACCCCTCTAACTGACATTGCGTCAATTAATTAAAATTAAAATTAAAATATTTTTTTTTAAATTTCAAAGTTACTGTTAACTATCTGTTTCCTAGCACTAGATTTCTAATAGAAATGCGAAAGCTAAATATAGTACTCTCCGATCTCTGGCTTAGATATCCCTCTAAATTATAATTAAGTAATTATGTTTAATTAGTTACCAATGCTTAATTTTTTTAATTTAGTGTAGATTCCCAACCAGCCACTCAGGTCACAGCTTTTCTGTGATGTCACTTCAGTTTCCCCCCGACACACACAATTTGAAAAAGGTATAAAAGTAAAAATGAGTAAAAATCACTTACTTACCTTCTTACCCTCTGAGTGTCTTAGATGTTCTCAGGTTCTCTCCCTGACAGAGACTGCTCCTCCTCCTCCGAACGGCTGGAGGTAAATTCTTGGAAGTGCAGGGTCAGATTAGGACAAGTCAGCATGGATTTAGTAAGGGGAGGTCGTGCCTGACAAACCTGTTAGAGTTCTTTGAAGAGATAACAAATAGGTTAGACCAAGGAGAGCCAATGGATGTTATCTATCTTGACTTCCAAAAGGCCTTTGATAAGGTGCCTCACAGGAGACTGCTGAGTAAAATATGCCCATGGTATTCGAGGCAAGGTACTAACATGGATTGACGATTGGCTGTCAGGCAGAAGGCAGAGAGTTGGGATAAAAGGTTCTTTTTCGGAATGGCAACCGGTGACGAGTGGTGTCCCGCAGGGTTCCGTGTTGGGGCCACAGCTGTTCTCTTTATATATTAACGATCTAGATGACGGGACTGTGGGCATTCTGGCTAAGTTTGCCGATGATACAAAGATAAGTGGAAGGGCAGGTAGTATGGAGGAGGTGGGGAGGCTGCAGAAAGATTTAGACAGTTTAGGAGAGTGGTCCAAGAAATGGCTCATGAAATTCAACGTGGGCAAGTGCGAGGTCTTGCACTTTGGAAAAAAGAATAGAGGCATGGACTATTTTCTAAACGGTGACAAAATCCATAATGCTGAAGTGCAAAGGGACTTGGGAGTCCTAGTCCAGGATTCTCTCAAGGTAAACTTGCAGGTTGAGTCCGTAATTAAGAAAGCAAATGCAATGTTGTCATTTATCTCAAGAGGCTTGGAATATAAAAGCAGGCATGTATTTCTGAAGCTTTATAAAGCATTAGTTAGGCCCCATTTAGAATACTGTGAGCAATTTTGGGCCCCACACCTCAGGAAGGACATACTGGCACTGGAGCGGGTCCAGCGGAGATTCACACGGATGATCCCAGGAATGGTAGGCCTAACATACGATGAACGTCTGAGGATCCTGGGATTATATTCATTGGAGTTTAGGAGGTTGAGGGGAGATCTAATAGAACCTTACAAGATAATGAATGGCTTAGATAGAGTGGACGTAGGGAAGTTGTTTCTATTAGCAGGGGAGACTAGGACCCGGGGGCACAGCCTCAGAATAAAAGGGAGTCACTTTAGAACAGAGATGAGGAGAAATTTCTTCAGCCAGAGAGTGGTGGGTCTGTGGAATTCATTGCCACAGAGGGCGATGGAGGCCGGGACGTTGAGTGTCTTTAAGACAGAAGTTGATAAATTCTTGATTTCTCGAGGAATTAAGGGCTATGGAGAGAGAGCGGGTAAATGGAGGTGAAATCAGCCATGATTGAATGGTGGAGTGGACTCGATGGGCCGAGTGGCCTTACTTCCGCTCCTATGTCTTATGGTCTTATGGTCTTATTCTATTCTAAATTGGGCATTTTCATATTGGCAAGACTATCAAAGGGACAGTGTTGGGGCATCAACGATTTACCATTTCTGTCAGTCCAGGATGAAGTGGGGCTATCTTCTGAGAAAGGTTTGGACAGATGGCCTCTATCCTTTGGAGTTTTAACAATGAGAGATGATTTTACTGAAACATGGACATAGAACATTACAGCGCAGTACAGGCTTTTTGGCCCTCGATGTTGCGCCGACCTGTGAAACCACTCTAAAGCCCATCTACACTATTCCCTTATCATCCATATGTCTATCCAATGACCATTTGAATGCCCTTAGTGTTGGCGAGTCCACTACTGTTGCAGGCAGGGCATTCCACGCCCTTACTACTCTCTGAGTAAAGAACCTACCTCTGACATCTGTCCTATATCTATCTCCCCTCAATGTAAAGCTATGTCCCCTCGTGCTAGACATCACCATCCGAGGAAAAAGGCTCTCACTGTCCGCCATATCCAATCCTCTGATCATCTTGTATGCCTCAATTAAGTCACCTCTTAACCTTCTTCTCTCTAACGAAAACATCCTCAAGTCCCTCAGCCTTCCCTCCATACCAGGCAACATTCTGGTAAATCTCCTCTGCACCCTTTCCAATGCTTCCACATCTTCCTATAATGCGGCGACCAGAATTGCACACAATACTCCAAATGCGACCGCACCAGAGTTTTGTACATGACCTCATGGCAACATGACCTCATGGCTCCGAAGCTCAATCCCTCTACCAATAAAAGCTAACACACCGTACACCTTCTTAACAACCCTCTCAACCTGGGTGGCAACTTTCAGGGATCTATGTACATGGACACCGAGATCTCTCTGCTCATCCACACTACCAAGAATCTTACCATTAGCCCAGTACTCTGTCTTCCTGTTATCCCTTCCAAAATGAATCACCTCACACTTTTCTGCATTAAACTCCATTTGCCACCTCTCATCCCAGCGCTGCAGCGTATCTATGTCCCTCTGGAACTTGTAACATCCTTCCGCACTGTCCACAACTCCACCGACTTTAGCGTCATCTGCAAATTTACTCACCCATCCTTCTACGCCCTCCTCCAGGGCATTTATAACAATGACAAACAGCAGTGGCCCCAAAACAGATCCTTGTGTTACACCACTTGTAACTGGACTCCAGTCTGAACATTTCCCATCAACCACCACCCTTTGCCTTCTTCCAGCTAGTCAATTTCTGATCCAAACTGCTAAATCACCCTGAATCCCATGCCTCCGTATTTTCTGCAGTGGCCTACCGTGGGGAACCTTATCAAACGCTTTACTGAAATCCATATACACCACATCAACTGCTTTACCCTCATTTGGTAACCTGTTTGGTAACCTTCTCAAAGAACTCAATAAGGTTTGTGAGGCATAACCTACCCTTCACAAAACCGTGTTGACTATCTCTGATCAAAATTATTCCTTTCCAGATGATTATACATCCTATCTCTTATAAAACTTTCCAAGAGTTTGCCCACAACAGAAGTAAGGCTCACTGGTCTATAGTTACCGGGGTTGTCTCTCCTGCCCTTCTTTAACAAGGGGACAACATTTGCTATCCTCCAGTCTTCTGGCACTATTCCTGTAGACAAAGGTGACTTAAAGATCAAAGCCAAAGGCTCAGCAATCTCCTCCCTAGCTTCCCAGAGAATCCTAGGGTAAATCCCATCCGGCCCAGGGGACTTATCTATTTTCACACCCCCTCCTTATGAACCTCAAGCCCTTCTAGTCTAGTAGCCTGAATCTCAGTGTTCTCCTCGACAACATTGTCTTTTTCCTGTGTGAATACTGACGAAAAATATTCATTTAGCACCTCTCCTATCTCCTCGGACTCCAAGTACAACTTCCCACTACTGTCCTTGACTGGCCCTACTCTGACCCTAGTCATTCTTTTATTCCTGACATATCTATAGAAAGCTTTAGGGTTATCCTTGATCCTACCTGCCAAAGACTTCTCATGTCCCCTCCTGGCTCTTCTTAGCTCTCTCTTTAGGTCCTTCCTAGCTAACTTGTAACTCTCGAGCGCCCTAACTGAACCTTCATGTCTCATCTTTACATAAGCCTCCTTCTTCCTCTTGACAAGTGTTTCGACTGCTTTAGTAAATCACGGTTCCCTTGCTCGACCACTTCCTCCCTGCCTGACAGGTATATACTTATCAAGGACACGCAGTAGCTGTTCCTTAAACAAGCTCCACATTTCCATTCTGTCCATCCCCTGCAGTTTTCCTCTCCTTCCGATGCATCCTAAGTCTTGCCTCATCGCATCATAATTGCCTTTCCCCCAGATATAACTCTTGCCCTGCGGTATATAACTATCCCTTTCCATCACTGAGGTAAACTTAATCGAATTGTGGTCACTATCACCAAAGTGCTCACCTACGTCCAAATCTAACACCTGTCCTGGTTCATTACCCAGTACCAAATCCAATGTGGCCTCGCCTCTCATTGGCCTATCTACATACTGTGTCAGGAAATCCCCCTGCACACATTGGACAAAAACAGACCCATCTTAAGTACTCGAACTATAGCGTTTCCAGTCAATATTTGGAAAGTTAAAGTCCCCCATAACAACTACCCTGTTGTTTTCGCTCCTATCCAGAATCATCTTTGCAATCCTTTCCTCTACATCTCTGGAACTTTTCGGAGGCCTATAGAAAACCCCTAACAGGGTGACCTCTCCTTTCCTGTTTCTAACCTCAGCCCGTACTACCTCAGTAGATGAGTCCTCATCAAACGTCCTTTCTGCCACCGTAATACTGTACTTGACTAACAATGCCACCCCTCCCCCTCTTTTACCACCTTCCCTCAGCTTACTGAAATATCTAAACCCCGGCACCTGCAACAACCATTCCTGTCCCTGCTCTATCCACATCTCCAAAATGGCCACAGCATCGAAGTCCCAGGTACAACCCATGCCGCAAGTTCACCCATCTTATTCCGGATGCTCCTGGTATTGAAGAAGACACACTTTAAACCACCTTCCTGCCTACCGGTACACTCCTGCAACTTTGAAACCTTACTCATGACCTCACTACTCTCAACCTCATGTATACTGGAGCTACAATTCAGGTTCTCAAGCCCCTGCTGAACTAGTTTAAACCCTCCCGAAGAGCATTAGCAAATTTCCCCCCCAGGATATTGGTACCCCTCTGGTCCAGGTGTAGACCATCTCATTTGTAGAGGTCCCACCGACCCCAGAATGAGCCCCAATTATCCAGAATTCTGAAACCCTCCCTCCTGCACCATCCCTGTAGCCACGTGTTCAACTCCTCTCTCTCCCTATTCCTCGTCTCGCTATCACGTGGCATGGGTAACAACCCAGAGATAATAACTCTGTTTGTCCTAGATCTAAGTTTCCACCCTAGCTCCCTGAATTCCTGCCTTACATCCCTATCCCTTTTCCTACTTATGTCGTTGGTACCTATGTGGGCCACGACTTGGGGCTGCTCCCCCTCCCTCTTAAGGATCCCGAAAACACGATCCGAGACATCACGCACCCTGGCACCTGGGAGGCAACACACCAACCGCGGGTCTCTCTCGTTCCCACAGAATCTCCTATCTATTCCCCTAACTATGGAGTCTCCAATGACTAATGCTCTACTCCTCTCCCCCCTTCCCTTCTGAGCAACAGGGACAGACTCTGTGCCAGAGACCTGTACCCCATGGCTTACCCCTGGTAATCCCCCCCCCCCCCCCCAACAGTATCCAAAGTGGTATACTTGTTACTCAGGGGAACGACCACAGGGGATCCCTGTACTGACTGCTTCCTCCCAGCCCCTCTCACCATCACCCATCTATCTTGATTCTTCGGAGTAACTACATCCTTGAAGCTTCTATCTATGACCATCTGTGCCTCCCGAATGATCCACAGTTCCTCCAGCTCCAGTTCCCTAACGTGGTTTTTGAGGAGCTGGAGATGGGTGCACTTCCCACAGATGAAATCAGCAAGGACACTGACGGCGTCCCTCACCTCAAACATTCTGCAGGAGGAACATTGCAGTACCTTCCCTGCCATCCCCTCTCGATAAAAAGAAAGAAAGAACTTACCTGTTATTCACTCCCTTTCTCAGCAAGCACTCACTCAGCAACCTCTGCGCCCTGCACAATAACACCTGAGGAAAAATAAAAGAAGAACTACTTACCAGTCACCAGCCAGTCCCTTACCTGCAGGCTGTGACATCACGGTTCAACTTCTTTCGACTTCTACCTGCCCTCGAGCCTTCCTCTCGGCTGGGATCCTTACAGCGGTTGTTGTTTTTTTGGTTAGAGGAGGAGGTAGGGAGGGAAACACTGAAGAAGTGTTTTGGGTTTAAGTGTCACTTGACAACAGCTCCTCCACAAACCACTTTCAAGTTAGGGTGAGCACACGGACGTAGGCAAATTTCCCCGGCAACAGCCAATCAGCAGCTCCGCTCTACTGCCCTCTGCTGGATGCTTCTCTTCACGTGAACAGCTAGGGTCTCTTGCAGAGTCACCGTCAAGTTAGGCTGAGCACATGGACGTAAGCAGGTTTCCCCGGCAACAGCCAATCAGCAACTCCGCTCTACTGCCCTCTGCTGGATGCTTGTCGTCACTTGAACAGCTAGGGTCTCTTGCTGAGGTACACCTTCAAGTTAGGGTGAGCACACGGACGTATGCAAATTTCCCTGGCAACAGCCAATCAGCAGCTCCGCTCTACTGCCCTCTGCTGGAGGGAATTATCAAAGTGGATGATCAAAGGATGTTTCCCCTTGTTGGATAGGCAAGAACTAGTTTAAAAATAAGGCTTCTCCCATTCAAGACAAACATAAGGAGAAATGTTTTCTCTCAGAGGGTTATGAATCTTTGGAACTCTCTCCCTGGGAGGGTGACGGTGGCAGGGGCATTGAATATTTTTAAGGCAAAGGTAGTTAGATTCTCAACTCACAAAGGAGTCAAAGGTTATCAGAATAGAGATTGGGAGGTATGGAGGAATGTGGAGTTGAGGCCAGAATCAGATCAAACGTGACATAATTTGATGGTGGAACAGGCTTGAAGGGCTGAATTGCCTCCTCAGACTCCTGATCCATATGTTCATAAGTTGCATTAACGGTTTCTCTAATGTGTAATTTTTATCACTGCAATCACTGAGACTTAAGATTGTTGATATTTATTTCATCTGCAGAAGCATACTCAAAGGGTTGATACTTTTACCAAGTTTTCCCTGAAATCTCTCCAGCAAAGGATGTCATCAACAAGCCTTCAGATCCATGGCTACAGGTTTGCACAGTTATATTTTGTGTCATCAAAATGGAACATCGCTGTGCTCAGGGGCTGATTTAGACCTTTCTGATATGTTTGAATCATTGGAACTGGTTTTGTATCAGAATATCACATGTCTCAACTTTTGACACCTATTTCCTTTTTGCACCTGATGATAATTGCCTTCTAGTATAACCTTTTAATAAATGAATCCATTTCCTACAACTTTGAATTGTGTCAACCTGATCTTCAGTTGTCTTGTCATCATAGAATTATAGAATATATAGTGCCAATATATAATGGAGGCCATTCAGCCCATCGAGCCTGCACCAGCCCTTAGAAAGAGCACCCAACTTAAGCCCATGCCTCCCCCCTTTCCCCATAACCAAGTAACCCCAGCTAAACTTTTGGATACTAAGGGGTAATTTAGCATGGCTAATCCACCTGACCTGCATATCTTGGCACGGTGGGAGGAAACCAGAGCACCTAGAGGAAACCCACGCAGACACGGGAAAAAAGTGCAAACTACACACAGGCAGTCACCCTAGGCAGGAATTGAGCCCGGGGCCCTGGAGCTGTGAGGCAACAGTGCGAACCACCGTGCTGCAGCATCACCACAGCTGTACATGAGCCTTTTTTCCAGCCTCCCTGCCATATTGTTGGAAGTTTTATTAGCATTCCGGTATCAGAAAACCAACCCAAAATGCCCACAGCAGCCATGAGTGTTCACTCCCCACTGAGTACTCCCAGTGAGCCAGCGGACACATCCAGAGCGAGACATATCGAAGAGTGAGTTTGGGAGCTGGAAATTTGAAGCCAGGTGGGAATTCGAGGCTGGGTGGGAGGAGGTGTTTTCTATACCTTGATTTGTTACACTCAAATTTCCAGTGAGTAGCCGTGCCCTGCTGCAGGTGACGACAAGGGAGAGAGCTGATTGGTGAGTAACAGGTAAGGCAGGTAAGTCCTTCACACCGGGAGTGGAGCTGAGCGGGAGAAATCCGGAGTGCAGTCTGGGAACGTAAGTGGTACTCTGTGTCTGTGTCTCTCTCTGTGTTTTCAAATTGTGGGGGGAAAAAACTGAAGTGATGACACAGTAAAGCTGTGACCTGATTGGGAGGTAGGGAATTTGTGTTAAATTTGAAAAAAAAATTGAAAAACTAATTAAAACGAATTAATTAACTAGGTAGAGGAGTAACTAAACCTGAGGGCAGACGTTAGAACAAAGAAAAATACAGAACAGGAACAGGCCCTTCGGCCCTCCAAGCCTGTATCGGTCATGATACCAACCTTTGCCAAAACCCTCAACACTTCCTTGTGCCATATCCCTCTGTACCCATCCTATCCATGGGCGAAATTCTCCGTTATCGGCGGAAAGTCCGGCGATCGGCGCAAAAAACGGCGCAAATCCCACTTGCGTCACGTCATAAAAATGGGCCGATAGTCTCCGGCCCGAAATGGGCTAGCAGCGACGTGACGGGATCCGCGCTTGCGCAATGGTTCACGCCGTGCAGCGTCATACGCGCTGCACGGCGTGATGGCTCATAAGGCCGCGCAGCTCCCCCCCACCCGACCGGAACACCCGACCGCAACACCCGACTGGATGGCTAGCCGTCGCTCAGCCCCGAGGTTCGAGACACGCGATGTGGAGGCGCTCCTGGACGCGGTGGAGCAGAGGAGGGACGCCCTGTATCCCGGGCACGGCCGCAGAGTTGCCCCACGCCACAGCCGGCGTCTGTGGAGGGAAGTTGCAGAGGCCGTCACCGCTGTGGCCCTAACACCACGGACAGGCACCCAGTGCCACAAGAAGGTGAACGACCTCGTCAGAGCAGGCAGGGTGAGCCTCCCCATATCCCCCCTCCCCATATCCCCCTCCCCCATATCCCCCATATCCCCCCCTCCCCCATATCCCCCCTCCCCATATCCCCCATATCTCCCCCTCCCCATATCCCCCCCTCCCCATATCCCCCCTCCCCCATATCCCCCCCTCTCCCATATCCCCCCTCCCCCATATCCCCCATATCTCCCCTCCCCCATATGCCCCCTCCCCCATATCCCCCCTCCCCCATATCCCCCCTCCCCCATATCCCCCCTCCCCATATCCCCCCTCCCCCATATCCCCCCTCCCCCATATCCCCCCTCCCCCATACCCCCCTCCCCCATATCCCCCCTCCCCCATATCCCCCCTCCCCCATATCCCCCCTCCCCCATATCCCCCCTCCCCCATATCCCCCCTCCCCCATACCCCCCTCCCCCATATCCCCCCTCCCCCATATCCCCCCTCCCCCATATCCCCCCTCCCCCATATCCCCCCTCCCCCATATCCCCCCATACCCCCCTCCCCCATATCCCCCCTCCCCCATATCCCCCCTCCCCTATATCCCCCCTCCCCCATATCCCCCCTCCCCCATATCACCCCCTCCCCCATACCCCCCTCCCCCATATCCCCCCTCCCCCATATCCCCCCTCCCCCATATCCCCCCTCCCCCATATCCCCCCTCCCCCATATCCCCCCCTCCCCATATCCCCCCTCCCCATATCCCCCCCTCCCCCATATCCCCCATATCCCCCCTCCCCCATATCCCCCCTCCCCCATATCCCCCATATCCCCCCTCCCCCATATCCCCCCTCCCCCATATCCCCAAGTGAATCCAGCCCTAACCTTAACCTCTGCAATGCACGCGCAACCGATGGCGTGCATTCATATACCTGCCTAACACTGTTGCCTTTTACCCCTGCCACCACCCCCCCCCCCCCCACAGGAGAAGCGCGCACACAAAAATAGGGAGCATGTGAGGACTGGAGGAGGGCCCGCTGATGAGAGGCCACTGACCGTACACGAGGAAAGGGCCCTGGAACTGGCTGGCGGACCTGAGGACCGGGAGGTTGCTGATGCAGAGGTCGGGGCCCCACGAGCAAGTGAGCCACCAACAGCCCGTCCCCATATTCCCCCCTCCCCTATATCCCCCTCCCCCGTATCACCTGATCACTGCCTGATGTCTAACCATGCATGCTTCATTGTGTATCGCAGGACCAAACATCCAGGCATCCATCCCCGCAGATGCACACCGCCCGCAGGATGCCCCTCGGAGACCACAGGAGACGGAGAGACCCGCACCCTCCAGCATGCGACGCCCGCAGGATGCCCCTCGGAGACCACAGGAGACGGAGAGACCCGCACCCTCCAGCATGCGACGCCCGCAGGATGCCCCTCGCACACCACGGGAGACGGAGAGACCTGGAGCAACAGGGAGACGACACCCCCGTCACGTGCGGGAGCGACCACCCAGCGATGAGGGGGGCAGCCACAGGCCCCCGTCACATCCGAGCCAGGACACCACTACCCAGGACACCACTATCCAGGACACCCCTACCCGGGACACCACTACCCAGGACACCCCTGCCCGGGACACCACTACCCAGGACACCACTACCCAGGACACCCCTACCCGGGACAGCACTACCCGGGACAGCACTACCCGGGACAGCACTACCCGGGACAGCACTACCTGGGACAGCACTACCCAGGACACCCCTACCCGGGAAGACGAAATACCGGACAGTGACTCAGAGTGGATGGGTGGAGACGAACCCCCACCCCAAAGTGCCATGGACTCAGAGTGGGACGAAGAGCACGACACAACGCCACTGCTGTCACCAACACCCTCCACCATCGCAGAAACACTCACCACGGTTGGGCACTTTAGTGATGAGGCGTCTAGTACACTCACTGGTGCACACAACACAGCCGTCCCGGTACAGCAGGTGGAGGTAGGAGCAGCAGAGGGACCGGGCGGTCGGAGGGCAGCCCAGGCCAATCGAACATCTGCCGCCCAGATGGATCCCGGGTTCCTGCAGTTACCACACCCACACATAGATCCGATGCAACCACCGACACGGAGATGAGCGAATAGGGTGACGGGTGGCTTGGGGCGGCTGCGGTCGCAGGTGGAGGAGTCCACCCGCGTCCAGGAGCTGGGAGTGGTCCCGGTCATGCGTGCCACCCAGGCTGACACCGCACGGGTGGCGTCCGCGGTGGAGGCAATGGGTGCGACGGTGTCAGACATGGGGAACGGTTTGCGAGGCCTGGGGCCTTCCGTGCAGGCGGCGTCTGTGGCCCAGGAAATGGCTGCCCTCTCACAGGAGGCCATGAGCCAGTGCCAGCGCCAGATGGCAGAGGCGCTCAATGCCATAGCCCAGTCTCAGCAGGCCATGGCCCAGTCTCAGCAGGCCATAGCCCAGTCTCTGCAGGCCATGGCCCAGTCTCTGCAGGCCATGCCCCAGTCTCAGCAGGCCATCGCTGAGGGCATCGGCGCCAGTGGCCATGTGCGAGCCGGCGTCGCACTGTCACTGACAGGGTTCGACAACCCCCTGGGCTCCATGGCTGCAAACCTGCAGACCCCTGTCGATACCAGCACGGGCCTCCAGGACTGGCAGCGCCAGATGTCGGGGGCGCGTCGGATGGCCAGTCCGTTCGCATCCCCCACCCATGTAGAGGCCTGGGGGCCATCGGGCACCCCGAGGGAGGAGGAGGTGGTGTGGTCCGTCCCGGCTCCCTCTGTAGGGGAGGTCCCGGTACACCGCGACACCTCAGACTCCCCCCCTTCCGTCCCAGGTGCATCGGGTGGGCAACGGGCAGGACAGGCTGGCAGCTCGCCATCCCAGTCGCCCGGGCCGCAGCCTGGCCCATCTAGGCCAGGACGCCCCAGGAAACGGCCGCCAAAGGGATCCAGTGTCAGAGGGCAGGAATCACAGGAGTCCACCTCCAGTTCTGCTGTACCGTCTGGGGAACCACGTAGACGTAGTCAAAGGGCCCGTAAGGCCAAACAATTAGACACTGAGTAAGTTGGCATGGGTGCAGGGCACAGATGAGTTTTAGGGGCTAGGGCACGTGCATGAACTCCTTTGGTTATTAAAGTCAATGTTACACCTACCGAAGCTGCCTTTGTGCTCTGTCCAAAGTGTGCGGGCGTGTCATGTACGTTGAGCGCAAGTGTGTGTGTGACGGGTGGTCTTACCTCAGCCCCAGGTGAGTCTGCCCCCTTCCCCCTGGGCCGCCATCAACATTCCCCGGGCAGAGGACGGGACCGTGCGCTGCAGTGTCACAGCCGCATGCAGGGATGGTCCGGGTGGATGGTGGTACTGTGGCCATGGGTCAGACATAGTCCAACGATGTAGAGCCAGGAGCTCATCGGAGGCGGGTTGTCATCATCCTCCATGGCCCTCAATAGACACGCGTCCACCCGCAACTGGGTGAGCCCGGCCCGTTGTGCCGCCGGTGGATCGGCAATTGGGGGGGGGGTGATGTGCATGCGGGTGGGGTGTGTGGGGTTGGGGAGGGGGGTGAGGGTGCTGGGTGGGTGGATGGGTGGGGGGTGTGGGTGGTCGGCTGTTGTCATGGTGTGCGGTCTGTGGCCATACTACCCGATTCCCACGCACATCTAGTCAGTGAAGCAGGCGTCTATCAGTCTGTCCCGTGCCCGCTGGGCCAGCCGGTAACGGTGGACAGCCACCCGCCTGTGTCTACCCCGTCTGCCCTGACCATTGCCCCCATCCCCCTCATCTGGGGAGGACTGGGCCTCTTCCTGCTGCTCCTCCACTCCGCCCTCCTCTGCCTGCGGCACATCGCCCCTCTGCTGGGCTATGTTGTGCAGGTCGCAGCACACCACAATGATGCGGCCGACCCTATCTGACCGATACTGGAGGGCGCCCCCAGAGAGGTCCAGGCACCTGAAACGCATCTTCAGCACGCCAAAGCACCTCTCGATCACTCCCCTTGTCGCTACATGGGCATCATTGTAGCGGTTCTCCGCCTCATTGCGTGGCCTCCGTATAGGCGTCATCAGCCACGATCGCAATGGGTAGCCCCTGTCGCCCAGTAACCAGCCCCTCAGCCGGGGATGGCGTCCCTCGTACATGCCGGGGATGGATGACTGCGACAACACGTATGAGTCGTGTACACTTCCTGGGTAACGGGCGCAGACGTGCAGGATCATCATGCGGTGGTCGCAGACCACCTGTATGTTCATCGAATAGGTCCCCTTCCTATTAGTGAACACGGCCCTGTTATCTGCAGGTGGCCGCACGGCGACGTGCATCCCATCGATCGCGCCCTGGACCATGGGGAACCCGGCAACGGCAGAGAAGCCCACGGCCCGGGCATCTTGGCTGGCCCGGTCCACGGGGAAGCAGATGTAGCGGTGCGCCATGGCATAAAGGGCATCTGTCACTGCCCGGATGCACCGATGCACCGATGTCTGCGATATGCCGGACAGGTCCCCACTCGGTGCCTGGAATGACCCCGTTGCATAAAAGTTCAGGGCCACCGTAACCTTGACGGACACGGGGAGAGGGTGTCCCCCGCCAGTGCCACGCGGTGACAGGTGTGCCAGCAGGTGGCAGATGTGTGCCACGGTTTCCCGGCTCATCCGGAGTCTCCTCCTGCATTCCCGGTCCGTGAGGTCCTGGTATGACTGCCGGGGCCGGTACACACGGGGCGCCCTCGGGTGCCTCCGTTGCCGTGGGGCCGCGACGTCCTCCTCCCCCTCCTCGTCCTGTCGGTCAGGTGTCCCTCCAGCCTGGGCGGCTGCCGCCTGCCCCTCTGCGGCAGCCTGCGCCGCCTCTCTGGCACGCTCCTCCTCCTGCTCCTCCTCCTCATCCAGGGCAACATAGACATGAGCGGCTGCCACCACGGCGGCCAACATCGCTGGATGGTCTGAAAACATGACGGCCTGGTGGGGGGGAGGGGAACGACGACATGTCATCATTGCCCATATCCCCTCCTCCCCCCAGCCAGGTGGCATGGACCGCATGGGTCCAACTGTTGGAGGCTGGCACCTGGCCAGGTGGACCAACTCATTTGCCCTCCCATCACCCACCCCGGCACGGACCCCCTCCCCAACCCCCAACCTCCACCCCAGCACGGACCCCCCCCCCCCAACCTCCACCCCAGCACGGACCCCCCCCCCCCAACCGCCACCCCGGCACGGACCCCCTCCCCAACCTCCACCCCGGCACAGACCCTCCCCCCAACCTCCACCCCGGCACGGACCCCCTCCCCAACCTCCACCCCAGAACGGACCCAACCTTCACCCCGACACGGACCCCCTCCCCAACCTCCACCCCGGCACGGACCCCCTCCCCAACCCCCAACCTCCACCCCAGCACGGACCCCCCCCCAACCTCCACCCCAGCACGGACCCCCCCCCAACCTCCACCCCAGCACGGACCCCCCCCAACCCCCAACCTCCACACCAGCACGGACCCCCCCCCCCAACCTCCACCCCGGCACGGACCCCCCCCCCAACCTCCACCCCGGCACGGACCCCCCCCAACCCCCAACCTCCACCCCGGCACGGACCCCCTCCCGGCACTCCCCCGGAGCCCAGCCTACTCTAACCACCCCCCCCCCCCCCCCGCCGCACACACACACAAGCCGAGACACACCTCTCCTCACGCAATCAGTCTGCGGCCACGCCATTTCCTGCCCAGAGCCAACCCCCCAGGCCGTCACTCACCTCCTCGCTGGTCGGCGTGAGCCTGGAGCACCGGGTTACGCCGATGAAAAGGAGGTTTGATTCACGTCGACGTGAACGGTCATCACGTCGACGGGACTTCGGCCCATCCAGAAGGGAGAATATCGGCAGGCCGAAAATCGGCTGCCTTGCACAGACCCGTGACATTCTCCGCGGCAGCGGCGCCATTAACGCCCCGCCGACTTTTCTCCCTTCGGAGACTTCGGCGGGGGCGGGGGCGGGATTCACGGCGGCCAACGGCCATTCTCCGACCCGGCGGGGGGTCGGAGAATGACGCCCCATGTGTTTGTCAAGATGCCTTTTGAACTCCGTTAATGTATCTGCTTCTGCAACGTCCCCAGGCAATGTGTTCCAGGTACTCATCACCCTCTGCGTAAAAAACCTGTATTAGTATTTAGCATTTGATTTTGAAGTAAAAATCTAGCACGAGGGGCCATATAGTTAATTGTAACTTAATCAAATAACGACTGAAGTATTTATTTTAAATTAATTAACTAATGCTAAATGTCACTCAGCGGGGTGCAGTGCTCTAACTGAGAAGTGGGACATCCGTGATGCTTCCAGCGTTCCGGTCGACTACGTCTGCAGAAAGTGTAACCAATGGCAGTTCCTCACAGACCATGTGGTTCGGTTGGAGCAGCAGTTGGATGCACTTAGGAACATGCAGATGGCGGAAAGTATCATAGATGGGAGTTATAGAGACATGGTCATACCCAAGATGCAGGCAGACAGATGGGTGACCTCTAGAAAGGGCAGGCAGTCAGTGCAGGAATCCCCTGTGGCTGTCTCCCTCTCTAACAGGTATACCATTTTGGATACTGTTGGTGGGGGGGGGGGGGGGGGGCAGGGGGGGGGGGGGGGGGGGGGAACAACAGCAGCCAGAACAGCTGCACCACAACTGGCTCTGTTGCTCAGCAGGGGAGGGCAAAGTGCAGGAGAGCAATAGTTATCGGGGACTCGATAGTAAGGGGCACAGAAAGGGATAATCCAGGAAACTATAGGCCAGTGAGCCTCACATCAGTAGTAAGAACAATACAGCACATGAACAGGCCCTTTGGCCCTCCTAGCCTGCCTAAACTAAAACCAGATGCAATTACGGAGTCCGTATCCTTCCATTCCCACCCTATTCATATATTTGTCTAGATGCCCCTGAAATGCCTCTATCGTACTCGCAAGAGTTCTTCCATTTACTGTGTAATTCCTACATGCATTGGTAAATTATTGGAGAGAATTCTCAGGGACAGGATTTATACCCATTTGGAAGCAAATGGACTCATTAGCGATAGACAGCATGGTTTTGTGAAGGGGAGATCGTGCCTCACGAACTTGATTGAGTTTTTTGAGGGCACAGACAAAGATGATTGATGAGGTGAGGGCGATGGATGCTGTTTACATGGACTTCAGTAAAGCCTTCGACAAGGTGCCTCATGGCAGACCGGTATAAAAGGTGGTCACACGAGATCAGAGGTGAGTTGGCAAGATGGTCACAGAACTGTCTCGGTCACAGAGGCAAAGTGTAGCAGTAGAAGGGTGTTTTTTTAAATGGAAGATTGTGACTAGTGGTGTTCCACAGGGATCTGTCCTGGGACTTCTGTTGTTTGTAGTATACATAACCGATTTGGAGGAAAATGTAGCTGGTCTGATTAGTAAGTTCGCGGATGACACCATGGTTGGTGCAATGGCAGTTGTTGAGGATTGTCAGATTATACAGCAGGATATAGATAGGTTGGAGACTTGGGCAGAGAAATAGCAAATAGAATTTAATCCAGACAAATATGAGCTGATGCATTTTGGTAGGTCTAACACAGAGAGGAAATATACCAAAAATGGCAAAACTCTTAGGAATATAGAAAGTCAGAGAGATTTGGGCATGCAGGTCCACAGATCTGTGAAAGCGGCAGCACAAGTGGACAAGGTCGTCAAGAAAGCATACATGCTTGCCTTCATTGGACAGGGCATCGAGAATAAAAACTGCCAAGTCTTGCGACAGTTGTATAGAACCTTGAAATATTGCGCACAATTCTGGTCGCCACACTATCAGAAGGATGTGGAGGCTTGGAGAGAGTACAGAGGAGGTTTACCAGGATGTTGCCTGGTCTGGAGGGTGTTAGCTATGCAGAGAGGCTGAATAGACTCGGACTGTTTTCATTAGAAAGACGGAGGTTGAGGGGTAACCTGATAGATGTCTACAAGATTATGAGGGGCAGAGAGTGGATGGGCAGGCACACTTTCCCAGAGTGGAGGGGCCAGTCACCAGGGGGCATAGGGTTAAGGTCTGTGGGCAAAGTTTAGAGGATATGTGCAAGGCAGGTTTTTTATGCAGGAGGTGGTGAGTGCCTGGAACGCATTGTAGGGGGAGGTTGTGGAAACACTAACGGCGTTCAAAAGGCATCTTGACAAATATATGGATAGGACAGGTACAGAGGAATACGGCACATGGAAGTGCTGACGGTTTTGGCCAAGGTTGAGATCATGACCGGTACAGGCTTGGAGGGTCGAATGACCTGTTCCTGTGCTGTATTGTTTTTTGTTCTTTGACGCAGAACACCACAGGCCAGCACCCATACTGGCCGCCATGGCCGTGTGTCCTGGCCATGAAGGCCACGAACTACCCATCCGCTGTGTGCATGCATCAGACTGACCAACACTGTGCCTTTCTGGCCGCCGTTCCCCCCTGCTCCCAGGAGAAGGCGGCCCACAACCGCAAGGAGAGGGAAAAGACCGGAAGGCTGGAGGGCGACCGCCGGACCCACAGTCCCTCATTGCAGCAGAGCAGCAGTACTGGAACTGGTTTGTGGGCCCGGAGAGAGGGCAGTTGCTGAGGTGGAGGTCGGCATCGGGTGAGCAAGTGAGACCCTGTTAAGTTCCAGTTCCCCATGGCACGGTGTGTCACCACTCCCACAACCACCCCCACCCCCCCTCCACCTCCACAACCCCACACCACCCCCACACCCACCTTCCACCCCCAAACCCCCACCCCTCCACATCATCGCCATCCCATCCACCACCCCAACCGCCAACCCAACCCGCGGACAAGTCATGCGTCATGCCGTGTGTCTTGCAGGATCACCTGGTGATGAGGTGGGCCCTTCTGGTGTCCCCGCCCCAGACCCCAAACTACAACCCCAACCCCAGGTAGATATCAGTGAGGAAGAGGACTTCAATGTTGTGGTCTCTGTTGTGGCCGTGGTAAAGATGCACACAGAACATCTTGTTCTTTGATGAGAAAGATAGTTTATTAACAAAATGAACATGTGGAAAGATAACTAACAATCGATAATACAAACGGTGACGAATAAATGAATGGATATCAACACATCCCCCTTCCTTTGGAGGTGTTAACATTTACAAATGTAACTGTGCTTCACCAAACATGCTATGCATAATAATTTCAAACATGCAACTGTACACAGTTCACTACAGAGGGACCTTCGAGTTCAGGTGCACGGTTCTCTAAAGGTGGAGTCACAGGTAGATAGGGCAGTGAAGAAGGCTTTTGGCATGCTGACCTTCATCAGTCAATGCATTGAGTACAGAAGTTTGGAAGTTATGTTGCAATTGTACAGGACTTTAGTGAGGTCGCACCTGGAGTATTATGTTCACTTTTGGTCGCCTTGCTTTAGGAAAGATGTTATTAAACTGGAGAGAGTGCAGAATAGATTTACAAGGATATTGCCAGGACTTAAGGGACTGGGTGATCTGGAAAGATTGGACAAGCTAAGACTTCTTTCTTTGGAGCGTAGGAGACTGAGGGGTGATCATATAAGAAGTGTATGAGGTCATGAGAGGCATGAATAGTGTGAATGCACTCAGTCATTTTCCCAGGGTTGGAGAATCGAGAACTCGAGGGTGTAGGTTTAAGTTAAGAAGGGAAAGAATTAATGGGAACGTGAGGAGCAACGTTTTTACACAGAGTATGTATGTGGAATGAGCTGCCGGAGGAAGTGGTTGAGGCAGGGAAATTGACAACATTCAAAAGGCATTTGGACAGATATATGGATAGGAAAGGTTTCCCGCCCTCCTCCTTTAACCAAAAAAAAGACTGTGGTGTGTTGATAAGGTAATGTTTTTCTATTCCTATTCCTTTTTATCGTGTGATTGGTAACAATTTTTTTTTTCCCTTTTTCATTTATCTATTATTTGATATTATAATTTGACTAATGTAAGTGTAAGATTAAAAATGGCAGGAGATCTCAGATCCGTGTTATGTTCCTCTTGCTCAATGTGGGAGCTTAGGGACGTGGTTGATGTCCCTGACTCCTTCACGTGCGGGAAGTGTGTCCAGCTGCAGCTCTTGTTAGACCGCATGACGGCTGTGGAGCTGCGGATGGACTCACTTTGGAGCATCTGCGATGCTGAGGAGGTCGTGGATAGCACGTTTTGCGAATTGGTCACACCGCAGATTAGGATTGCTGAGGGAGAAAGGAAATGGGTGACCAAAGAAAATGCAGGAAGGCAGTGCACGTATCCCCTGCAGTCATCTCCCTCCAAAACAGATATACCGTTTTGGATACTGTTGGGGGAGATGGCCCAACAGGGGAAGGCAGCAGTAGCCAGGTTCATGGCACCGTGGCTGGCTCTGCTGTACAGAAGGGCGGGAAAAAGAGTGGAAGGGCTATAGTCAGAGGGGATTCAATTGTAAGGGGAGTAGATAGGTGGTTCTGTGATCGAAAATGAGATTCCCGAATGGTATGTTGCCTCCCAGGTGCATGGGTCAGGGATGTCTCAGATAGGCAGCAGAACATTCTGAAGGGGGAGAGTGAACAGTCAGTTGTCGTGGTGCATAAAGGCACCAATGATATAGATAAAAAACGGGATGAGATCCTACAAGCAGAATTTAGGGAGTTCGGAGCCAAGTTAAACAGTCGTGCCTCAGAGGTAGTAATCTTAGGATTGCTACCAGTGCCACGTGGTAGTCAGAGTAGAAATGAAAGAATAGGCAGGATGAACGTAGGGTTTGAGAGATGGTGCAGGAGGAAGGCGTTCAGATTTGTGGACATTGGGACCGGTTCTGGGGGAGGTGGGACTACTACAAATTGGACGGTCTACACCTGGGCCGGACTGGAACCAATGACCTTGGGGGTGCTTTTGCTAACGCTGTTGGGGAGGGTTTAAACTAATGTGGCAGGGGGATGGGAACCAAATGAGCAGGTTACTGGACAGTAAGGAGGTAGTAACTATAGCCTGTAAGGAACTAGATCATGAAGTCAGCGTGACTAAGGGGAAGAGTAGGCAGGGAGCAGATGATGAACGCAAAGGGACTGGTGGTCTGAGGTGCATTTGTTTTAATGCAAGAAGTGTAGTAGGTAAGGCAGATGAACCTAGGGTTTGGATTAGTACTTGTGAGTATTATGTTATTGCTATTACTGAGACTTGGTTGAGGGAAGGGCATGATTGGCAACTAAAGATCCGAGGATATTGTTGCTTCAGGCGGGATAGAGAGGGCGGTAAAAGGGCAACTAAAGATCCCAGGATATCGATGCTTCAGGCGGGATAGAGAGGGAGGTAAAAGGGGTGGAGGAGTTGCATTACTGGTCAGAGAGGATATCATAGCTGTGCTGAAGGAGGGCACCATGGAGGACTCAAGCAGTGAGGCGATATGGGCAGAGCTCAGAGATAGGAAGGGTGCGGGAACAATGTTGGGGCTGTCCTACAGACCTCCCAACAGTGAGCGTGAGATAGAGGTACAAATATGTAAACAGATTATGGAAAGATGTAGGAGCAACAGGGTGGTGGTGATAGGAGATTTAAATTTTCCCAACATTGACTGGGATACACTTAATGTTAGAGGTCTAGATGGAGCAGAATTTGTAAGGAGCATCCAGGAGGGTTTTCTAGAGCAGTATGTAAATAGTCCAATTCGGGAAGGGGCCATACTGGACCTGGTGTTGGGGAATGAGACCGGCCAGGTGGTTGAAGTTTCAGTAGGGGATTACTTTGGGAATAGTGATCATAATTCCTTAAGTTTTAGAATACTCATGGACAAAGACGAGAGAGGTCCTAAAGGAAGAGTGCTAAATTGGGGGAAGGCCAACTATACCAAAATTCGGCAGGAGCTGGGGAATATGGATTGTGAGCAGTTGTTTGAAGGTAAATCCACATTTGATATGTGGGAGGCTTTTAAAGAGAGGTTGATTAGAGCGCAGGACAGACATGTCCCTGTGAAAATGAGGGATAGAAATGGCAAGATTAGGGAACCATGGATGACAGGTGAAATTGTGAGACTAGCGAAGAGGAAAAAGGAAGCATACATAAGGCCGAGGCGACTGAAGACAGACGAAGCTTTGGAAGAATATCGGGAATGTAGGACCAATCTGAAATGAGGAATTAAGAGGGCTAAAAGGGGTCATGAAATAGCTTCAGCAAACAGGGTTAAGGAAAATACCAAAGCCTTTTATTCATATATATAAGGAGCAAGAGGGTAACTAGAGAAAGGGTTGGCCCACTCGAGGACAAAGGAGGAAAGTTATGCGTGGAGTCAGAGAAAATGGGTGAGATTCTTAATGAGTACTTTGCATTGGTATTCACCGAGGAGAGGAACATGATGGATGTTGAGGTTCGGGATAGATGTTTGATTACTCTAGGTCAAGTCGACATAAGGAATGGGGAAGTTTTGGGTATTCTAAAAGGCATTAAGGTGAACAAGTCCCCAGGTCCGGATGGGATCTATCCCAGGTTACTGAGGGAAGTGAGAGAAGAAATATCTGGGGCCTTAACAGATATCTTTGCAGCATCCTTGAACACGGGTGAGGTACCGGAGGACTGGAGAATTGTTAATGTCGTCCCCTTGTTTAAGAAGGGTAGCAGGGCTAATCCAGTAATTATAGACCAGTAAGCCTGACATCAGTGGTAGGGAAGCTGCTGGAGAAGATACTGAGGATAGGATCTATTCCCATTTGGAATAAAATGGGCTTATCTGTGATAGGCAACATGGTTTTGTGCAGGGAAGGTCATGTCTTACCAACTTAATAGAATTCTTTGAGGAAGTGACAAAGTTGATTGATGAGGGAAGGGCTGTAGATGTCATATACATGGACTTCAGTAAGGTATTTGATAACGTTTCCCATGGTAGGCTGATGGAGAAAGTGAAGTCTCATGGGGTCCAGGGTGTACTAGCTAGATGGATAAAGAACTGGCTGGGCAACAGGAGACAGAGAGTAGTAGTGGAAGGGCGTTTCTCAAAATGGAAAACTGTGACCAGTGGTGTTCCACAGGGATCCGTGCTGGGACCACAGTTGTTTGTGATATACAAAAATGATCTGGAGGAAGGTATAGGTGGTCTGATTAGCAAGTTTGCAGATGACACTAAGATTGGTGGAGTAGCAGATAGTGAAGGTGACTGTCAGAGAATACAGCAGAATATAGATAAATTGGAGAGTTGGGCGGAGAAATGGGAGATGGAGTTCAATGCGGGCAAATGCGAGGTGATGCATTTTGGAAGATCCAATTCAAGAGCGAACTATACGGGAAATGAAAAAGCCCTGGGGAAAATTGATGTCCAGAGAGATCTGGGTGTTCAGGTCCATTGTACCCTGAAGGTGGCTGCGCAGGTCGATAGAGTGGTCAAGAAGGCATACGGCATGCTTTCCTTCATCGGACGGGGTATTGAGTACAAGAGTTGGCAGGCCACTTTGCAGTTGTGTATGACTTTGGTTCGGCCACATTTGGAATACTGCGTACAGTTCTGGTCGCCACATTGCCAAAAGGATGTGAATGCTTTGGAGAAGGTGCAGAGGAGGTTAACCAGGATGTTGCCTGGTATGGAGGGCGCTAGCTATGAAGAGAGGTTGAGTAGATTAGGATTATTTTCATTAGAAAGACGGAGGTTGAGGGGGGACCTCATTGAGGTCTACAAAATCATGAGAGGTCTAGACGGGGTGGGTAGTGAGAAGCTTTTTCCCAGAGTGGGGGACTGAATTACTAGGGGTCACGAGTTCAAGGTGAGAGGGGAAAAGTTTCAGGGAGATATACGTGGAAAGTTCTTTACGCAGAGGGTGGTGGGTGCCTGGAACGCATTGCCGGCAAAGGTGGTAGAGGTGAGCACGATAGTGTCATTTAAGATCAGTACGAAGTCTTACAACACCAGGTTAAAGTCCAACAGGTTTGTTTCGATGTCACTAGCTTTCGGAGCGCTGCTCCTTCCTCAGGTGAATGAAGAGATATGCTCCAGAAACACACATATAGACAAATTCAAAGATGCCAAACAATGCTTGGAATGCGACCATTAGCAGGTGATTAAATCTTTACAGATCCAGAGATGGGGTAACCCCAGGTTAAAGAGGTGTGAATTACATCAAGCCAGGACAGTTGGTAGGATTTCGCAGGCCTGATGGTGGGGGATGAATGTAATGTGACATGAATCCCAGGTCCCGGTTGAGGCCGCACTCATGTGTGCGGAACTTGGCTATAAGTTTCTGCTCGGCGATTCTGCGTTGTCGCGCGTCCTGAAGGCCGCCTTGGAGAACGCTTACCCAGAGATCAGAGGCTGAATGCCCTTGACTGCTGAAGTGTTCTCCGACTGGAAGGGAACATTCCTGCCTGGTGATTGTTGCGCGATGTCCGTTCATTCGTTGTCGCAGCGTCTGCATGGTCTCGCCAATGTACCACGCTTCGGGACATCTTTTCCTGCAGCGTATGAGGTAGACAACGTTGGCCGAGTCGCACGAGTACGTACCTCGTACCTGGTGGGTGGTGTTCTCACGTGTAATAGTGGTATCCATGTCAATGATCTGGCACGTCTTGCAGAGATTGCCATGGCAGGGTTGTGTGGTGTCGCGGTCACTGTTCTGAAGACTGGGTAGTTTGCTGCAAACAATGGTTCGTTTGAGGTTGCGCGGTTGTTTGAAGACAAGTAGTGGGGGTGTGGGGATGACCTTGGCAAGATGTTCATCGTCATCAATGAAGTGTTGAAGGCTGTGAAGAAGATGACGTAGTTTCTCCGCTCCGGGAAGTACTGGACGACGAAGGGTATTCTGTCGGTTGTGTCCCATGTTTCTGAGGAGGTCGGTGCGGTTTTTCGCTGTGGCGCGTTGGAACTGTCGATCGATGAGCCGAGTGCCATATCCCGTTCGTACGAGGGCATCTTTCAAAGTCTGTAGATGTCTGTTACGCTCCTCCTCGTCTGAGCAGATCCTGTGTATACGGAGCGCTGGTCCATTGGGGATGGCTTCTTTAATGTGTTTTTTTTTGGAAGCTGGAGAAGTGGAGCATCATGAGGTTATCCGTGGGTTTGCGGTAAAGCGAAGTGCTGAGGTGACCGTCCTTGATGGAGACGAGTGTGTCCAAGAATGCAACTGATTTTGGAGAGTAGTCCATGGTGAGTCTGATGGTTGGATGGAACTTATTAATGTCATCGTGTAGTCGTTTCAGTGATTCTTCGCCGTGGGTCCAAAGGAAAAAAATGTCATCGATGTATCTGGTGTATAACGTCGGTTGAAGGTCCTGTGCGGTGAGTAGGTCCCGTTCAAACTTGTGCATGAAGATGTTGGCGTATTGGGGTGCGAATCTGGTCCCCATGGCTGTTCCGTGCGTCTGGATGAAGAACTTGTTGTCGAAGGTGAAGACGTTGTGATCCAGAATGAAGCGGATGAGTTGCAGAATTGCGTCTGGAGATTGGCAGTTGTCGGTGTTGAGTACTGAGGCTGTTGCAGCAATGCCGTCGTCATGGGGGATGCTGGTGTAGAGTGCCGAGACGTCCATTGTGACGAGGAATGTTTCTGGTTCAACTGGTCCATGGGTGCTGAGTTTCTGTAGGAAGTCCGTCGTGTCGCGACAGAAGCTGGGCGTACCTTGTACGATGGGTTTCAAGATGCCCTCGATGTAGCCAGAGAGGTTCTCACACAAGGTCCCATTGCCTGAAATGATAGGGCGGCCTGGTGTATTTTTGGGAGGCAGTAGAGATCTCCAATGCGGGGAGTACGTGGGATGAGAGCACGTAGGGTGCTCTGAAGATCTGGATCCAAGGTCTTGATCAGTCTGTTAAGTTGGCGGATGTGTTCCTTGGTCGGATCTGCGGGTAACTGTCTGTAGTGTTCTTGGTTGTTCAGTTGTCGGTATACTTCTTTGCAGTAGTCCGTTCTGTTCAGTACGACAGTGGCCCCTCCTTTGTCTGCTGGTTTGATGACGATGCTGAGGTTGGTCTTGAGAGCGTGGATGGCATTGCGTTGTGCTTGGGTGACGTTCGGGGCTGTCTTGTGAATGCGACTGATGAATCTGGCATTGACGCGACTCCTGACGGCTTGAGCATGCATGTCGAGTCTAAGGCAGCGGCCTTCCGGAGGGGTCCAATTCGACTCTTTCCTCTTCGGTTGCCGCAGCGCAGATCTCTCGGTCTGCTGTTCCGGTTCATTGATAGTCTGCTTGGGTTCGCTGTTGGCCCAGACGCACGGAACAGCCATGGGGACCAGATTCGCACCCCAATACGCCAACATCTTCATGCACAAGTTTGAACGGGACCTACTCACCGCACAGGACCTTCAACCGACGTTATACACCAGATACATCGATGACATTTTTTTCCTTTGGACCCACGGCGAAGAATCACTGAAACGACTACACGATGACATTAATAAGTTCCATCCAACCATCAGACTCACCATTGGCTACTCTCCAAAATCAGTTGCATTCTTGGACACACTCGTCTCCATCAAGGACGGTCACCTCAGCACTTCGTTTTTCCGCAAACCCACGGATAACCTCATGATGCTCCACTTCTCCAGCTTCCACCCGAAACACATTAAAGAAGCCATCCCCTATGGACAAGTGCTCCGTATACACAGGATCTGCTCAGACGAGGAGGAGCGTAACAGACATCTACAGACGTTGAAAGATGCCCTCGTACGAACGGGATATGGCACTCGACTCATCGATCGACAATTCCAACGCGCCACAGCGAAAAACCGCACCGACCTCCTCAGAAGACAAACATGGGACACAACCGACAGAATACCCTTCGTCGTCCAGTACTTCCCCGGAGCGGAGAAACTACGTCATCTTCTTCACAGCCTTCAACACGTCATTGATGACGATGAACATCTTGCCAAGGTCATCCCCACACCCCCACTACTTGCCTTCAAACAACCGCGCAACCTCAAACGAACCATTGTTTGCAGCAAACTACCCAGTCTTCAGAACAGTGACCACGACACCACACAACACTGCCATGGCAATCTCTGCAAGACGTGCCAGATCATTGACATGGATACCACTATTACACGTGAGAACACCACCCACCAGGTACGAGGTATGTACTCGTGCGACTCGGCCAACGTTGTCTACCTCATACGCTGCAGGAAAGGATGTCCTGAAGCGTGGTACATTGGCGAGACCATGCAGACGCTGCGACAACGAATGAACAGACATCGCGCAACAATCGCCAGGCAGGAATGTTCCCTTCCAGTCGGAGAACACTTCAGCAGTCAAGGGCATTCAGCCTCTGATCTCCGGGTAAGCGTTCTCCAAGGCGGCCTTCAGGACGCGCGACAACGCAGAATCGCCGAGCAGAAACTGATAGCCAAGTTCCGCACACATGAGTGCGGCCTCAACCGGGACCTGGGATTCATGTCACATTACATTCATCCCCCACCATCTGGCCTGCGAAATCCTACCAACTGTCCTGGCTTGATGTAATTCACACCTCTTTAACCTGGGGTTACCCCATCTCTGGATCTGTAAAGATTTAATCACCTGCTAATGGTCGCATTCCAAGCATTCATAGAATCATAGAATCATAGAAGTTTACAGCATGGAAACAGGCCCTTCGGCCCAACCAGTCCATGCCGCCCAGTTTTTACCATTAAGCTAGTCCCAGCTGCCCGCACTTGGCCCATAACCCTCTATACCCATCTTATCCATGTAACTATCTAAATGCTTTTTAAAAGACACAATTGTACCCGCCTCTACTACTACCTCTGGCAGCCCATTCCAGACACTCACTACCCTCTGAGTGAAGAAATTGCCCCTCTGGGCCCTTCTGAATCTCTCCCCTCTCACCTTAAACCTATGCCCTCTAGTTTTAGACTCCCCTACCTTTGGGAAAAGATGTTGACTATCTACCTTATCTATGCCCCTCATTATTTTATAGACCTCTATAAGATCACCCCTAAGCCTCCTACGCTCCAAGGAAAAAAGTCCCAGTCTATCCAGCCTCTCCTTATAACTCAAACCATCAAGTCCCGGCAACATCCTAGTAAATCTTTTCTGCACTCTTTCTAGTTTAATAATATCCTTTCTATAATAGGGTGACCAGAACTGCACACAGTATTCCAAGTGTGGCCGTACCAATGTCTTGTACAACTTCAACAAGACGTCCCAACTCCTGTATTCAATGTTCTGACCAATGAAACCAAGCATGCCGAATGCCTTCTTCACCACCCTGTCCACCTGCGACTCCACCTTCAAGGAGCTATGAACCTGTACTCCTAGATCTCTTTGTTCTATAACTCTCCCCAACGCCATACCATTAACTGAGTAGGTCCTGGCCTGATTCGATCTGCCAAAATGCATCACCTCACATTTATCTAAATTAAACTCCATCTGCCATTCGTCGGCCCACTGGCCTAATTGATCAAGATCCCGTTGCAATCCTAGATAACCTTCTTCACTATCCACTGTGCCACCAATCTTGGTGTCATCTGCAAACTTACTAACCATGCCTCCTAAATTCTCATCCAAATCATTAATATAAATCACAAATAACAGTGGACCCAGCACCAATCCCTAAGGCACACCACTGGTCACAGGCCTCCAGTTTGAAAAACAACCCTCGACAACCACCCTCTGCCTTCTGTCGTCCAGCCAATTTTTAATCCAATTGGCAACCTCACCCTGGATCCCGTGAGCTTTAACCTTCTGCAACAACCTACCATGCGGTACCTTGTCAAAGGCTTTGCTAAAGTCCATGTAGACAACGTCTACTGCACTGCCCTCATCTACCTTCTTGGTCACCCCCTCAAAAAACTCAATCAAATTTGTGAGACATGATTTTCCACGCACAAAGCCATGCTGACTGCCCCGAATCAGTCCTTGCCTCTCTAAATGCTTGTAGATCCTGTCTCTCAGAATACCTTCTAGCAACTTACCTACTACAGACGTTAGGCTCACCGGTCTGTAGTTCCCAGGCTTTTCCCTGCTGCCCTTCTTAAACAAGGGCACAACATTCGCCACTCTCCAATCTTCAGGCACCTCACCTGTGGCTGCCGATGATTCAAATATCTCTGTTAGGGGACCCGCAATTTCCTCCCTAGCCTCCCACAACACCCTGGGATACATTTCATCAGGTCCCGGGGATTTATCTACCTTGATGCGCTTTAAGACTTCCAGCACCTCCTCCTCTGTAATATGCACACTTCTCAAGACATCACTATTTATTTCCCCTAGTTTCCTAACATCCATGCCTTTCTCCACCGTTTCTCCATTGTTTGGCATCTTTGAATTTGTCTATATATGTGTTTCTGGAGCATACCTCTTCATTCACCTGAGGAAGGAGCAGCGCTCCGAAAGCTAGTGACATCGAAACAAACCTGTTGGACTTTAACCTGGTGTTGTAAGACTTCGTACTGTGCTCACCCCAGTCCAACGACGGCATCTCCACGTCATTTAAGATGTATCTAGACAGATACATGAATGGGCAGGGAGCAGAGGGATACAGATCCTTAGAAAATAGGTGTCAGTTTTAGATAGAGGACCTGGATCGGCGCAGGCCTCGAGGGCCGAAGGGCCTGTTCCTGTGCTGTAATTTTTCTTTGTTCTTTGTTCTTCTTTGTTTAGAGGGATATGGTCCAAATACAGGCAAATGGGGTTAGCGTAGATAGGGGGCGGGATTCTCCGACCCCCTGCCAGGTCGGAGAATCCCCGGGGGGCGCCGTGAATCCCGCCCCACCGCTCCAACGCCGGCTGCCGTATTCTCAGGTGCCAGTTTTTGGGTGGGGGTGGGGGTCACGCCGCGCCGGTCGGGGGCCATTGGCAGCAGCCCCCCGGCAATTCTCCGGGACCCGCTCGGCTGAACGGCCATCGGTTTCTGGCCAGTCCCGCCGGCGTGGATTGGACATGGTCCCACATAGTGGGACCTGGCAGGTATGTTGGCTGGTGCGGTCCTTGGGGGAAGCGGGAGGGGGGGATCCAACCTGAGGGAGGAGCCCCCCGGTGGCCTGGCCTGCGATTGGGGCCCACCGATCTGCGGGTGGGCCTGTGCCATGGGGGCACTCCTTCCTTCCACGCCGGCCATGGCGGAGCCCTACAGGGGAGAAGACACCACCCCTGTGCATATGCTGGTATACGCCAGCCGGTTTGCACATGCGCTGAACCATGCCGGTGGTTCTGCGCATGCACTAACTTCAGTGCCGGCTGGCATGGCGCGAATCCCTCTGGCGCCGGCCTAGGAAGGGCGGAGAATTCCACAATTTCCGGTCGACCCGAAGCTGGAGTGGTTTGTTCCGTTTTTTACGCCGCCGTCGGACCATCGCGCGAATTCGGGATAATCCCACTCGGGATTTTTGGTGACATGGACCAGTTTGGGCCAAACGGCCTTTGTGCCTTAGATTCTATGATTCTTCACTTTATGTTTTAGCCTCAATTAGTGGCTCATCCTCATGTGATATAACGATACATGCTTTGTCTATTGTTGGAGAACTGATTAATGGCTCATCCTCATCTGATATAGTGGTACATACTTCATCTTTTGGTGGAGAACTGAACAAAGATGTATCCAACTGTTCTTCATGCAAGTTTTTTGATGAGTTGGCCTTGAGTACTTGGGACTCCACTGTAGGAACTTTACTGTGGGCAGAGGATAAATCACAGTACGTTTCTGGATCCACCTTCTCCAAAATGGGGATTATTTCTTCAGTTACGAGTTGGCTGTTCGCAGTAGATTTGCTCTCAGCTAATTTATCTGTGGTTGCAATCTGACTTTCAGCCTTTGCACACTCTATCTTAAAGCTTTCTCACTATGGTTGTCCGCACATATTGGATGCTACGTGTTATCGCCTTGTCACTAATGCCAAATAAACTGCATAAACTTTCATAGTCTTCCTCTTCTAGCTCATCATCTGATTCTTTACTTTCCTCATCGTAATCATCATCATTGTAATCATCATCATCATAATCATCATCTGCAATCGCTTCTCCTGTAAAATATAACAAGAAATGACCAATTTCAAAGTCAGGAGCGAGTCTTGCTGTAGAACCTTCGTCCAGCTCTCAATGCTCTGAAACTTGTGGAGGACTAAAAAAATTAAAGATTTTTTAAAACACTGGTACAGTTTTCATAACTGTTCTCTGTGGTAGTATGCATTAGGGGTCATGTGGGACTGTGAAGCCGTGATGTCATTGGCTGACAGATCCCGGGTCCTGGTTGGCTGTTGATCCCTCGCTCCGCCCTGAAGGCGGAGTATAAGAACCAGGAGTTCTCCCCCGCAGGCCAGTCTGTTGCTGAACTGCGGGGAACAAGTCACGCTTAATAAAGCCTCATCGACTTCATCTCTATTCGTCTCTCGTGAGTCTTTGTGCGCTACATTCTCCCAGTGCAGTGCCCGACCCTCATTCTTTAAAGAAGAAAAAGTCTGCCTCATCAGGCTATGACTCATGGGTATAATGTGGGCAGCACGGTAGCACAGTGGTTTGCACAGTTGCTTATCAGCTCCAGGGTCCCAGATTTGATTCCCGGCTTGGGTCACTGTCTGTGCGGAGTCTGCACATTCTCCCCGCGTCTGCATGGGTTCCCTCCATGTGCTCCGGTTTCCTCCCATACTCCAAAGATGTGCAGGTTAGGGATTGGCCATAATAAATTGCCCTTGGTGCCAAAAAGGTTAGGTGGGGTTACTGAGTTACAGAGGTAGTGTGTGCTTGGGTAGGATGCTCTCTCCAAGGGCCGGTGCAGACTCAATGGGCCAAATGGCCTGTAAAATCTATGACACCATCTGGTTTGTTTTTGTCACTGCCTCATTTGTGAAATTATCTTTTGGGGCCAACTTAAAATCCAGAGTAAAACTCATTGGCTGTCCAGGATTTGAAAACATTACCTTTACATCTTGCATGTTCTTTAAGGTAGGCCCATTATGCTCCTGTATCATGTCGCTTAGCCCATCCACATTTTTAAAGACTGTCAACCAGAATTCTTGAATTCCTTTTGGCTCCTCCACCTCCTCATCTGGTTTATCTTCCTCTGTCTTGACTTTTGCTTTTAGCTCAGTAGATAACTGCTCCTCTTCATCTCATTGCCAGTCACAATGATCCTATGTCGCAGCGCTGTCTGGAATGTACAGCCACTCAACTAGGCTCTGTGCCTCACAAGCTTCAGCTCCTATGATGGACTTGCGTACCGTGTCCACAATGGAAAATGGTATTATGTGACTTCTGTCACATGCTCCCAATGTCGCAATCTCATTCCTATTGTAACCTTTCAGTGGTCTTGTTTGATTGATAATCATAAGAACATAAGAACTAGGAGCAGGAGTAGGCCATCTGGCCCCTTGAACCTGCTCCGCCATTCAATGAGATCATGGCAGATCTTTTGTGGACTCAGCTCCACTTTCCGGCCCGAACACCATAACCCTTAATCCCTTTATTCTTCAAAAAACTATCTATCTTTATCTTAAAAACATTTAATGAAGGAGCCTCTACTGCTTCACTGGGCAAGGAATTCCACAGATTCACAACCCTTTGGGTGAAGAAGTTCCTCCTAAACTCAGTCCTAAATCTACTTCCCCTTATCTTGAGACTATGCCCCCTAGTTCTGCTTTCACCCGCCAGTGAAACAACCTGCCCGCATCTATCCTATCTATTCCTTTCATAATTTTATATGTTTCTATAAGATCCCCCCTCATCCTTCTAAATTCCAACGAGTACAGTCCCAGTCCACTCAACCTCTCCTCATAATCCAACGCCTTCAGCTCTGGGATTAACCTAGTGAATCTCCTCTGCACACCCTCCAGCGCCAGTACGTCCTTTCTCAAGTAAGGAGACCAAAACTGAACACAATACTCCAGGTGTGGCCTCACTAACACCTTACACAATTGCAGCGTAACCTCCCTAGTCTTAAACTCCACCCCTCTAGCAATGAAGGACAACATTCCATTCACCTTCTTAATCACCTGTTGCACCTGTAAACCAACTTTTTGCAACTCATGCACTAGCACACCCAGGTCTTTCTGCACAGCAGCATGTTTTAATATTTTATCATTGAAATAATAATCCCTTTTGCTGTTATTCCTATCAAAATAGATAACCTCACAATTGTCAACATTGTATTCCATGTGCCAGACCCTTGCCCATTCACTTAGCCTATCCAAATCCCTCTGCAGACTTCCAGTATCCTCTGCACTTTTTGTGGTTTAACTCATAGCCCGCTCAAATCGGACAAACTGAGAAGATTGACTCTCGCTCCCATGTTGAGCTTGCATTTGATCAATGTGCCATTCAGTTTCTATGGTACCAGCATCACCATCAGCAGTGCTCCAACCGGTAAGTCAGACTTCTGCACTTTGCATATTCGAACTCATCGTGTCTTCAATCGAAATCAGAGGTCAACGAAAAACAGGTCTTCAATGGACATCTCATTTATTGCATTGACTGACCCTGTTTGGTCCAATATTGGACGTGAAAAACATGGTTTCGCAAAGTGATTTGTTCTGCCACACTTGGAACACATCTTCCCAAATGCTGGACATTGCCGTGGCAAATGTCGATTGCCTCATTGCTTGCATAAAATGGCAGACCAGTCAGACACTCACCTTGGTTGGGCAATTTAGCAAAGAAGCTTCTGGGGCACGATCTGGTGTGCATCACACCTGTGCTGAGTGGAGGTCGGAACCCTTGAGGGAGCAGATGATCGGAGGGCAGCGCGACGCCAGGGATGAGCTGCCGTCCAAATGGGTTTCGGGCTCCTGGAAAGGGTAGTCACATTGATAGTGGAGATGCACTCACAGAGCCAGGGACTGCATGAGAGGTTGTCAGCAACCATCCAGCATCTGTAGCTGCAGTTGCAGGAGTCCAAATGCCTGCAGGGGCAGGAAGTGATGCAGACAATGCATACCATCCAGGCCAGTGCTGCACAGATGGCGTCGGTGGTGGAGGCCCTGGGGGTGAGGAAATCGGCCATCAATCAAGATGTCCAAGGCCTGGCGCACTCTGTGCGGGCGGTGGCTGAGGTACATTACCAAGGCCACCTGGACATTGCAGTGGCACTCCAGAGCATGGCCTAGTCACAGCAGGTCATTGCAGATGGTGCAGCGGTATTGCCTGGGCTTTGGCTAACCTGGTTCAGGCATCAAGGGAGGTGGCACATGACTGGCAAATGTGGCACAAACTGAGAGGGCAGTGACATAGTCACTAGGTGATGTGGCACCATCCCAGAGGGAGGTGGTCAACTCCATGGCCATGAGCATTGACACACTGGTGGAGCTAGCCACCAGGATGACAGCTCCAGATGGCAGGGGAGCCTTAGGGGTTAATTCCGCTCGCACCTTCATCCCTTGTGGTAGCCTGTGGGCCATCGGGCACACTGAGGGAGGAGGAGGTGATGGGACCTGTGCCAGTGACACCGGCAGAGGTGGTGCCAGAACATCACAGCGCCTTGGTTCTTCCACCACCACCCCCGCACCTCCAGACCCAGGCGCATCGATGGGCAGCAGGCAGAATAGGGCGGCACCTCGGGACACCTGAGCAGCATCCAGGCCCGGTCGCCCAAGAAGGCTGCCACCAAAGGTGACCCAGATCACAGGGCGGGAACTTTCTGGCCTTACAGGTAAGGCCAGAAAGATAGACACTAGTTGCGTGGCAGAGGTGCAGCATAAGGTGCTTTTTCCCTCCTGTTTTGTTCTCTCTCTTTCTTCAAGTCTAATTTCGGGAGCCGTTCGGAGGAGGAGGAGCATTCTCTGTGTGAGTATAAAAACGGTAACTTCCTGTTTTCCACTTTTTTTTTCCAAAAGTGACGTCAGAGGGAAGCTGTGATCTGATTGGTTGATAGCAAATCTACGCCAAATTTAAAAAAAAACACAGCTAAACTCGTAAACTTAAATTAAACTAATTAATTAATTAGAGATGGCTGGTCAGGTGATGTGCTTGAGCTGCTTGATGTGGGAGCTGGCAGATCCCATTGCGAGCTGCAGCGACCATATCTGCAGTAAGTGTTGGCTGCTCGAAGAGCTCCTGCTCAGAGTTGATGAGCTGGAGTCTGAGCTTCAAACACTGAGGCACATCCGGGAGGGGGAGACTTACCTGGACACTGTTTCAGGAGGCAATCACACCTGTCAGAGTAAGTAGTTTAAATCCTGCCAGTGGACAGGGACAGCAGGGTGTGACTGCAAGTCAGGCAGGTAAAGGGAACCAGCAGTCAGGAACTCAGGAGCCTCAGCCCTTAATCCTGTCCAACAGGTACGAGGCACTTGCTCCCTGTGTGGATGGCGAACAGGGCTGCAGGAAGGATGAGTCAGCTGGCCATTCAAGGGGAGGGAGTAAATAGGCAAGTTGTAGTTGTAGGGGATTCTATTATCAGGAGGATAGATAGTATCCTTTGTGAGCAGGATAAAGAGTCCCGCATGGTATGTTGCCTGCCCGGTGCTAGGGTCCGGGACATCTCTGACCGCCTTGAAAGGATACTGGAGAGGGAGGGGGAGGATTCAGTTGTTGTGGTCCATGTCGGTACCAACAACATAGGCAAGTTTAGCAAAGAGGACCTGTTTAGAGATTATAAAGAGCTAGGATTCAAATTAAAAAACAGTTCCTCAAGGGTCATAATCTCCGGATTACTGCCCGAGCCGCGTGCAAATTGGCATAGGGAGGCAAGAATAAGGGAAGTTAACACGTGGCTGAAAGAGTGGTGTGGGAAAGAGGGGTTCCTTTTCATGGGACACTGGCATTAGTTTTGGGACAGGGGGGACCTATACCGTTGGGATGGTCTCCGCTTGAACCGAGCTGGGACCAGTGTTCTGGCGAAAAGAGTAAATAGGACTTTAAACTAGAGATTGGGGGGGAAGGGAAAGTTAGGGGACCAAGAGGTGAAGTAATCAGTGGGAAGCGTAGCTGCTTAGGAATACAAAAAAGCACGAAAAGACAGAACTCAGGAGAGGTTACGATAGTCCCCATCTCACAAAATATGACACAGTGTATGGAAAGGCTCAGTAAACCAAGGTCCACCACACTAAGAAAACAAAAAGGGACGGTCAATAGAGAATTAAAGGTGCTATATTTAAATGCGCGCAGTGTACGGAACAAGGTAGATGAGCTTGTGGCCTAGATTGTGACTGGCAGGTATGATGTGGTAGGCATCACAGAGACGTGGTTGCAGGGGGTTCAGGACTGGCATTTAAACATCCAGGGATTCACAACCTATCGAAAAGACAGAGAGGTGGGCAGAGGGGGCGGGGTTGCCTTGTTAATTAGGAATGAAATTAAATCAATAGCACTAAACGACATAGGGTCAGATGATGTGGAGTCTGTGTGGGTAGAGTTGGGGAACCACAAAGGCAAAAAAAACATAATGGGAGTTATGCACAGGCCTCCTAACAGTGGTCAGGACCAGGGGCACAAAATGCACCACGAAATAGAAAGGGCATGTCAGAAAGGCAAGGTCACAGTGATCTTGGGGGACTTCAATATGCAGGTGGACTGGGTAAATAATGTTGCCAGTGGACCCAAAGAAAGGGAATTCATTGAATGTTTACAGGAGGGATTTTTGGAACCGCTTGTGATGGAGCCCACGAGGGAACAGGCCATTCTGGACTTAGTGTTATGTAATGAGCCAGACTTGATAAAATATCTTAAAGTAAGGAACACTTAGGAGGCAGTGATCATAATATGGTAGAATTCAGTCTGCAATTTGAAAGAAAGAAGATAGAATCAAATGTAAAGGTGTACAGTTAAATAAAGGTAACTACAGGGGCATGAGGGAGGAACTGACAAAAACCGACTGGGAGCAGAGCCTAGTGGGAAAGACAGTAGAACAGCAATGGCAGGAGTTTCTGGGAGTAATTGAGGACACAGTACAGAGGTTCATCCCAAAGAAAAGAAAGGTTATCAGAGGGGGGATTAGGCAGCCATGGCTGACAAAGGAAGTCAGGGAATGCATCAAAGCAAAAGAGAAAGCCTATAATGTGGCAAATAGTGGGAAGTCAGAAGATTGGGAAGGCTACAAAAACAGAGGATAACAAAGAGAGAAATAAGGAAAGAGAGGATCAAATATGAAGGTAGGCTAGCCAGTAACATTAAGAATGATAGTAAAAGCTTCTTTAAATACATTAAAAACAAACGGGAGGCAAAAGTAGACATTGGGCCATTCCAAAATGACGCTGGTAATCTAGTGATGGGAGACAAGGAAATAGCTGAGGAACTAAATAAGTACTTTGCGTCAGTCTTCACAGTAGAAGACATGAGTAATATCCCAACAATTCAGGAGAGTCAGCGGGCAGAGTTGAATATGGTAGCCATCACAAAGGAGAAAGTGCTAGAGAAACTAAGAAGTCTAGAAATTGATAAATCTCCGGGCCCAGATGGGCTACATCCTAGAGTTCTAAAGGAGATAGCTGAAGAAATAGTGGAGTTATGATCTTTCAAAAGTCACTGGAGTCAGGGAAAGTCCCAGAGGATTGGAAAATCGCTGTTGTAACCCCCCTGTTCAAGAAGGGAACAAGAAAAAAGATGGAAAATTATAGGCCAATTAGCCTAACCTCGGTTGTTGGCAAGATTCTAAAATCCATCATTAAGGATGAGATTTCTAAATTCTTGGAAGTGCAGGGTCGGATTAAGACAAGTCAGCATGGATTTAGTAAGGGGAGGTCTTGCCTGACAAACCTGTTAGAGTTCTTTGAAGAGATAATAAATAGGTTAGACCAAGGAGAGCCAATGGATGTTATCTATCTTGACTTCCAAAAGACTTTGATAAGGTGCCTCATGGGAGACTGCTGAGTAAAATAAGGGCCCATGGTATTCGAGGCAAGGTACTAACATGGATTGACGATTGGCTGTCAGGCAGAAGGCGCAGAGTTGGGATAAAAGGTTCTTTTTCGGAATGGCAACCGGTGACGAGTGGTGTCCCGCAGGGTTCAGTGTTGGGGCCATAGCTGTTCTCTTTATATATTCACGATCTAGATGACGGGACTGGGGGCATTCTGGCTAAGTTTGCCGATGATACAAAGATAGGTGGAGGGGCAGGTAGTATTGAGGAGGTGGGGAGGCTGCAGAAAGATTTAGACAGTTTAGGAGAGTGGTCTAAGAAATGGCTGATGAAATTCAACGTGGGCAAGTGCGGGGTCTTGCACTTTGGAAAAAAGAATAGAGGCATGGACTATTTTCTAAACGGTGACAAAATTCATAATGCTGAAGTGCCAAGGGACTTGGGAGTCCTAGTCCAGGATTCTCTTAAGGTAAATTTGCAGGTTGAGCCCGTAATTAAGAAAGCAAATGCAATGTTGTCATTTATCTCAAGAGGCTTGGAATATAAAAGCAGGGATGTACTTCTGAAGCTTTATAAAGCACTAGTTAGGCTCCACTTAGAATACTGTGAGCGATTTTGGGCCCGCACCTCAGGAAGGACATACTGGCACTGGAGCGGGTCCAGTGGAGATTCACACGGATGATCCCAGGAGTGGTAGGCCTAACATACGATGAACGTCTGAGGATCCTGGGATTATATTCATTGGAGTTTAGGAGGTTGAGGGGAGATCTAATAGAAACTTACAAGATAATGAATGGCTTAGATAGGGTGGACGTAGGGAAGTTGTTTCCATTAGCAGGGGACCCGGGGGCACAGCCTTAGAATAAAAGGGAGTCACTTTAGAACAGAGATGAGGAGAAATATCTTCAGCCAGAGAGTGGTGGGTCTGTGGAATTCATTGCCACAGAGGGCGGTGGAGGTCGGGACGTTGAGTGTCTTTAAGACAGAAGTTGATAAATTCTTGATTTCTCGAGGAATTAAGGGCTATGGAGAGAGAGCGGGTAAATGGAGTTGAAATCAGCCATGATTGAATGGTGGAGTGGACTTGATGGGCTGAATGGCCTTACTTCTGCTCCTATGTCTTATGGTCTTATACAGTGTAGCGATAAAGGCTATGGCACAGACATATACATTAGTTCACCTTTGCACATTACACACCTGTTCACAACATTTTAACCAGCCTCGGGAGCAGGGAGGGGAGATGGGCAGACATTGGGGAGGCGGGGGGGCTTGGCCCAGGGACCCCAGTTCAGCCAGTGCACACTGATTGGATGCCCCATCCCAATTCCTCACCACCCACCCCCCATCTACCCACATGCTAGTCAAAGTAGGAATGTCAGAGATGATGCGAGAGGGAGAGATTCAAATTCCTGGGACTTTGGAACAGGTTTTGGGAGAGGTGGGACCAGATGGTCTGCACCTGAGCAGGACTGGAACCAATGTCCTGGGGGGAGTGTTTGCTAGTGGGGTTGGAGAAGGTTTAAACTAATGCGTCCGGGGGACGGGAACCGATGCAGGAAGTCGGAGGGAAATAAAGAGTGGACAGAATCAAAACACAGTCAGGGGAAAAGTGAAAGGCAGAAAAACCAAAGTCAAAAACAATAAAGGTCATAGTACAGGGTACAGAGAGTGTGGAGAACTCAGTGAATGGATCCATAGAATTTACAGTGCAGAAGAAGGCCACTCGGCCCAGCGAGTCTGCACCAGCCTCTGGAACGAGCATCCCACTTAAGCCCACCCTATCCGCGTAACACCGTAACCCATCCCAAACTTTTTGGACGCAAAGGGCAATTTATCATGGCCAATCCACCTAACCTGCACATCTTTGGACTGTAGGAGGAAACCGGAGCACCCGGAGGAAACCCCGCACACATGGGGAGAACGTGCAGACTCCGCACGGACAGTGACCCAAGTCGGGAATAGAACCTGGGACCCTGGAACTGTGAAGCAACAATGCTAACCACTGCTACCATGCTGTCCAGACTAAGAGAAATAAAACACAGGGAGAGTGTACAAAACATGACCGGACAGATGGTCTGAGAAAGCAGGGAAGTGAGAAAGGGAAGTCTAGATTAAACTGCATTTATTTCCATGCTAGAGACCTGAAGGGTAAGGCAGATGAACTCAGGGCACGGATGGGTACATGGGACTGGGATATTATAGCTATTACTCAAACATGGCTAAAGGAGGAGCAGGACTGGCAGCTCAGTGTTCCTGGGTACAGATGCCAACGGAAAGATCGAACAGGAGGTAAGAGTGGAGGGGGACTTGCGTTTTTGATGAGGGAGAATAACACGGTAGTGCTGAGACGAGATCTTTCTGAGGGTTCGCCCATTGAGTCTATGTGGGTAGAACTGAAAAATAAGAAGGGAGAGATCACTTTGATAGGATTATACTATATTCCCCAAAATAGTCAGTGGGAAATTACAGATAGCTGAGGACTTTAATTTTCCCAACATTGACTGGGACAGCCACAGCATTAGGGGCTTGGATGGAGAGAAATTTGTTGAGTGTATTCAGGAGGAATTTCTCATTCAGTATGTGGATGATCCGACGAGAGAGGAGACAAAACCTGGCCTCCTCTTGGGAAATAAGAAAGGGCAGGTGACAGAAGTGTTAGTGAGGGATCACTTTGGGACCAGTGACCATAATTGCATTAGTTTTAAGATAGCTATGGAGAATGATAGGCCTGGCCCAAAAGTTAAAATTCTAAATTGGGGCAAGATCAATTTTGATGGTATTAGACAGGAACTTTCAAAAGTTGATTGGGGAGTCAGTTGGCAGGCAAAGGGATGACTAGAAAGTGGGAGGCTTTCAAAAGTGTGTTAACCAGGGTTCAGAGTAAGCATTTTTAGAGTGAAGGGCAAGGCTGGTAGAAGTAGGGAACCCTGAATGACTCGGATATTGCGGCCTTGGTCAAAAAGAAGGAGGCGGCATATGACATACATCGGCAGCTGGGATTAAGTGGATCCTTTGAAGAGTTTAGAGGTTGTCGGTGTCGAGTTCAGAGGGAAATCAGGAGGGCAAAAAGGGGACATGAGATTGCTTTGGCAGATAAGGCAAAGGAGAATCCAAAGAGCTTTACAAATACATAAAGGGCAAAAGAGTAATTAGGGAGAGAGTAGGGCTTCTTAAGGATCTACAAGGTCACCTATGTGCGGACCCACAAGAGATGGATGAGACCCTAAATGAATATTTCTTATCAGTATTTACTGCTGAGAATGGCATGGTTGTTAGGGAATTTGGTGAAATAAATAATGATGTCTTGAGGAATGTACATATTACAGAGAAGGAGGTGCTGGACGTATTAGAGCGCATCAAGGTAGATAAATCCTCGGGACATGATGAAATGTATCCCAGAACATTGTGGGAGGTTAGGGAGAAAATTGCGGATCCCCTAGCAGAGATATTTGAATCATCAACAGCCACAGGCACTGAAGATTGGAAGGTAGCAAATGTTGTACCTTTGTTTAAGAATGGCCGCAGGAAAAGCCTGTGAACAACAGACCGGTGAGCCCAACGTCTGGTGGGTAAGTTGTGAGAAGGTATTCTGAGGGACAGGATATACAGGCATTTAGAGAGGCAAGGACTGATGAGGGACAGTGAGCATGGCTTTGTGAGTGGAACATCATGGGTGGGATTCTTCTTTCACGGGTCTAAATCCCCATGCCGGCGGGAAAATCGGCGCGAGCCACACCAGCGTCAACAACTCCCGAAAGTGCGGAGGGTTTGGCGCTGCGCCAACCGGTGGCGAAGGGATGGCGCGTGTTCGCGCATGTGCCGAAAGGCCGGCGTGATCTTGCGCATGCACGGAACCGCCGGCGTGGTACCGCGCATGTGCATACTGGCCGGCATATGCGCAGGGGGTTGTCTTCTCCGCACCGGGCAGCACGGTAGCACAAGTGATTAGCACTGTGGCTTCACAGCGCCAGAGTCCCAGGTTCGATTCCCCGCTGGGTCACTGTCTGTGCGGAGTTTGCACGTTCTCCCCGTGTCCGCGTGGGTTTCCTCCGGGTGCTCCGGTTTCCTCCCACAGTCCAAAGACGTGCAGGTTAGGTGGATTGGCCATGCTAAATTACCCGTAGTGTCCATAAGGGTTGGGAGGGGTTATTGGGTGGAAGTGAGGGATTAATGTGGGTCGGTGCAGACTCGATGGGCCGAATGGCCTCCTTCTGCACTGTATGTTCTATGTTCTATGTTCACCGGCCATGGCGGAGCCCTACAGGGGCCGGCGCGGAAGGAAGGAGTGCCCCCACAGCACAGGCCCACCCGCGGATCGGTGGGCCCCGATCACGAGCCAGGCCACTGTGCCCTCTTCCCCCCGCCCCCCCCCCCCCCCGCACCCCCTGGGGTTGGTTCCCCCGCGCCCCGAGGACCTCCCCAGCCGACTTACCTGCCAGGTCCCGCCATGTGGGACCATGTCTAACCCATGCCGTTGGGACAGTTCAAAAACGGACGGCCACTTGGCCCATCGGGCCCCGGAGAATTGCTGGGGGGGCGCTGCCAACGGCCCTTGACCGGCATGCCGTGAACCTCACCCCGCCCGAAATCCGGCACCAGAGAATACGGCAGCCGGCATCAGGTCAGCGGGGCGGGATTCGCGCCACCCCGTGGGGATTCTCTGACCCATAAAACCAAGGATGCCGAATGCCTTCTTCACCACCCTGTCCACCTGTAACTCCACTTTCAAGGAGCTATGAACCTGTACACCTAGAACATAGAACATTACAGCGCAGTACAGGCCCTTCGGCCCTCGATGTTGCGCCAACTTGTGAAACCACTCTAAAGCCCATCTACACTATTCCCTTATTGTCTATATGTCTATCCAATGACCATTTGAATGTCCTTAGTGTTGGCGAGTCCACTACTGTTGCAGGCAGGGCATTCCACGCCCTTACTACTCTCTGAGTAAAGAACCTACCTCTGACATCTGTCTTATATCTATCTCCCCTCAATTTAAAGGTATGTCCCCTCGTGCTAGACATCACCATCCGAAGAAAAAGGCTCTCACTGTCCACCCTATCCAATCCTCTGATCATCTTGTATGCCTCAATTAAGTCGCCTCTTAACCTTCTTCTCTCTAACGAAAACAGTCTCAAGTCCCTCAGCCTTTCCTCATAAGATCTTCCCTCCATACCAGGCAACATTCTGGTAAATCTCCTCTGCACCCTTTCCAATGCTTCCACATCCTTCCTATGATGCGGCGACCAGAATTGCACGCAATACGCCAAATGCGGCCGCACCAGAGTGTTGTATAGCTGCAACATGACCTCATGGCTCCTAAACTCAATCCTCTACCAATAAAAGCTAACACACCGTACGCCTTCTTAACAATCCTCTCAACCTGGGTGGCAACTTTCAGGGATCTATGTACATGGACACCGAGATCTCTCTGCTCATCCACACTACCAAGAATCTTACCATTAGCCCAGTACTCTGTCTTCCTGTTATTCCTTCCAAAATGAATCACCTCACACTTTTCTGCATTAAATTGCATTTGCCACCTCTCAGCCCAGCGTTGCAGCTTATCTATGTCCCTCTATAACTTGTAACATCCTTCCGCACTGTCCACAACTCCACCGACTTTAGTGTCATCTGCAAATTTACTCACCCATCCTTCTACGCCCTCCTCCAGGTCATTTATAAAAATGACAAACAGCAGTGGCCCCAAAACAGATCCTTGTGGTACACCACTTGTAACTGGACTCCAGTCTGAACATTTCCCATCAACCACCACCCTTTGTCTTCTTCCAGCTAGCCAATTTCTGATCCAAACTGCTAAATCACCCTGAATCCCATGCCTTCGTATTTTCTGCAATAGCCTACCGTGGTGAACCTTATCAAACGCTTTACTGAAATCCATATACACCACATCAACTGCTTTACCCTCATTTGGTAACCTGTTTGGTAACCTTCTCAAAGAACTCAATAAGGTTTGTGAGGCACGACCTACCCTTCACAAAACCGTGTTGACTATCTCTAATCAAATGATTCCTTTCCAGATGATTATGCATCCTATCTCTTATAAATCTTTTCAAGACTTTTCCCACAACAGAAGTAAGGCTCACTGGTCTATAGTTACCGGGGTTGTCTCTACTCCCCTTCTTGAACAAGCGGACAACATTTGCTATGCTCCAGTCTTCTAACACTATTCATGTAGACAAAGATGACTTAAAGATCAAAGCCAAAGGCTCAGCAATCTCCTCCCTAGCTTCCCAGAGAATCCTAGGATAAATCCCATCCGGCCCAGGTGTCTTATCTATTTTCACACTTTCCAGAATTGCTAACACCCCCTCCTTATGAACCTCAAGCCCTTCTAGTCTAGTTGCCTGAATCTCAGTATTCTCCTCGACAACATTGTCTTTTTCCTGTGTGAATACCAACAAAAAATATTCATTTAGCACCTCTCCTATCTCCTCGGACTCCACGCACAACTTCCCACTACTGTCCTTGACTGGCCCTACTCTTACCCTGGTCATTCTTTTATTCCTGACATACCTACAGAAAGCTTTAGGGTTATCTTTGATCCTACCTGCCAAAGACTTCTCATGTCCCCTCCTGGCTCTTCTTAGCTCTCTCTTCAGGTCCTTCCTAGCTAACTTGTAACTCTAGAGCACGCTAACTGAACCTTCATGTCTCATCTTTACATAATCCTCCTTCTTCCTCTTGACAAGTGTTTCGACTGCATTAGTAAACCACTTCCTCCCTGCCTGACAGGTACATACTTATCAAGGACACGCAGTAGCTGTTCCTTGAACAAGCTTCACATTTCCATTGTGCCCATCCCCTGCAGTTTTCCTCTCAATCCGATGCATCCTAAGTCTTGCCTCATCGCATCATAATTGCCTTTCCCCCAGATATATCTCTTGCCCTGCTGTATATACCTATCCCTTTCCATCACTAAAGTAAACGTAATCGAATTGTGGTCACTATCACCAAAGCGCTCACCTACCTCCAAATCTAACACCTGTCCTGGTTCATTACCCAGTACCAAATCCAATATGGCCTCACCTCTCGTTGGCCTATCTACATACTGTGTCAGGAAACCCTCCTGCACACATTGGAAAAAAACGGACCCATCTAAAGTACTCGAACTATCGCGTCCTAGTCAATATTTGGAAAGTTAAAGTCCCCCAAAACAACTACCCTGTTACTTTCGCTCCAATCCAGGATCATCTTTGCAATCCTTTCTTCTACATCTCTGGAACTTTTCGGAGGCCTACGGAAAACCCCTAACATGGTGACCTCTCCTTTCCTGTTTCTAACCTCAGCCCATACTACCTCAGTAGACGAGACCTCATCAAACATCCTTTCTGCCACCGTAATACTGTCCTTGACTCACAATGCCACCCCTCCCCCTCTTTTACCACCTTCCCTGAGCTTACTGAAATATCTAAACACAGGCACCTGCAACAACCATTCCTGTCCCTGCTCTATCCATGTCCCCGAAATGGCCACAACATCGAAGTCCCAGGTACCAACCCATGCCGCAAGTTCACCCACCTTATTCCGGATGCTCCTGGCATTGAAGAAGACACACTTTAAACCACCTTCATGCCTGCTGGTACACTCCTGCAACTTTTAAACCTTACACATGACCTCACTACTCTCAACCTCCTGTATACTGGAGCTACAATTCAGGTTCCCAATCCCCTGCTGAACTAGTTTAAACCCTTAGCAAATTCCCCCCCCAGGATATTGGTACCCCTCTGGTCCAGATGGAACCTGATGGACTGGCCAGCACCTGGAAGGTGCTAATGTGGGCATGCGTCAGACGTTGCCATATGATGTGGAGTACCAAAGCTCATCGCAGAACTGTATGTCACCATCCTCCATCCCATGGACCAGACCCGCTGTCATTGCCAAACCAGGGCCCCCAGCTCATAGCACCGCAGGTATGTATAACCGAGGGATGAGAAAGTGGGAGGTTTGGTGCTGTTGGAGGTGAGGGGGTGTGGGTCTGGGATGTGGTATCCATGCCACTGGCCAGCAACTCCCCCCTCTCCACCCCTCCCTCCTTGTCGGTGAACCTGGAGGCTATCAGAGCATCCCGTGCGCGTTGGCCCTGGTGATAGAACATAGAACATTACAGCGCAGTAAAGGCCCTTCGGCCCCCAATGTTGTGCCGACCTGTGAAACCACTCTAAAGCCCATCTACACTATTCCTTTATCGTCCATATGTCTATCCAATGACCATTTGAATGCCCTTAGTGTTGGCGAGTCCACTACTGTTGCAGGCAGGGCATTCCACGCCCTTAGCTCTGAGTAAAGAACCTACCTCTGACATCTGTCATATCTATCTCCCCTCAACTTAAAGCGATGTCCCCTCATGCTAGACATCACCATCCGAGGGAAAAGGCTCTCACTGTCCACCCTATCCAATCCTCTGATCATCTTGTATGCCTCAATTAAGTCACCTCTTAACCTTCTTCTCTCTAATGAAAACAGCCTCAAGTCCGTCAGCCTTTCCTCATAAGATCTACCCTCCATACCAGGCAACATTCTGGTAAATCTCCTCTGCACCCTGTCCAATGCTTCCACATCCTTCCTATAATGCGGCGACCAGAATTGCACAAAATACTCCAAATGCGGTCGCACCAGAGTGTTGTACAGCTGCAACATGACCTCATGGCTCCGAAACGCAATCCCTCTACCAATAAAAGCTAACACGCCATACGCCTTCTTAACAACCCTCTCAACCTGGGTGGCAACTTTCAGGGATCTATGTACATGGACACCGAGATCTCTCTGTTCATCCACACTGCCACATCCACACTACCAAGAATCTTACCATTAGCCCAGTACTCTGTCTTCCTGTTATTCCTTCCAAAATGAATCACCTCACACTTTTCCGCATTAAACTCCATTTGCCACCTCTCAGCCCAGCGCTGCAGCTTATCTATGTCCCTCTGGAACTTGTAACATCCTTCCGCACTGTCCACAACTCCACCGACTTTAGTGTCATCTGCAAATTTACTCACCCATCCTTCTGCACCCTCCTCCAGGTCATTTATAAAAATGACAAAGAGCAGTGGCCCCAAAACAGATCCTTGCGGTACACCACTAGTAACTGGACTCCAGTCTGAACATTTCCCATCAACCACCACCCTTTGTTTTCTTCCAGCTAGCCAATTTCTGATCCAAACTGACATTGTGTGGTCTGCCCTGCCTGCTCGGGTCCCATGTCCTGCTCGTCGTCCCCCTCACCCACATCGTCCTCATCAGACGAGTTCTTCCCTTCCTCCTCATCTTCCTCCTCCAGCATATCGCCCCACTTCTGTGCGATGTTGTGGAGGATGCAGCAGGCTACCATAATGCAGGCGACCCTCTCAACATCATACTGGAGGGCCCCACCAGTGCAGTCCAGGTACCTGAAACGCATCTTCAGGATGCCGAAGCACCGTTCAATCACACTCATGGTCGCTGGACTTTAGCAAGGCTTTTGACAAGGTATCGCATGGAAGGTTGTTGGAAAAGGTTAAATCTCACGGAATCCAGGGCGAGGTAGGCAATTGGATACAAAATTGGCTTGGCGACCGAAGCCAAAGGGTGGTTGTGAAGGGTTGTTTTTCAAACTGGAGGCCTGTGACCAGTGGAGTGCCTCAGGGATCGGTGCTGGGTGCACTGTTATTTGTTTCATGTATTAATGTTTTGGATGAGAATATAGGAGGCATGGTTATTAAGTTTTCAGATGACACCAAGATTGGTGGCATAGTGGATAGTGAAGAAGTTGTATAAAATTGTAACCGGATCTTGACCAATTTGGCCAGTGGGTCGATGAATGGCAGAGGGAGTTTAATTTGGATAAATGTGAGATGATGCATTTTGGTAGATCAAATCAGGGCAGGACCGACTCAGTTAATGGTAGGGAGTTGGGGAGAGTTACAACAAAAAGAGATCTTGGGGTACAGGTTAATAGCTCCTTGAAGGTGGAGTTGCAGGTGGACAGGGTGGTGAAGAAGGCATTCAGCATGCAAGGTTTTATTGGTCAGAATATTGACTACAGGAGTTGGGACATATTGTTGAAGTTGTACAAGACATTGGTAAGAGCACACATGGAATACTGTGTTCAGTTCTGGTCACCCTTTTATAGGAAGGATATTGTTAAACTAGAAAGAGTGCAGAAGAGAATTACAAGGATGCTACCAGGACTTGATGGTCTGTGTTATCAGGAGAGGTTGGTTGGCTGTGACTTTTTTTCCTAGAGTGTAGGAGGCTTAAGGGTGAACTTATAGAGGTCTACAAAATAATGAGGTAGATAAGGTAGATAGACATCTTTTCCCAAAGGTAGAGGAGTCTATAACTAGAGGGCATAGGTTTACGGTGAGAGGGGAGAGATACAAAAGAGACCAGAGGGGACATTTCTTCACACAGAGGGTGGTGAGCATCTGGCATTGCCTGCCTGAGGCAATGGTAGAGGCGGGTATAATTTTGTCTTTTAAAAAGCAGTTGGACAGTTACATGGGTGGGTGTAAAGTGATTTGGTCCAAATGTGGGCAAGTGGGACTGGCTTAGTGATAGAAACTGGGCAGCACAGACAATCTGGGCCGAAGGGCCTGTTTCCATTGTCATGTATGTGTGGACCTTTAAGAAATGGGTGTTTATCAGATAGCTGCAGTGACGTCAGTGTGTGGGTGGAGCTGAGCTCTTTTATTTTTGGGTTTGAGCTGGAATCCATTTTGTAGCTCTGTGTGTTTTTTTCAGTTTTGGTTGTGCGTTGGAGTGCTGCAGTGAATGCAAGCACATGTGTATCAATCTCTCTCTGCAATCTGAAGAATGTTTTCAGCTGATTTGATGATTTCAACGTAGTACCTGTTTCTGTAAAGAATGCAAACTTCCTGTCTGTATTAAAAAAGGGTTTATGACTTAATGGATGTTGTTGGAAAAGTTGTTGAGGGTTACCTATAGAACATTGTCTTTGGGGAAAGTATCAGTGTTCGTATTTGATAAGATGTTAATGTGGGTGTTTATAAAGTATTAACTGTATTCATAAAAATAAACATTGTTTTTGTTTTAAGATTCCTAAGGTCTCTGTTGCATCACACTTGGAAAGTGGTCCTTGTGCTCCCCACAAACAAAATCTATTAAAGTCGTGGGTCAGGTTAACTCCATGATACACTTTGGAGTTTTCTAAACCCTGGCCCATAAGAAATTGGGGACTCGTGGGGGAAAAAAAGTATCTATTGGGTTGGCTTTGTGAACTTAAAGACAGTGAGGGCTGAGCATATTTGGTTTCATCTTTTCAGGTGTGGCATTCCAGTTTAAGTAGGGAGTGTATTATGGACAATGGCTCTTTCAGAGGCTCAGAAGTTTTTAAGGGTGGAGATGGTCTCACACAGTACCTTACAGACAGAGACTAAAAACAGACTTAGATTTGGCAAATACATTGCATTTAATATTACCTGACAAGGTACGAAAAGAAGAGGTAATTATGGCGGTGGCTAAGCATTTAAAATTGCCCGAGTTGCAGTCAGACTGATTGGAAATGGCAAAAATTCAGTTACAAATTAAACAACTGGAACATGAGAAAGAGTTAAAGCAGCTTGAATACGAAAGAGATAGAGAGGAAAATGAAAAAGAGAGAGAAGAAAGGAAAACAGAGAGAATAGCCCTAGCAGAACAAAAAGAAAGAGAAAGGGAGATACAAATCAGGGAAAAAGAAAGAGAGAGAGAGGAAAAAGAGAGAGAGAGGACAGGGAAAGAGAGCGAGAGTTTGAACTTCGGGAAAATGGCCATGAAACATGACAGTCAGTAAAAATTGGCAGATGTAATGGGAAACATACAGTTTGAGGATAGTGATGAGGATTAAGAGAAAGAGCGTCAAAGAACAAAGAACAAAGAGATGTACAGCACAGGAACAGGCCCTTCGGCCCTCCAAGCCCGCGCCGACCATGCTGCCCGACTAAACTACAATCTTCTACACTTCCTGGGTCCGTATCCCTCTATTCCCATCCTATTCATGTATTTGTCAAGATGCCCCTTAAATGTCACTATCGTCCCTGCTTCCACCACCTCCTCCGGTAGCGAGTTCCAGGCACCCACTACCCTCTGCGTAAAAAACTTGCCTCGTACATCTACTCTAAACCTTGCCCCTCTCACCTTAAACCTATGACTCCTAGTAATTGACCCCTCTACCCTGGGGAAAAGCCTCTGACTATCCACTCTGTCTATGCCCCTCATAATTTTGTAGACCTCTATCAGGTCTCCCCTCAACCTCCTTCGTTCCAGTGAGAACAAACCGAGTTTATTCAACCGCTCCTCATAGCTAATGCCCTCCATACCAGGCAACATTCTGGTAAATCTCTTCTGCACCCTCTCTAAAGCCTCCACATCCTTCTGGTAGTGTGGCGACCAGAATTGAACACTATACTCCAAGTGTGGCCTAACTGAGATTCTATACAGCTGCAAGATGACTTGCCAATTCTTATACTCAATGCCCCGGCCAATGAAGGCAAGCATGCCGTATGCCTTCTTGACTACCTGTGTTGCCCCTTTCAATGACCTGTGGACCTGTACTCCTAGATCTCTTTGACTTTCAATACTCTTGAGGGTTCTACCATTCACTGTATATTCCCTACCTGCATTAGACCTTCCAAAATGCATTACCTCACATTTGTCCGGATTAAACTCCATCTGCCATCTCTCCGCCCAAGTCTCCAAACAATCTAAATCCTGCTGTATCCTCTGACAGTCCTCATCGCTATCCGCAATTCCACCAACCTTTGTGTCGTCTGCAAACTTACTAATCAGACCAGTTACATTTTCCTCCAAATCATTTATATATACTACACACAGCAAAGGTCCCAGCACTGATCCCTGTGGAACACCACTGGTCACAGCCCTCCAATTAGAAAAGCATCCTTCCATTGCTACTCACATGGCCTTCTATGACCTAGCCAGTTCTGTATCCACCTTGCCAGCTCATCCCTGATCCCGTGTGACTTCACCTTTTGTACTAGTCTACCATGAAGGACCTTGTCAAAGGCCTTACTGAAGTCCATATAGACAACATCCACTGCCCTACCTGCATCAATCATCTTAGTGACCTCCTCGAAAAACTATCAAGTTAGTGAGACACAACCTTCCCTTCACAAAACCGTGCTGCATCTCACTAATACATCCATTTGCTTCCAAATGGGAGTAGATCCTGTCTCGAAGAATTCTCTCCAGTAATTTCCCTACCACTGAAGTAAGGCTCACCGGCCTGTAGTTCCCGGGATTATCCTTGCTACCCTTCTTAAACAGAGGAACAACATTGGCTATTCTCCAGTCCTCCGGGACATCCCCTGAAGACAGTGAGGATCCAAAGATTTCTGTCAAGGCCTCAGCAATTTCCTCTCCAGCCTTCTTCAGTATTCTGGGGTAGATCCCATCAGGCCCTGGGGACTTATCTACCTTAATATTTTTTAAGACACCCAACATCTCGTCCTTTTGGATCTCAATGTGACCCAGGCTATCTACACACCCTTCTCCAGACTCAACATCTACCAATTTCTTCTCTTTGGTGAATACTGATGCAAAGTATTCATTTAGTACCTCGCCCATTTCCTCTGGCTCCACACATAGATTCCCTTGCCTATCCTTCAGTGGGCCAACCCTTTCCCTGGCTACCCTCTTGCTTTTTATGTACGTGTAAAAAGCCTTGGGATTTTCCTTAACCCTATTTGCCAATGACTTTTCGTGACCCCTTCTAGCCCTCCTGACTCCTTGCTTAAGTTCCTTCCTACTTTCCTTATATTCCACACAGGCTTCGTCTGTTCCCAGCCTTTTAGCCCTGACAAATGCCTTCTTTTTCTTTTTGACGAGGCCTACAATATCTCTCGTTATCCAAGGTTCCCGAAAATTGCCGTATTTATCCTTCTTCCTCACAGGAACATGCCAGTCCTGAATTCCTTTCAACTGACACTTGAAAGCCTCCCACATGTCAGATGTTGATTTGCCCTCAAACATCCGCCCCCAATCTATGTTCTTCAGTTCCCACCTAATATTGTTATAATTAGCCTTCCCCCAATTTAGCACATTCATCCTAGGACCACTCTTATCCTTGTCCACCAGTACTTTAAAACTTACTGAATTGTGGTCACTGTTACCGAAATGCTCCCCTACTGAAACATCTACCACCTGGCCGGGCTCATTCCCCAATACCAGGTCCAGTACCGCCCCTTCCGTAGTTGGACTGTCTACATATTGTTTTAAGAAGCCCTCCTGGATGCTCCTTACAAACTCCGCCCCGTCTAAGCCCCTGGCACTAAGTGAGTCCCAGTCAATATTGGGGAAGTTGAAGTCTCCCATCACCACAACCCTGTTGTTTTTACTCTTTTCCAAAATCTGTCTACCTATCTGCTCCTCTATCTCCCGCTGGCTGTTGGGAGGCCTGTAGTAAACCCCCAACATTGTGACCGCACCCTTCTTATTCCTGATCTCTACCCATATAGCCTCACTGCCCTCTGAGGTGTCCTCCCAGCTGTGATATTCTCCCGAACCAGTAGCGCAACTCCGGCTCCCCTTTTACATCCCCCTCTATCCCGCCTGAAACATCTAAATCCTGGAACGTTTAGCTGCCAATCCTGCCCTTCCCTCAACCAGGTCTCTGCAATGGCAAAAACATCATAGTTCCAAGTACTAATCCAAGCTCTAAGTTCATCTGCCTTACCCGTAATACTTCTTGCATTAAAACATATGCACTTCAGGCCACCAGACCCGCTGTGTTCAGCAACTTCTCCCTGTCTGCTCTGCCTCAGAGCCCCACTGTCCCTATTCCCTAGTTCTCCCTCAATGCTCTCACCTTCTGGCCTATTGCTCCCGTGCCCACCCCCCTGCCATACTAGTTTAAACCCTCCCGTGTGACACTAGCAAACCTCGCGGCCAGGATATTTATGCCTCTCCGGTTTAGATGCAACCCGTCCTTCTATATAGGTCACACCTGCCCCGGAAGAGCTCCCAGTGGTCCAGATAACGGAAACCCTCCCTCCTACACCAGCTGTTTAGCCACGTGTTTCGCTGCTCTATCTTCCTGTTTCTAGCCTCACTGGCACGTGGCACAGGGAGTAATCCCGAGATTACAACCCTCGAGGTCCTGTCTTTTAACTTTCTGCCTAGCTCCCTGAACTCCTGCTGCAGGACCTCATGCCCCTTCCTGCCTATGTCGTTAGTACCAATATGTACAACGACCTCTGCCTGTTTGCCCTCCCCCTTCAGGATGCCCTCTACCCGTTCGGAGACATCCTGGACCCTTGCACCAGGGAGGCAACATACCATCCTGGAGTCTCTTTCACGTCCACAGAAGCGCCTATCTGTGCCCCTGAGTATAGAGTCCCCTATTACTATTACTCTTCTGCGCTTTGATCCTCCCTTCTGAACATCAGAGCCAGCCATGGTGCCACTGCTCTGGCTGCTGCTGTTTTCCCCTGATAGGCTATTCCCCCCGACAGTATCCAAAGGGGTATACCTGTTCAAGAGGGGGGACAACCACAGGAGATTCCTGCACTGACTGCCTGCCCTTTCTGGTGGTCACCCATTTCTCTGCCTGCACCTTGGGTGTGACCACATTTACATAACTGCATTCTATGACGCTTTCCGCCACCTGCATGCTCCTAAGTGCATCCAATTGCTGCTCCAACCGAATCATGCGGTCTGTGAGGAGCTCCAGTTGGGTGCACTTTCTGCAGATGAAGCCATCCGGGACGCTGGAAGCCTCCTGAACCTGCCACATCTCACAGTCAGAGCACTGCACCCCTCTAACTGACATTGCGTAAATTAATTAAAATTTAAATTAAAAAAAAAATAAAAAAAATTTAAATATATTTTTTAAATTTTTTCAAAGTTACTGTTAACTATCTGTTTCCTCGCACTAGATTTCTAATAGAAATGCGAAAGCTAAATATAGTACTCTCCGATCTCTGGCTTAGATACCCCTCTAAATTATAATTAAATAATTATGTTTAATTAGTTACCAATGCTTAATTTTTTTAATTTAGTGTAGATTCCCAACCAGCCACTCAGGCCACAGCTTTTCTGTAATGTCACTTCAGTGCTTGGTCGAAGGCTTGGTGAGGATCTATATTTAAATATGTCCAATCATTGCCAAGGTTTGATGAGAAGGAGGTGGAAGCCTTTTTCGTTTCATTTGAGATGGTAGCTAAATAAATGAAATGACCACAGGATAGGTGGGTATTTCTGATTCAAACACAGCTGGTAGGTAGGGCTAGTGAAGTGTTTGCATCACTATCAGAGGAGGTATCTGAGTCGTATGAAGAGGTGAAAAAAATCTATCTTTGGTACATATGAACTAATGCCTGAAGCCTACAGAGAAATATTTAGAAATTTAAGGAAAGAATTTGGTCAAATATACATGGAGTTTGAAAGGATCAAACAGTAATTTTGATAGGCGGATAAGGGATTTGAAAATAGACCACATGTATGAAGCTCTCAGAGAAATTATACTTTTGGAGGAGTTTAAAAATCCAATTCCTGATGTAGTGGGAACTCATGTGGAAGAGCAGAGGGTTAAAACTGTGAGGTTATCAGCAGAAATGGCTGATGATTATGAATTAGTTCATCAATCCAAAGTTTGGTTTCCATCATCAGTTTCAGCCTGTGAGGGATAGAAACTGGGGAAAAGAGAAATACTCAAGTGGTAAAGGTACAGGTGATCTGATGGGAGATAATGAGAGTGTACCTCAGATTAAAAAGGAAATTCAGGAGAGTAAAAGAGGCATGAAAAGTTTCAAATGTTTTCACTGTAATGAACGAGGCCATGTAAAGTCACAGAATTGGTGGTTGAAGAAATGCACTGGGGTACAACAGGATAAGCGGATTTGTTAAAGTGGTAAAGGAAAGCCCAAGTGAAGCGAAGGAGGTGCAAAAGATTGTACAACCTGATCAAGAGGTGATTGATAGGATAGAACAAAGAACATTATAGCACAGGAACAGGCCCTTCGGCCCTCCCAACCGGCGCCAAAATGGTGCCAGATCTCTGTAAAGAATTTACTTGTGTGGGTAAAGTTTACTCATGTGTACTCACGATTTTAAGTGATACAGGAGCTAGCTAAAAGATGAGGAGTTATGTATTTGGGAGGCATATTGCCAGAAAGGGTGGTAATATGTGGAATTCAGGGTGAGAAGAGTAGTGTTCCATTATATAAGGTAAGGTTGGAAAGTCCAGTGAAGAGTGGTAGTAGGAGTAATAGAGAAACTATCTTGTCCAGGAATACAGTTTATCTTGGGTAATGATATAGCTGGATCACAGGTGGGAGTGATGCCTACTGTGGTTGATAAGCCAGTGGAAAATCAGACAACGAAAGTATTGAAGGACGATTATCCTGGGTTTTTTTCCGGATTGTGTAGTAACAAGGTCGGAAAGTCACAGGTTAAGACAAGAGGAGAACTCCGAGAGTGAAGATAAAGTTGAAGTGCATTTATCAGAAACGATTTTTGATCAGATGGTTGGAAAAGAATGGGTGGAGGACAAGGCGGATATTTTTAGTTCAGGAAAATTGGTGGAGTGACAACAGAAAGATGTAGAAATAAAACGGATGTATCAGAAAGCATACACAGAAGAGGAATCTGAGTGTATATCAGAATGTTATTACTGTAAAAGTGATGTCTTGATGAGAAAATGGAGACTTTTACATATGCAGTCGGATGAAAAGTGAGCAGAAGTTCATCAAGTGGTATTGCTGGTAGGGAAGAGAAAGGAGGTGTTGCGAGTAGCACATGAGGTACCAGTAGGAGGTCATTTGGGAGTAAGGAAAACTCAAGCTAAAATACAAAAACATTTTTATTGGCCTGGACTACATACAGATGTAGTTAAATTTTGTCAATCATGTCACACATGTCAAGTGATAGGGAAACCTCAAGCAGTGATAAAACCAGCACCCTTAATACCCATTCCAGCATTTGAGGAATCTTTTACAAGGGTCTTAATTGATTGTGTAGGACCGCTTCCTAAAACAAAAGTGGGAATCAATATCTTTTTACTATAATAGATGTTACTACTAGGTTTCCAGAGGCCATTCCAGCACACAATATTGCAGCTAAAAAGATTGTGGAGGAGTTATTTAAATGCTTTATTAGATATGGACTACTTACAGAAATACAATCGGATCAAGGATCAAATTTTACCTCAAAGTTATTCAAAGAAGTTATGGATAGCTTAGGAATAAAACAATTTAAATCAACTGCGTACCATCCAGAATCGCAGGATGCATTAGAAAGGTGGCATCAGACATTAAAGACAATGTTGGGGGCTTATTGTCAAGATTATCCAGAGGATTAGGATAAAGGAATTCCATTCCTACTGTTTGCAATTAGGGATGCATCTAATGAGTCAACCAAATTCAGTCCTTTAGAACTAATGTTTGGTCATGAGGTGAGAGGACCACTAACATAAGAAAATAAGAACTAGGAGCAGGAATAGGCCATCTGGCCCCTCCAGCCTGCTCCGCCATTCAATAAAATCAAGGTTGATCTTTTGTGGACTCAGCTCCACTTTCCACCCCGAACACCATAACCCTTAATCCCTTTATTCTTCAAAAAACTATCTATCTTTATCTTAAAAACATTTAATGAAGGAGCCTCAACTGCTTCATTGGGCAAGGAATTCCATACATTCACAACCCTTTGGGTGACGAAGTTCCTCCTAAACTCAGTCCTCAATCTACTTCCCTTTATTTTGAGGCTATGCCCCCTAGTTATGCTTTCACCCGCCAGTGGAAACAACCGGCCCGCATCTATCCTATCTATTCCCTTCATAATTGTATATGTTTCTATAAGGTCCCCCCCGCATCCTTCTAAATTCCAACGAGTACAGTCCCAGTCTCCTCAACCTCTCCTCATAATCCAACCCCTTCAGCTCTGGGATTAATCTAGTGAATCTCCTCTGCACACCCTCCAGCGCCAGTACGTCCTTTCTCAGGTAAGGAGACCAAAACTGAACACACTACTCCAGGTGTGGCCTCACTAACACCTTATACAAATGCAGCATAATGCCTCCGAGTCTTAAACTCCATCCCTCTATCAATGAAGGACAAAACTCCATTTGCCTTCTTAATCACATGTTGCACCTGTAAACCAATTTTTTGCGACTCATGCACCAGCACACCCAGGTCTCTCTGCACAGTGGCATGTTTTAATATTTTATCATTTAAATAATAATCCCTATTGCTGTTATTCCTACCAAAATGGATAACCTCACATTTGTCAACATTGTATTCCATCTGCCAGACCCTAGTCTTAACCTATCCAAGTCCCTCTGCAGACTTCCGGTATCCTCTGCACTTTTTGCTTGACCACTCATGATTACATTGATTCAGGATAAATTGTTCAGTTTCCTTCCAGAAAAAAAACGAACTAACCTGAAAGAGTTATTGATATCACATGGGCAAGTTTGTGGGTATAAGTTGGGAAGTACAAAAATGGCTATACATGACGTAGATGTGGGAAATGCTGTTCCTAATAAACAACATCCATATAGATTTAACCCTTTCAAATTGGCACAGGTGAATGACAAAATTAAAAGTATGCTTAAAAATGGTATTGAAGTGAGTTGCAGCCAATGGAGCTCACCCATAGTGATGGTACCAAAACCAGACGCTACCCGTCTGTGTGTGGACTATAGAAAGGTTAATGCAATTACAAGAATGAACTCCTGTCCTATCCCAGGCTTGGAGGATTTCATTGAGAAGGTGGGACAATACGCTTTTATTTCCAAACTGGATTTACTTAAAGGAGTAGCAGTGATTGTTCTACATGGAGTGAGTCAGATGCACTTCTCCAGATACTACCTCCAATTTCAGCAGCTGAGGAAAAAGCTCCAATTTAGATTCAGCATGCCCCCTCCTCCTGATGATTTTCTGCTTTGTATTTTAGGAACTGAGACATTGCCTACACACGACAAATGTCCAACAGTCAGTGGCACCTCTGTAGTGAACGGTCATTGCCTTATGACAGAGAATGATAGCTGTGAACAATTAAAGCTTGATAATCATCCAATCATTATTAAATATGGCAGAAATAAGCAAGGCTTGATCATAATAACATGCTGTAAACATCGATGACTCTATGGCCATGTCACGCAGAGACTGTGCCACGTCCCTCTTGGATTGTGCCATGTTCCTCTGGGTCTACGCCACATCACTCAGCGACCAAACCACATCACCCAGTGACCATGCCAATTCCCCCTGTGTCTGGTTCAGGTCAACCAGCATCAGGCCAATGTTTTCAATGCCCGCAGCCATGACAATTTGTGACTGAGCCAAACTCTGGAGCGCCGCAGCAATGTCCATCCATGTCACCCTGGTACATGGCTGCCTGTGACATGGCCGCCCTGTCCTGTGCCTCGGCCACTGCCCACAGAGAATTCCCCAGGCTTGGACATCATGACCGATGGCCGATACCATTACACCCGGACTTTACCCGTGCAGTGTTGGCCTGGGTAACACCACTTCCTGCCCCTAAAGGTGGTTGGACTCCTCCATCTGCAGCTGGATGGTTGCTGACACCCCCTCATGTTGTCCCTGTTTGTGCACCTGCATCTCTACCGCAGATAGGACTGTCCTTTCCGGAAGCCTGAGACCCATCTGGATGGCAGCTAGTTCCTGGGGTCAGGCCGCCCTCCAACCGTCCGTTCCTACCTCCACCTGATGTACCACTGCATGTGTGTAGTACGCACTAGAAATTGCCCCAGGAGCATCTTCACTAAGATGCCCAACTGAGATGAATGCCTCTTCAATGGTGGAGGGTGCCGGTGACAGCAGTGCCAAAAAGTTGGTGTCGTCCCTGAATGTGTGCTCCGGGATGACACGGGTTGCGGTTGGGGGCGCAGGTCACCCGCTGGTCCTACATCATCACCGGATCAGTTGCATGCTTGCAGCCGGGTGCGGGGGACACCAGGTGGACCCACCTTGTCGCCAGGTGATGCTCCAAGATATAAGACAAGACGCCTGTTAAGGTGGTGGGGGACATTGGTATTCATTACGGGCTCACTTGGTTCTCCGATACCGACCTCCACCTCTGCGACCCAACCGACCAGGTCCAACGTCCTCGGCTCTGCAACGGTGAGGGGCTGCAGGTCCCATGGGCCCATCCAGTCTTTTCACTCTCCCAGTGGTTGTGGGCCGCCTTCTCCCAGGAGGACAAATAATGCCGAGTGTGAGACATTCATACGTGGGCAGCAAAGGAGATCCACAGCTGGTGGGCTGTGTGTGCAGGGCACCCGGCCATGGTGTTGGCATATGGTGAAAGGTAGGGTGTGCATAGTCTACCAGCGCGTAGGGGTTTGTTAGCCCCTTGAGGGGTGGGGGGCACTAGATGTTGTGGGATGGGGTTTGGTGCCGGGGCATGGTGGTGGAGGTTGCTCGCCCAGCGCTGCCTGATCGGGCTGCATGAGGGTGGAGGGGAAGGTGATGAGTGTGCAGGGTGCATGGGACAGGGGTTGGTTCCAGGGGCGCGGTGGCAGTGACTCACCCTGGCCAACCTGAGGAGGTTGTGCAGCTTCTTTCTGTACTGCTGGCCGATCCTGGCTGTGGGGCCCAAGATGCTCATGGCCCCTGCCACCTACGCCCAGGCTCAGTTGACATCCTTGGGTAGTACCTCCCCTCCACGGCATTCAGTAGCATCTCCAGCTCGGCATCAGCGAATCTCAGTGCCACTCTTGAGGGTGGCACCTCCTTGGCTGGAAAAAGAGTGTGGGGGGAGTGGAGTGCTTTGTGTGGATGCAGCTTGTCAGGCTCTTGAGTGCCAATCCTGACCCCGGAGAATCACACGCTAGGGTTTGTTAGAATTGCACTAGTTCCACGTGGCGCATGTGCTAGCTCATTAGGATGTACTGAATCGCTCTGGGACCAGTGCCGATTTTGGGGCCGTAGAACTCACGTGATTCAGTCCCAGTGCCAGAACTTGGGGCGCGATTCTCCACTCCCTTGCCAGTTGGGAGAATCGCCTGGGCCGCTAAAATTTCCGGGGACGCCGGTCCGACGCCCTCTCGCGATTCTCCCAAGCGGCGGGAATGGCCCGGTCGAATTTCGCGGGCCACAGGCCGGAGAATCGCCGGAGACACCCAAAATGGCGATTCTCCGGCACCCCCGCTATTCTGAGGCCCGGATGGGCCGAGCGGCCAGGCCAAAACGGCGGGTTCTCCCCGGCGCCGTCCATACCTGGTCGCTGCAGTCGTGGGTGGTGCATGAACGCTGGGGGGGCGGCCTGTGGGGGAGCGAAGGGGGATCCTGCACCGGGCTTTACCTGGAATGTGGGGTGGTCCGCGATCGGTGCCCACCGATTGTCGGGCCGTCCTCTCTGAAGGAGGACCTCCTTCCTTCCGCGGCCCCGCAAGATCCGTCCCCCATCTTCTTGCGGGGCGGACTTAGAGAGGACGGCAAACACGCATGCACGGGTTGGCGCCGGCCAACCCACGCATGCGCGGATGACGTCCGTTATGCGGTGCCGGTCGCGTCATCTATGCGGCGCCGCTTTTACGCGGGCGACAAGGCCTGGCGCGTGTAGATGACGCGGCCCCGATACTGGCCCATTGTCAGGGCCTGAATCGGTCGGGGCCGGGGCCGTTCCGCGCCGTCGTGAACCTCGACGGCATTCACGACGGCGCAACCACTTTGGCGTGGGAGTGGAGAATCCCACCCTTAGTCTTTGAAATTGAGAATCTGCTCCGGATGTTTTTAAAGGACCTATAAAGGTTGGGAGATGGGGATGAATTGATTTTCTTTTTGAATGTTGTTGGTTGTTTATTTAGCGTACTGTTGATTATTGTGCATTGTCACAGCTGTCAAAATGTGAGCAGATCATTCAGGGACGTTTGTAGGAAGTATAAATAGAAAGATTTCTTTTTTCAGCCAGAGCATAGAACATAGAACAATACAGCGCAGTACAGGCCCTTCGGCCCACGATGTTGCACCGAAACAAAAGCCATCTAACCTACACTATGCCATTATCATCCATATGTTTATCCAATAAACTTTTAAATGCCCTCAATGTTGGCGAGTTCACTACTGTAGCAGGTAGGGCATTCCACGGCCTCACTACTCTTTGCGTAAAGAACCTACCTCTGACCTCTGTCCTATATCTATTACCCCTCAGTTTAAAGTTATGTCCCCTCGTGCCAGCCATTTCCATCCGCGGGAGAAGGCTCTCACTGTCCACCCTATCCAACCCCCTGATCATTTTGTATGCCTCTATTAAGTCTCCTCTTAACCTTCTTCTCTCCAACGAAAACAACCTCAAGTCCATCAGCCTTTCCTCATAAGATTTTCCCTCCAGACTTACCTCCCAGCAGCATGTGGCAGGCAGAGAAAAATCTCAAGGAAGAACTGCAAAGTTACAGCCACATTGAGTTGATATGGCATAGCAGAACTATGCGCTCGACTGAGTTCCCTCTTCATTAGTTGTACATGTTTACAGAATTAATAATAATAATCTTCATTAGTGTCACAAGTAGGCTTACATTAACACTGCAATGAAGTTATTGTGAAAATCCCAGGGAGGCATGGTGGCACAGTGCTTAGCACTGTTGCCTCACAGCGCAAGGGTCCCAGGTTCAATTCCAGCCTTGGGCGACTGTACGGAGTTTGCATGTTCTCCCCGTGTATGCGTGGGTTTCCTCTGGGTGCTCCGGTTTCCTCCCACAATCCAAAGATGTGCAATCTCGGTGCATTGGCCACGCTAAATTACCCCTCAGTTTCCAAGGATGGGATATGGTACTCTTTCAGAGGACCAATGGAGATTTGATGGGCCAAATGGCCTCCCCCTGCACTGTACATAAGAACAGGAGAACTAGGAAAGTAGGCCATCTGGGCCTTCGAGCTTGCTCCGCCATTCAATGAGATAATGGCTGATCTTTTGTGGATGCAGCTCCACTTTCCCATCTGAACACCATAAACCTTTATTCCTTTATTCGGCAAAAAACTATCTATCTTTATTTTGAAAACGTTTAATGAAGGAGTCTCAACTGCTTCACTGGGCAGAGAATTCAATAGATTCACAACCCTTTGGGTGAAAAAGTTCCTCCTGAGCTCAGCCCTAAATCTGCTTCCCCTCATTTTGAGGCTATGCCCCCTAGTTCTGCTTTCACCCGCAAGTGGAAACAACCTGCCCACATCTATCCTATCTATTCCCTTCATAATTTTATATGTTTCTATAAGATCCCCCCACATCCTTCTAAATTCCAACGAGTACAGTCCCAGTCTACTCAACCTCTCCTCGTAATCCAACCCCCTCTGATCTGGGATTAACCTAGTGAATCTCCTCTGCACACCCGCCAGCGCCAGTACGTCCTTTCTCAGGTAAGGAGACCAACACTGAACACAATACTCCAGATGTGGCCTCACTAACACCTTATACAGTTGCAGCATAACCTCCCTAGTCTTAAACTCCATCCCTCTAGCAATGAAGGACAAAACTCCATTTGCCTTCTTAATCACCTGTTGCACCTGTAAACCAACCTTTGCGACTCATGCACTAGGACACAGCGGCATGTTTTAATATTTTACAATTTCCATGATCCCCTAGCAGCCACACTGAGGGAGAATTCAGAATGTCCAAACCAACGAACAAGCACGTCTTTCATAGGCAGTGTCAATCCTGTAAGTGTCAAGAAGTAACACTGGTATACAATAAATTTATGAAATTATTTTAATATATGCGTTTGCGTGTTTTTTCAGGTTAAAGAGGCTGAATAAATTTCAATCAATTTTCACCCAAGAACTGGAACATTTTGAAAAGGACTCTCAATCTCTGAAGGCTATGGAAAAAGAATTAACAGTATGTAAGGTGGAAAATAGTGCGGGATTCTCTCAGCCGAGGGCCAGGCCGGAGAATCAGCGTGACCGGCGCAAATCGAGCAACGCCGCCCCGACGCCGGGACGCTCTGCAGAGCTCCATGAGGCCCCCTGGCCGATTCTCGGCATGGGATGGGCCGAGCGGCCGGAGCAAAAAACACGAGTCCGGCCGGCGCCGTCCACGTGTGGTCTTAGCCGGCGGGACCTCGGCGTGGAAGGGTTCGGGGATGGCCTGTGGGGGAGGAGGGGGGTCTGACCCCGGGGGGTGTCTCCGCTGTGGCCTGGCCCACCGATCGGCAGGCCGGCCTCTCGGGCTGTGGGCCTCCTTTCTTCCGCGCCGGCCCCTTTAGCCCTACCCCCTGTTGCGTCGGGGGCGGCGCGGAGAAGTGCGCTGGTGCCACTGCACATGCGCAGACCCTGCGGTGCCCAATTGATGCTGGGATCAGCAGCTGGGGCGGTGTGGGTTGTTCCAGTGCCATGATGGCTCCCTGTAGGGGCCAGAATTGCTGATCCTGAGGCCATGTTGGCACCGTCGAGAAACACGTTTACGACGGCGTCAACACTTCGCCTCAGGATCAGAGTATCCCGCCCATAGTCTTAAAAAGCAAATTGTCCATTTATTTTGTCACTCTCCATTTTTATCTAGGTTATCTAGGATTGCAACGGGATCTTGATCAATTAGGCCAGTGGGCCGACGAATGGCAGATGGAGTTTAATTTAGATAAATGTGAGGTGATGCATTTTGGCAGATCGAATCAGGCCAGGACCTACTCAGTTAATGGTATGGCGTTGGGGAGAGTTATAGAACAAAGAGATCTAGGAGTACAGGTTCATAGCTCCTTGAAGGTGGAGTCGCAGGTGGACAGGGTGGTGAAGAAGGCATTCGGCATGCTTGGTTTCATTGGTCAGAACATTGAATACAGGAGTTGGGACATCTTGTTGAAGTTGTACAAGACATTGGTACGGCCACACTTGGAATACTGTGTGCAGTTCTGGTCACCCTATTATAGAAAGGATATTATTAAACTAGAAAGAGTGCAGAAAAGATTTACTAGGATGTTGCCGGGACTTGATGGTTTGAGTTATAAGGAGGCTGGATAGACTGGGACTTTTTTCCCTGGAGCGGAGGAGGCTTAGGGGTGATCTTATAGAGGTCTATAAAATAATGAGGGGCATAGATAAGGTAGATAGTCAATATCTTTTCCCAAAGGTAGGGGAGTCTGAAACTAGAGGGCATAGGTTTAAGGTGAGAGGGGAGAGATTCAGAAGGGCCCAGAGGGGCAATTTCTTCACTCAGAGGGTAGTGAGTGTCTGGAATGGGCTGCCAGAGGTAGTAGTAGAGGCGGGTACAATTGTGTCTTTTAAAAAGCATTTAGATAGTTACATGGGTAAGATTGGTATAGAGGGTTATGGGTCAAGTGCGGGCAACTGGGACTAGCTTAATGGTAAAAACTGGGCGGCATGGACTGGTTGGGCCGAAGGGCCTGTTTCCATGCTGTAAACTTCTATGATTCTATGATTCTATGATTTTTGTTGCTTACTTTTAGTTTGCTTTTAACAGAGATTACAAATGTTGTTGACATTCAGTTTTAATGACCTCAGAGGATAGAATGGGATTGTCATTTTACAGTTGTGACTTTCATTCCACAAAAAATGATGAACAACGATTTGTTTTCAATAATTTGTTGAGATTATTTCAAGTGACTGCGAACAAATTTACCATAGTTGCTGCGTGTCTATTGTCACACAACAACTAATTTCACCCCAGTGTCATATTGTAAGGATACTGGACCAGGCCCCAATTTTTGTTAGAATACCAGATGAGAAACTCAAATAATTTTCGATTTATAAAACGGTGAGGAAAGGTTACTTCACCCCAGCACTGATAACTCTGACCAATAGATTATCTTTTATATTAAAATAAACTTTATTTTAAGCAAAGTAGGAAGGTACTGAAGTGGGAAACGAGGAGAGCTTGGAAGGGTCATGAAAAGTCCTTGGCAAGTAGGATTAAGGTGAATCCCAAACCTTTTTATTCAAATGTAAAAAGAAATAGGGTGGCCAGGGAGAGAATTTGACCACTTAAGGACAGTGGGGGAATCTCTGTGATGAGCCAGAGGAAATGGGTGAGGTTCTAAATGAGTATTTTGCATCAGTGTTCACCAAAGAAAGGGTCTTTGTGGAAGATGGTTCTTGGGTAGGGTGTGTGGACTGTCTGGATCATGTTAGCATCGAAAAGGGGGAGGTAGGGTGTGTGGACTGTCTGGATCATGTTAACGTCGAAAAGGAGGAGGTATTGGATCTTTTAAAAGCTATTAAGGTAGATAAGTCTCCTGGGCTGGATGGGATTTACCCCAGAATAATGAGGGAAGCAAGGGAGAAAATTGCTGGGGCCTTGATTGACATCTTTGTATCCTCATTGGCTACAGGTGAGATCCCAGAGGACTAGAGAATAGCTAATGTGGTACCACTGTTTACGAAAGGTAGCAGGGATAATCCAGGAAACTATAGGCCGGTGAGCATCATGTCGGTAGTGGATAAATTTATACCCATTTGGAAATAAATGGACTCATTTGCGATAAACAGCATGCTTTTGTGAAGGGCAGGTCGTGTCTCACTAAGGCACGAGGGAGGGTGGTGGATGATGTTCATTAAAGCCTTTGACAAGGTGCCTCATGGCAGACTGGTACAAAAGATGAAGTTACACGGGATCAGAGGTGAGGTGGTGAGATGGATACAGGACTGGCTCGGTCACAGAAGGCAAAGTGTAGCAGTAGAAGGGTGTTTTTCTGAATGGAAGGTTGCGACGAGTGGTGTTCCACAGGGATCTGTGCTGGGGCTTCTGTTGTTTGTAATATCCATAAACGATTTTTAGGAAAATGTAACTGGTCTGATTAGTAAGTTCGCGGATGACACCAAGGTTGAGGGAGTGGCAGATAGTGTTGAGGATTGTCAGAGGATACAGCAGGACATCGATAGGTTGGAGACTTGGGCAGAGAAATGGCAAATGGACTTTAATCCAGACAAGTGTGAGGTAATGTATTTTGGTAGGTCTAACATAGAGGGAAAATATACCGTAAATGGCAAAACTCTGAGGAATATAGAAAGTCAGAGAGATTTGGGATGCAGGTCCACAGATCTTTGAAAGTGGACAAGGTAGTCAAGAAAGCATACGGAATGCTTGCCTTCATTGGATAGGTTATCGAGTATAAAAAAAGGCAAGTCATGCTACAGTTGTATAGAATCTTGGTATGGCCGCACTTGGAATAGTGCGCACAATTCTGGTCGCCACATTACCAGAAGGATGTGGAGGCTTTGGAAAGGGTGCAGAGGAGGTATACCAGGATGTTGCCTGGTCTGGAGGGTGTTAGCTAAGTGGAGAGGCTGAATAGACTCGGACTGTTTTCATTAGAACAACAGAGGTTGAGGTGTGACCTGATAGAGATCTACAAGATTATGAGGGGTATGGATAGAATGCATGAGCAGGCACTGATTTCCAGGGTGGAGGGGTCAGTCACCAAGGGCCATAGGTTTAAGGTGTTAGGGGCAAAGTTTAGAGGAGATGTGCGAGGATCAGAAACTGAACAGGTACCAGGACAGGTCAAATGCTAGGAACCCCTCGTGAATAACTCACCGCCTGACCTCCCAAAGTCTGCCCACCATCTACAAAGTATAACTCAGGAATGCAATGGAATACTAAAGAAGCCAGCCATTTTCTATAGGTAAAATATAGCTATTTAGCATTAAGCCCCTCGTCTATTAAATATAATTTTAAAACTCACTCATAACCTCAGATCATTTCAAAATACACATTCAGCATTTCAGAACATAGCTGCAAACAGAACACAGAACAGCAGAATTCCTACGCAGCTAACAAATACAATTGAAAGATAAAGTAGCCCCAGGACAAGGCAAGCTCCATGGCAACAGTATAGAGACCATTGTCCTAACAAGCAAGTTTATGCGATAAGGAAGTCGAATCGCATTCCATAGCTCAACTAACCCTCAAATCAAACTCATTTGACATTAATCCAAACCAATTAGATTTACTTTGGGGTGTAGATAGATGGCTAAAGTCTGATATGATTTTGGTATAACCGTGATGGATTTTCAGCCATCTTTCCCTTTCCGGAATCAATCTATACTTTGACTTAACTATCCACTGTCTCTGTCTTTTATATTTCACTTTCTAACTCTGACTTTTGAAGTTATTGCAAGCTGTTTGCCTAAACAAGAAAATTATTTCTGTATTACTTGAAAGTTCAATTGTCTACAAGATTGCTCCTATTGAGTCCTCTGCTCGCTGGACTTATTAGAGAGTATGACTTTAAATGATTCTCAATTGTAATCAATAGATATAAATAAAACAGATGCTTATTTGCACCTGAGAAGTTTTAACTCAAATTTCAAAGTTTTAGTGATCACAAAGTGCCGCTAAATCTGCATTGTTGATCTAACAAATATCCCCCAATTGCCTGGATGAGTGTAGCTTCAATAACACTCAAGAAGCGCAACACTATTCAGGCAAAGCCGCCTGCTTGATTGCTACCCCTTCCACAACCATTTTAAACCCTCCACCACTGATAAATATTGGCAGCATGTGTACCATCTACAAGACATACTGCAGTAACTCACCAAGGTTATTTAGTCAGCACTTTCCAAACCCACGACCAATACCATCGAGAAGGACCAGAGCAGTAGATACCTGGGAACCCAACCACCTGTCACTCCAAACCATTCACCACCCTGACTTGGAAATATTACGGCGTTCCTTCACTGTCACTGGTTCAAAATCCTGGAACTCCCTCCGGAATAGCTCAAGAGGTGTGCCTACACCACAGAGACTGCAGCACTTCAAGAAGGCAGCTCACCACCACATTTTGAAGGGCAACTAGAGATGGGCAATAAATGCTGGCCTAACCAGCGATGCCCACATCCCATTAATGATTTCTTTTTAAATGTCTGTGGTTTATGTCTTGCATATCTCATAATGAAATGACTGTGCCCTGATGTTTCATTCTTTTTGGGGAAGGTAGTATGCAAGGGCTCTTCCTGTTGATTCCCTTAGTTCCTATTTCTTTTATCTAGTTATCATTTTTGATCCATGAATCTTTAATGGAGACATATCTTGAAGTCGAGCAGGGGTAAGGAACCCAAAAGTTGCAAAATAGTACACAGTGCTATGAAAACTTTGATTTTGAACAGAAGAACTCAGACTTTCTGGCACCCGAGAGATTGGAGCGATTCGTTTTGATTGGTTGGCTAGTGGCCAATGGATTGGTCAAGGACAGTATTCCGTTAGCAACTGACAGCAAGTGGGTCCTGTCAGGTGGCGGGTTGTCAGAGGACTCAACAGTGAAAGCTCCTGGATGCTGAGAGGAGAGACTGTGTGTTGCTCTCTTTCACTCTCTTTCAGATGTTTCCTGCCTGCTGTTTCTGAGTCTGCAGAGAAGCCTCAAGACCACAAAGAGTCTAGAGTGGAAACCATTACTCACTGAAAGCAAATACATCATCCAACTGGAGGCCTAGACTGAAGACAGATACAATTGGAAGATGTTCATCTGAAACAGAGACTTTTATTCTTTCACTTTTAGTATTATGTTTACACCTCTCTTTCCCCTCTGTGTTTGTCTGTCTTCTGTTTGTGCAGAGGGTAGGGTGAGTTAAACAGCGGGGTCAGGGGTGGGTGGGGGTAGAAATTAGATGCTAGTTAACCAGTTGCATTTTCTGCCTATTTAGTAATAGTGATTGTTATTAATAAAAAGTTAATTGTGTTTACATTTACAAACCTGGTGACTGAAGTTATTGGGCAGCCAGAGACCAAAGATTTTGGTTAATTTCAACTGTGCAGTGACTCAGGATCAAGTGGGGCTAGAATTGACTGTGCACTAGGCCAGGTTGTCGTAACAGCACACTATCACATCTGATGCCACCGGGTGTTCCAACTAAACGGGGAAGATGTAGATCATAAGACCATAAGACCATAAGACATAGGAGCGGAAGTAAGGCCATTCGGCCCATCGAGTCCACTCCGCCATTCAATCATGGCTGATTTCACCTCCATTTACCCGCTCTCTCTCCATAGCCCTTAATTCCTCGAGAAATCAAGAATTTATCAACTTCTGTCTTAAAGACACTCAACGTCCCGGCCTCCACCGCCCTCTGTGGCAATGAATTCCACAGACCCACCACTCTCTGGCTGAAGAAATTTCTCCTCATCTCTGTTCTAAAGTGACTCCCTTTTATTCTAAGGCTGTGCCCCTGGGTCCTAGTCTCTCTTGCTAATGGAAACAACTTCCCTACATCCACCTCATTCATTATCTTGTAAGTTTCTATTAGATCTCCCCTCAACCTCCTAAACTCCAATGAATATAATCCCAGGATCCTCAGACGTTCATCGTATGTTAGGCCTACCATTCCTGGGATCATCCGTGTGAATCTCCGCTGGACCCGCTCCAGTGCCAGTATGTCCTTCCTGAGGTGTGGGGCCCAAAATTGCTCACAGTATTCTAAATGGGGCCTAACTAATGCTTTATAAAGCTTCAGAAGTACATCCCTGCTTTTATATTCCAAGCCTCTTGAGATGAATGACAACATTGCATTTGCTTTCTTAATTACGGACTCAACCTGCAAGTTTACCTTTAGAGAATCCTGGACTAGGACTCCCAAGTCCCTTTGCACTTCAGCATTATGAATTTTGTCACCATTTAGAAAATAGTCCATGCCTCTATTCTTTTTTCCAAAGTGCAAGACCTCGCACTTGCCCACGTTGAATTCCATCAGCCATTTCTTGGACCACTCTCCTAAACTGTCTAAATCTTTCTGCAGCCTCCCCACCTCCTCCATACTACCTGCCCCTCCACCTATCTTTGTATCATCGGCAAACTTAGCCAGAATGCCCCCAGTCCCGTCATCTAGATCGTGAATATATAAAGAGAACAGCTGTGGCCCCAACACTGAACCCTGCGGGACACAACTCGTCACCGGTTGCCATTCCGAAAAAGAATCTTTTATCCCAACTCTCTGCCTTCTGCCTGACAGCCAATCGTCAATCCATGTTAGTACCTTGCCTCGAATACCATGGGCCCTTATTTTACTCAGCAGTCTCCCGTGAGGCACCTTATCAAAGGCCTTTTGGAAGTCAAGATAGATAACATCCATTGGCTCTCCTTGGTCTAACCTATTTGTTATCTCTTCAAAGAACTCTAACAGGTTTGTCAGGCACGACCTCCCCTTACTAAATCCATGCTGACTTGTCCTAATCTGACCCTTCACTTCCAAGAATTTAGAAATCTCATCCTTAACAATGGATTCTAGAATCTTGCCAACAACCGAGGTTAGGCTAATTGGCCTATAATTTTCCATCTTTTTCCTTGTTCCCTTCTTGAACAGGGGGGTTACAACAGCGATTTTCCAATCCTCTGGGACTTTCCCGGACTCCAGTGACTTTTGAAAGATCATAACTAACGCCTCCACTATTTCTTCAGCTATCTCCTTTAGAACTCTAGGATGTAGTCCATCTGGGCCCGGAGATTTATCAATTTTTAGACCTCTTAGTTTCTCTAGCACTTTCTCCTTTGTGATGGCTACCATATTCAACTCTGCCCCCTGACTCTCCGGAATTGGTGGGTTATTACTCATGTCTTCTACTGTGAAGACTGACGCAAAGTACTTATTTAGTTCCTCAGCTATTTCCTTGTCTCCCATCACAAAATTACCAGCGTCATTTTGGAGCGGCCCAATGTCAACTTTTGCCTCCCGTTTGTTTTTAATGTATTTAAAGAAACTTTTACTATCATTCCTAATGTTACTGGCTAGCCTACCTTCATATTTGATCCTCTCTTTCCTTATTTCTCTCTTTGTTATCCTCTGTTTGTTTTTGTAGCCTTCCCAATCTTCTGACATCCCACTACTCTTTGCCACATTATAGGCTTTCTCTTTTGCTTTGATGCATGCCCTAACTTCCTTTGTCAGCCATGGCTGCCTAATCCCCCCTCTGATAACCTTTCTTTTCTTTGGGATGAACCTCTGCACTGTGTCCTCAATTACTCCCAGAAACTCCTGCCATTGCTGTTCTACTGTCTTTCCCACTAGGCTCTGCTCCCAGTCGATTTTCGTCAGTTCCTCCCTCATGTCCCTGTAGTTACCTTTATTTAACTGTAACACCTTTACATCTGATTCTACCTTCTTTCTTTCAAATTGGAGATTGAATTGTACCATATGATGATCACTGCCTCCTAAGTGCTCCCTTACTTTAAGATCTTTAATCAAGTCTGGCTCATTACATAACACTAAGTCCAGAATGGCCTGTTCCCTCGTGGGCTCCATCACAAGCTGTTCCAAAAAGCCCTCCTGTAAACATTCAATGAATTCCCTTTCCTTGGGTCCACTGGCAGCATTATTTACCCAGTACACCTGCATATTGAAGTCCCCCATGATCACTGTGACCTTGCCTTTCTGACATGCACTTTCTATTTCATGGTGCATTTTGTGCCCCCGGTCCTGACCACTGTTAGGAGGCCTGTACATAACTCCCATTATGGTTTTTTTGCCTTTGTGGTTCCTCAACTCTACCCACACAGACTCCACATCATCTGACCCTATGTCATTTAGTGCTATTGATTTAATTTCATTCCTAATTAACAAGGCAACCCCGCCCCCTCTGCCCACCTCCCTGTCTTTTCGATAGGTTGTGAATCCCTGGATGTTTAAATGCCAGTCCTGAACCCCCTGCAACCATGTCTCTGTGATGCCTACCACATCATACCTGCCAGTCACAATCTGGGCCACAAGCTCATCTACCTTGTTCCGTACACTGCGCGCATTTAAATATAGCACCTTTAATTCTCTATTGACTGTCCCTTTTTGTTTTCTTAGTGTGGTGGACCTTGGTTTACTGAGCCTTTCCATACACTGATCGAGTGGTTAAGTGAGAATGTGACAATGTGGCTGCATGTGAGCCAGGACAAACCATGTTGTCAACTCTAGTTTGTTGCCGGTGCCACGCTAGCGAGGTGAGGAACAGGGAGAGAGTGCAGATAAACACGTGGCTGCAGGGATGGTGTAGGAGGGAGGGTTTCAGTTACATGGATAATTGGAGCACATTCTGGGGAAGGTGGGACCTGTACAGACAGGATGGTTTGCACCTGAACCAGAGGGGCACCAATATCCTGGGAGGGAAATTTGCTACTGCTCTTCGGGGGGGGTTTAAACTAATTTGTCAGGGGGTGGGAAAATTAGCTGTAGTCCAGAAGTCAGTGTTGAGAGTAGTGAGGTACTGAGGAGGGTATCAAGGTCACAGGAGTGTACCGGCAAACAGAAAAATGGGTTGAAGTGTGTCTACTTCAATGCAAAGAGCATTCGGAATAAGATAGGTGAACTTGGAGCGTGGATTGGTACTTGGGACTACGATGTTCATAGAATTTACAGTGCAGAAGGAGGCCATTTGGCCCATCGAGTCTGCACCGGCTCTTGGAAAGAGCACCCTACCCAAGGTCAACACCTCCACTCTATCCCCATAACCCAGTAACCCCACCCAACACTAAGGACAATTTTGGACACTAAGGGCAATTTATCATGGCCAATCCACCTAACCTGCACATCTTTGGACTGTGGGAGGAAACCGGAGCACCCGGAGGAAACCCACGCACACACGGGGAGGATGTGCAGACTCCGCACAGAAAGTGACCCAAGCCAGAATCGAACCTGGGACCCTGGAGCTGTGAAGCAATTGTGCTATCCACAATGCTACCGTGCTGCCCCAACGTAATGTTGTGGCCATTACGGAACATGGTTAAAACAGGGACAGGAATGGTTGTTGGAAGTTCCGGTGTATAGGTGTTTCAGTAAGAGTAGGGAAGGTGGTAAAAGAGGTGTAGGAGTAGCATTGTTAATCAAGGATAGTTTAACGGCTGCAGAAAGGCAGTTCGAAGGGGATCTGCCTACTGAGGTAATATGGGCCGAAGTTAGAAATAGGAAAGGAGCGGTCATGTTGTTAGGAGTTTTCTATAGGTCCCCAAATAGTAATAGATATGTGGAGGAAGAAATTGCAAAACAGATAATGGATAGGTGTGGAAGTCTCAGGGTAGTTGTCATGGGTGACTTTAACTTTCCAAATATTGATTGGAACCTCTATAGGTCGAACAGTTTGGATGGGGCAGTTTTTGGACAGTGTGTGCAGGAGGGTTTCCTGACACAATATGTGGATTGGCCGACAATGGATTTGGTACTGGATAATGAATCGGGCCAAGTGTTAGGTTTGTTTGTGGGAGAGCACTTTGGAGATAGTGACCACAATTCGGTGTCTTTCACTATTGCAATGGAGAGGGATAGCGCCATACGGCAGGACAAGGTTTATAATTGGGGGAGTAATTATGATGCAATTAGGCAAGAATTAGGGAGCAAAAGATGGGAACAGAAACTGTCAGGGAACAGCACAAATGAAAAATGGAGCTTGTTCAAGGAACAAATGTCCTTGATAGGTATGTCCCTGTCAGGCAGGGAGGAAATGGCCGTGTGAGGGAACCATGGTTCACAAAAGAGGTTGAATGTCTTGTCAAGAGGAAAAAAGAAGCGTATGTAAGGATGAGAAAATAAGGTTCAGTTGGGTCGCTTGAGGGTTACAAGGTAGCAAGGAATTAGCTTAAAAAAAGGGCTTAGGAGAGCTAGGAGGGGGCATGAGAAGTCCTTGGTGGGTCAGATCAAGGAAAACCTCAAGGCTTTTTACTCTGATGTGAGAAATAAAAGAATGACCAGGGTGAGGTTAAGGCCGGTCAAGGACAGTAGTGGGAACTTGTGCATGGAGTCAGAAGAAATAGGAAAGGCGTTGAATGAATACTTTTCTTCAGTGTTCACCAAGGAGGATGAGAGTGTGATACAGGCGGGTAGGCTGGAGGAGGTAGATGTTCTGAGGAAGGATGTATTAGCAATTTTGAAAAACCTTCGGGTCGACAAGTCCCCTGGGCCAGTTGGGATACATCCAAGGGTTCTTTGGGAGACAAGGGATGAGATTGCAGAGCCTTTGGCTTTGATCTTTGTGTCCTCACTGTCCAAGGGGATAGTGCCAGAGGACTGAAGAGTGGCGAATGTTGTTCCTCTGTTCAAGAAAGGGAATAGGAATGACCCTGGTAATTATAGGCCGGTTAGTCATACTTCGGTGGTCGGTAAGTTAATGGAAAAGGCACTGAAGGATAGGATTTATGACCATTTGGAAAGATGCAGCTTAATCTGGGATTGTCAACACGGATTCGTGAAGGGTAAGTCTTGCCTCACAAGTTTGGTTGTATTCTTTAAGGAGGTAACTAAGTACATAGATGAAGGTAGAGCAGTTGATGTCGTATACATGGATTTTAGTAAGGCGTTTGATAAGGTTCCCCATGGTCGGTTTATGAAGAAAGTAAGGAGGTGTGTGATAGAGGGAAATTTGGCCAAATGGATAAGTAACTGGCTATCACATAGAAGACAGGTGGTGGTGGTGGATGGAAAATTTTCAGACTGGAGACCAGTTACCAGCGGTGTACCACAGGGATCAGTGCTGGGTCCTCTGCTATTTGTGATTTTTATCAATGACTTGGAGGAGGGGGCTGAAGGGTGTGTCAGTATATTTGCTGATGACACCAAGATTGGTGGAGTAGTGGATGAGGTGGAGGGCTGTTGTAGGCTACAAAGAGACAGGATGCAGAGCTGGGCCGAAAAATGGCAGATGGATTTTAACCCTGATAAGTGTGAGGTCATTCATTTTGGTAGAAAACATTTGAATGCGGATTACAGGGTCAACGGCAGGGTTCTGAGGAATGTGGAGGAACAGAGAGATCTTGGGGTTCATGTCCACAGATCTCTGAAGGTTGCCACTCAAGTGGATAGAGCCGTGAAGAAGGGCAGCACGGTAGCACAAGTGGTTAGCACTGTGGCTTCACAGCACCAGGGTCCCAGGTTTGATTCCCTGCTGGGTCATTGTCTGTGCGGAGTCTGCACGTTCTCCCCGTGTCTGCGTGGCTTTCCTCCGGGTGCTCCGGTTTCCTCCCACAGTCCAAAGATGTGCAGGTTAGGTGGATTGGCCATGATAAATTACCCTTAGTGACCAAAAAAGGAGGGGTTATTGGGTTACGGGGATAGGTGGAAATGAGGGCTTAAGTGGGTCAGTGCAGACTCGATGGGCCGAATGGCCTCCTTCTGCAATGTATGTTCTAAAAGGGCAGCACGGTAGCATTGTGGATAGCACAATTGCTTCACAGCTCCAGGGTCCCAGGTTCGATTCCGGCTTGGGTCACTGTCTGTGCGGAGTCTGCACATCCTCCCCGTGTGTGCGTGGGTTTCCTCCAGGTGCTCTGGTTTCCTCCCACAGTCCAAAGATGTGCAGGTTAGGTGGATTGGCCATGATAAATTGCCCTTAGTGTCCAAAATTGCCCTTAGTGTTGCGTGAGGTTACTGGGTTATGGGGATAGGGTGGAGGTGTTGACCTTGGTTAGGGTGCTCTTTCCAAGAGCCGGTGGGGACTCAATGGGCCGAATGGCCTCCTTCTGCACTGTAAATTCTATGAAGGCCTATAATATGTTAGCGTTTATTAACAGGGGGCTTGAGTTTAAGAGCTGCAGGGTTATGCTGCAACTGTAGATGACCCTGGTGTGACCTTATTTGGAGAATTGTGTGTAGTTCTGGTCACTTCACTATAGGAAGGATGTGGAAGCATTGGAAAGGGTGCAAAGGAGATTTACCAGGATGCTGCCTCGTTTGCAGGATACGTCTTATGAGGCAAGGTTGAGGGAGCTAGGGCTTTTCTCTTTGGAGCGGAGGAGGATGAGAGGTGACTTAATAGAGGTTTATAAGATGATGGGGGAATAGATAGAGTGGACGTTCAGAGACTATTTCCTCGGGTGGATGTAGCTGTTACAAGGGGGCATAACTATAAGGTTCAGGAGGGATGTCCGAGGTAGGTTCTTTACTCAGACAGTGGTTAGGGTGTGGAATGGACTGCTTGCTGTGATAGTGGAGTCGGACACTTTAGGAACTTTCAACGGTTATTGGATAGGCACATGGAGCACACCAGAATGACAGGGGACGCAATTCTCCGGAAACAGCGCGATGTCCGCCGACTGGCGCCCAAAACGGTGCAAATCAGTCGGGCATCGCGCCGCCCCAAAGGTGCGGAATGCTCCGCATCTTGGGGGGCCGAGCCCCAACCTTAAGGGGCTAGGCCCGCGCCGGACGAATTTCCGCCCCGCCAGCTGGCGGAAAAGGCCTTTGGTGCCCCGCCAGCTGGCGCAGAAATGACATCTCCGGGAGGCGCATGCGCGGGAGCGTCAGCGGCCGCTGATGGCATTCCCGCGCATGCGCAGTGGAGGGAGTCTCTTCCGCCTCTGCCATGGTGGAGACCGTGGCGAAGGCGGAAGGGAAAGAGTGCCCCCACGGCACAGGCCTGCCCGCGGATCGGTGGGCCCAGATCGCGGGCCAGGCCACCGTGGGGGCACCCCCCCCCGGGGCCAGATCGCCCTGCGCCCCCCCCAGGACCCCGGAGCCCGCCCGCGCCGCCTTGTCCCGCCGGTCAGGTAGGTGGTTTAATCTACGCCGGCGGGACAGGCATTTTAGCGGCGGGACTTCGGCCCATCCAGGCCGGAGAATCGCGGGGGGTGGCCCGCCAACCGGCGCGCCACGATTCCCGCCCCCGTCGAATATCCGGTGGTGGAGAATTCGGCAACCGGCAGGGGCGGGATTCACGCCAGCCCCCGGCGATTCTCCGACCCGGCGGGTGGTCGGAGAATCTCGCCCAGGGAGTGGGATAGCTTGATCTTGGTTTCGGACAATGCTCGGCACAACATTGAGGGCTGAAAGGCCTGTTCTGTGCTGTACTGTTGTATGTTCTATGTTCTATAAGAGGATTTGTGGAGCACGGGAATATGCCCCGGGAATATGGACATAGCACAAGTATTGTATTGGCTGCTAAGCTAGTGAAGAAAAGACACTTTGTTGAAAGTCCTTGCTGTCAGTGATTCAGCAACCCACAGCATCTACAGTTGAGATCATCCATTCAGCTGCACCTATTGATTCTCTCCCTTTCTCTTCTCCATTATTTCACAGATTTTCCTTTTAATGATGTTACATTGCCAGGTCCTCATTGGCATGTCAGTGCCTTAGATTATGCTAAACATTAATCATATAATTGAAATAAATTAGATAGTACAGAAGCAAAATAACACAACCAAAACCATTTTTGGTGAAAACATTGATTTTTGACTTTGGTGGAATGATTCATTTTTTCTTCTTGCAGAGTTTCTGGAAGAAACATTCAAAAGCTTTAAGTGAAATGAAGGAAAATGAGGAGCAAAGGTCAGTCAATAATTTCAATTGTACTTAAGAGGCATCAAGTGCAATTGCATTCCATTTGTCCATCATTGCTAATATGCAAAATATCCAAAGCACTTTACATTGTTTGGTAGGACACTGAACCAGGGGTAAGGAGGGTTAATCAGAAACATTTACATCAGATGAATGGACTTAGATAGATGAGCTTGTCTGAAGATCCTTCGTTACCTTGATAATTCATTATAATGGAGCCAGTGGGTGAAATGCAATGGTCCACTGCTGAAAGGATCCTTGTGCAAGTAAACAGAGGTGTCACATCAAGAAGGGGGGGGGGGGGCAGACAAAACAAAGTTCAGCTGCAGTTCAGGATAATGTCAGAGATCTGCAGTTATGTAACTTTAGGGTTGGATCAATTCTGGTTTGGGGTGGCTGGGAGACCTGGTTGGATCATGTGGACAGGAATCAGAATGGCCAGGAGCAGGTGTCTCACTGTTACTCCACAGTTCCTAGCTTTATTTTATCTATATAAATATTTAGTCAGCCTAACTTCGGTAGTAGGGAAGATGCTGGAATCTATAATCAAGGAAGAAATAGCGAGGCATCTGGATGGAAATTGTCCCATTGGGCAGACGCAGCATGAGTTCATAAAGGGCAGGTCGTGCCTAACTAATTTAGTGGAATTTTTTGAGGATATTACCAGTGCGGTAGATAACGGGGAGCCAATGGGTGTGAAATATCTGGATTTCCAGAAAGCCTTTGACATGGTGCCACACAAAAGGTTGCTGCATAAGATAAAGATGCATGGCATTAAGGGGAAAGTCATCGCATGAATAAAGGATTGGTTAATTCATAGATTATCATAGAATTTACAGTGCAGAAGGAGGCCATTCAGCCCATCGAGTCTGCACCGGCTCTTGGAAAGAGCACCCTACCCAAGGTCAACACCTCCACCCTATCCCCATAACCCAGTAACCCCACCCAACACTAAGGGCAATTTTGAACACTAAGGGCAATTTATCATGGCTAATCCACCTAACCTGTACATCTTTGGACTGTGGGAGGAAACCGGAGCACCCGGAGGAAACCCATGCAGACTCCGCACAGACAGTGACGCAAGCCGGAATCGAACCTGGGACCCTGGAGCTGTGAAGCAATTGTGCTATCCACAATGCTACCGTGCTGCCCAATTAACAGAAAGCAAAGAGTGGGGATTAATGGGTGTTTCTCTGGTTGGCAATCAGGAGCTAGTGGTGTCCCTCGGGGATCAGTGTTGGGCCCACAATTGTTCACAATTTACACAGATGATTTGGAGTTGGGGACCAAGGGCAATGTGTCCAAGTTTGCAGACGCCACTAAGGTGAGTGGTAAAGCAAAAAGTGCAGAGGATACTGGAAGTCTGCAGAGGGATTTGGATAGGCTAAGTGAATGGGCTATGGTCTGGCAGATGGAATACAATGTTGACAAATGTGAGGTTATCCATTTTGGTAGGAATAACAGCAAAAGGGATTATTATTTCAATGATAAAATATTAAAACATGCTGCTGTGCAGAGAGACCTGGGTGAGCTAGTGCATGAGTCGCAAAAAATTGGTTTACAGGTGCAACAGGTGATTAAGAAGGCAAATGGAATGTTATCCTTCATTGCTAGAGGGATGGAGTTTAAGACTAGGGAGGTTATGCTGCAATTGTATGAGGTGTTTGTGAGGCCACACCTGGAGTATTGTGTTCAGTTTTGGTCTCCTTACTTGAGAAAGGACGTACTGGCACTGGAGAGTGTGCAGAGGAGATTCCCGAGGTTAACCCCAGAGCTGAAGGGGTTGGATTTACGAGGAGAGGTTGAGTAGACTGGGACTGTACTCATTGGAATTTAGAAGGATAAGGGGGCATCTTATAGAAACATATAAAATTATGAAGGGACTAGATAGGATAGATGCGGGCAGGTTGTTTCCACTGGCGGGTGAAAGCAGAACTAGGGGGCATAGCCTCAAAATAAGGGGAAGTAGATTTAGGACTGAGTTTAGGAGGAACTTCTTCACCCAAAGGGTTGTGAATCTATGGAATTCCTTGCCCAGTGAAGCAGTAGAGGCTCCTTCATTAAATGTTTTTAAGATAAAGATAGATAGTTTTTTGAAGAATAAAGGGATTAAGGGTTATGGTGTTCGGGCCGGAAAGTGGAGCTGAGGCCACAAAGATCAGCCATGATCTCATTGAATGGTGGAGCAGGCTCAAGGGGCCAGATGGCCTACTCCTGCTTCTAGTTCTTATGTTCTTATAGGTGCAAAGTAGATTTTCTCAAATTTCCCCAAATTGACCTCCATCTGGCATAATTTTATCTATTCTCTTAATCTATTAATGAAGCTTTATACTCAACCATACAAGTTATTCTGTCACCTATTTTGGTCTTGTCTGAAAATTTGGATATGTGGCTCTCTGTTCCTTCATTTATGTCATTAATAAATGTGGTGAAAAGCTGAGGCCTCAGTCCAGATACGGAACAAACACATTTAGTAACAACCCTACAAATTTGAGGACATGCCTGTTACCTTGTCTAATTGGATGTGCTTTAATTTTTGTTCTGTGGAACTTGAATGCCAACCGGAAGACATGTACATAGATATCCATCTAATTTCCGAGACAATCTATTGTCTGCAATAGTGGTTACCTCTTAAAACCAATTATTTAGATTAATTTGACATGATTTAGCCTTTATAAATACAGACAGGGTCTATCTATTGGATCTTTCCATCAGTTCCTTTTTGTCTAAGTGCTCAATCACATTGTCCTTAATAACAGATTCAAGTAGCACGCCCACAACAGATATCAGACATTATTTTATTTGTTTTTGTACTAATTTACGGGTTGTGGGTGTTTCTGGTTAAGCCAGCATTTATTGCCCATCCCTAAATTCCCTTGAGAAGGTGGTGGTGATCTGCCTTCTTGAACCACTGCAGCCCCTGAGGTGTAGGTACACCCACAGTGCCGTTAGGGATGGAGTTCCAGGATTTTGACCCAAGTAAAGGAACAGCCAAAATATTTCCAAGTCAGGAAGTGAGTGGCTTGGAAGGGAACTTCCAGGTGGTTTCTTCCCTTGTCTGTTGTTCTTGTCCTTCCACATGGTAGCGGCCGTGTGTTTGGAAAGCACTGTCTCAGCAGCCATGGAAAGTATTTGCCGTGCATCGTGTGGGTGGTACACACAGCTGCCACTGTTTGTTACTAGTGGAGGGGATGAATGGTTGTTGATGGGGTGCAAATCAAGCGGAGGTTCAAGTGTCCATAGAATCATAGATTCCCGACAGTGCAGAAGGAGGCCATTCGGCCCTTCAGGTCTGCACTGACCCTCTGAACGAGCACTCTACCTCGGCTCACTCCCCCACCACCCCCGCTCATATATCACGGCCAATCTAAGTTCCAAGCCAGGGCTGGAAAAGAGCACGCTACTTAAGCCCACTCATCCACCCTGTCCATGTAACCCCACCTAACCTTTTGGACTAAGGGGTAATTTAGCATGGCCAATCCATCTAACCTGCACTTCTTTGGACTGTGGGATGAAATCGGAGAACCCGGAGGAAACCCACGCAGACACGGGGAGAAAGTGCAAATTCCACACGGACAGTCACCCAAACCCAAAATTAAACCGGGATTCCTGAAGCTGTGAGGCAGCAGTGTTAACCACTGTGCCACCATGCCACCCTTTTAAAAAAATAAATTTAGGGTACCCAATTCTTTATTCCAATTCAGGAGCAATTTAGCGTGGCCAATCCACCTACCCTGCACATCTTTTTGAGTTGTGGGGTTGAGACCAACCAGACACGGGTGAATGTGCAAACTCCACATGGACAGTGACCCGGGGCCAGGATTGAACCCAGGTCCTCAGCATCGTAAGGCAGCAGTACTAACCACTGCCCAACTGTGCTGCTCCAAATAGTAGCCGTCCCCCCTACAGAATTCTCACAGGGCAGAAGGAGGCCATTCAGCCCATCGAGTCTGCACTGACCCTCTGAACGAGCACTCTACCTCGGCTCACTCCCCCACCACCCCCGCTCATGTATCACGGCCAATCTACTGAACCTGCACAGTTTTGGACTGTGGGAGGAAACCGGAACACCCAGAGGAAATCCAGGCGGATACGATGAGAAAGTACCAACAGTCACCCAAGGCGGGAATTGAACCTGTATCCCTGGCACTGTCAAGCCGGTAATCCTGTGGCCCTGGAGCTGTGAAGCAACTGTGCTAACCACTGTGCTGTCGTTGTGATGAACGGTTACTGCCTTATCATCATGTAAGGTGATGTCCCCTTTAAGACCCCCACTACCTGCCTTCAAACAACCGTGCAACCTCAAACAGACCATTGTTTGCAGCGAAGTACCAAGTCTTCAGGAGAACAGCGATCACGACACCACACAACCCTGCCATGGCAACTTCTGCAAGACGAGCCATATCATCGACATGGGTATCACCATTGCATGTGAGAACATCACCCACCAGGTACGCGGTACATACTCGTGCGACTCTGCCAACGTTTTCTACCTCATGCGCTGCAGGAAAGGATGTCCCGAGGCGTGGTACATTGGCGAGACCACGCAGATGCTGCGACACTGGATGAATAGACATCGCATGACAATCGTCAGGCAGGAATGTTCCCTTCCAGTCGGGAACACTTCAGCAGTCAAGGGCATTCAGCCTCTGATCTTCAGGTAAGCATTCTCCAAGGCGTCCTTCAGGGCGCGCGATAACGCAGAGTCGCCAAGCAGAAACTGATAGCCATGTTCCGCACACATTAGTAAGGCCTCAACGGGGACCTTGGATTCATGACACATTACATTCAGCCCCCACCATCTGGCCTGGGCTTGGGAAATCCTACCAACTGTCCTGGCTTGAGACAATTCACACCTCTTTAACCTGTGATTAACCCTCTCTCCACTTGCTCCGTCTGGACCTGTAAAGACTTAATTACTTTCAAAGACTCGCATTCAAAGTATCGTCTTGCATCATTGACTTTGTCTATATATGTGTTTCTGGAAACCACCTCTTCATTCACCTGAGGAAGGAGCTGCGCTCCGAAAGCTAGTCTTTTGAAACAAATTTGTTGGACTTTAACGTGGTGTGTAAGACTTCTTACTGTGCCCACCCCAGTCCAATATCAGCATCTCCACATCTTGGAATACAATGTTCAAGTCTGGATGCCACAGTACCACAAGAATGTGGAGGCTTTGGAGAGGGTACAAAAAAGGTTTACCAGGATGTTGCCTGGTATGGAGGGCATTAGCCATGAGGAGAGACTGGATAAACTTGGTTTGTTCTCGCTGGAACGATGGAGTTAATGGGTAGCCTGATAAAAGTCTACACAGTTATGAGGGGCATGGATAGAGTGGATAGAAAGAAGCTTATTCCCAGGCTGGATGAGCCAATTACTAGGGGACATAGGTTTAAAGAGCAAGGGGCAAAGTTTCGAGGAGATGTGCGAGGGAGGTTTTTTTACAGAGAAGGTAGTGGGTGCCTGGAACACATTGCTGGAGGAGGTGTGGAAGCAGGTATGACAGTAAAGTTTAAGGGGCATCTTGACAAATACATGAATAGGATGAGAATAGAGGGATAGGGAATCCAGAAATGTTGGTTTTAGGTAAGATGGGCAGCATGGGTGGCGCAGGCTTGGAGGGCTGAAGGGCCTGTTCCTATGCTGTACTTTTCTCAGTTGAGGTTTTTAACACTGTAGCGCACAAAGACGCACGAGAGACGAATAGAGATGAAGTCGATGAGGCTTTATTAAGCGTGACTTGTTCCCCGCAGTTCAGCAACAGACTGGCCTGCGGGGGAGAACTCCTGGTTCTTATACTCCGCCTTCAGGGCGGAGCTAGGGATCAACAGCCAACCAGGACCTGGGATCTGTCAGCCAATGACATCACGGCTTCACAGTCCCACATGACCCCTAATGCATACTACCACAAACACAAAGGGTAGTGTGCGCCTGGAATCCAATGTCAGAAGGTGGCGGAAGCAGGTACGATCGTGGCGTTTAAGGGGTATCTTGACCAATATATTAATAGGATGGGAAGAGAGGGCTATGCACCCCAGAAGCGTAGAAGGTTTTAGGTTGGACAAGGCAGCATGGTCAACTCAGATTTGGAGGGCCGAAGGGCCTGTTCCTGTGCTGTACTTTTGCTTGATCTTTGAATACCGGAGCCACCGTGTAGCCTGTTGGATCAAGTTGGGCACAGGGATACACGCCATGCTAACATGTCTGTCTTTCAGCACTGCAGACAATGGACTTCGAAATTCATCCAGGAATGGTGGTCTTCATCCTAGTTGCCGCAGCCCTGGGGGATGTCCTCAGGCTGTACGAGCTGGATCTGCCCGAGGAGGACACTTCAGCAATGGAGCCTGCCCCAGAGGAACAGGAGGCAGCTGGTGAAGATAAGGAGCCGCCGTCAAACAGGCCGAGAAGGAGGTACAACGGAGGCGCCACATGATGACTCGTGTGTTCTGGCAGCGCCTGTGATTCATAGAATCAGAAAATCATAGAACTTACAGTGCAGAAGGAGGCCATTCGGCCCTTCGAGTCTGCACCAGCCCTTGGAAAGAGCACCCCACTTAAGCTCACACTTTCACCCTATCCCCGTAACCCAGTAACCCCACCTAACCTTTTTTGGACACTAAGAGCAATTTAGCATGGCCAATCCACCTAACCTGCACATCTTTGTACTGTGGGAGGAAACCGGGGCACCTGGAGGAAACCCACGCAGACACTGGGAGAACGCGCAGACTTCGCACAGACAGTGACCCAAGCCGTCAATCGAACCTGGGAACCTGGAGCTGTGAAGCAACTATGCTAACCACAATGCTACCGACCTGCCGGACCGGGCATGCTGTCGAAGACTCCGGCAGAGAAGTGCGACGTGTCGGCCAGGTCATGGCGCACCTGGCACTGTGGGGAAATGGGGGAGGACACCCGCTCCCAGTGATCATCAAGGTGATGGTCGCCCTTAACCTCCATGCAGTGGGGTCCTTCCAGGCGCCGAATGGGGTCCCGTCCGGGATCGCACAGAGCCCGGTGCACAGGTGCCCAGTCGGCACAATACATCCATTCCATTGTTGACCGAGCCCACCAGGATGCCTGGGCAGCGGGGTTGGCCTCCATCGCTGAGATGCCTGGGTCCAGGGGGTGATCGATGGGATGCATCTCGCATCAGGAGCACCTGCAGATGACATGCCACTCTTCACCTGAAAGGGGTTCCAATCGATTAATGTATAGCTAGTGGATGACCATCAGATGGGCATCATGTACACCTGACATGGTGCGCATGACGTCTTCATCCTGGCACACTCAACAGTTCCTCGCCACTTCGAGGCACACCCTGGTTGGTTCCTGGGGGACAAGGGTTCTCCAATGCGGTCGTAGCTGATGACACCTATCCGGAGGCCACTGAGAGACAAAAGAACAAAGAAAAGTACAGCACAGGAACAGGCCCATCAGCCCTCCAAGAAAGTGCCGAGCATGTTGCCCGACTAAACTACAATCTTCTACACTTCCTGGGTCCGTATCCCTCTATTCCCATCCTATTCATGTATTTGTTCAGATGCCCCTTAAATGTCACTATCTCCCTGCTTCCACCACCTTCTCCGGCAGCGAGTTCCAGGTACCCACTATCCTCTGTGTAAAAAACGTTGCCTCGTACATCTCCTCTAAACCTTGCCCCTCACACCTTAAACCTATGCCCCCTAGTAATTGACCCCTCTACCCTGGGCAAAAGCCTCTGACTATCCACTCTGTCTATGCCCCTCATAATTTTGTAGACCTCCATCAGGTCGCCCCTCAACCTCCGTCGTTCCAGTGAGAACAAACCGAGTTTATTCAATCGCTCCTCATAGCTAATGCCCTCCATACCAGGCAACATCCTGGTGAATCTCTTCTGCACCCTCTCTACAGCCTCCACATCCTTCTGGTAGTGTGGCGACCAGAATTGAACACTAGTGGCCTAACTAAGGTTCTCTACAGCTGCAACATGGCTTGCCAATTCTTATACTCAATGCCCCAGCCAATGAAGGCAAGCATGCCGTATGCCTTCTTGACTTCCTTCTCCACCTGTGTTGCCCCTTTCAGTGACCTGTGGACCTGTACACCTAGGTCACTCTGACGTTCAATACTCTTGAGGGTTCTACCATACACTGTATATTCTCTACCTGCATGGGACCTTCCAAAATGCATTACCTCACATTTGTCCGGATTATTTAGAAGATTGTAGTTCTTTTAGAAGATTGTAGTTCAGTCGGGCAGCATGGTCGGCATGGGCTTGGAGGGCCGAAGGGCCTGTTCCTGTGCTGTACATTTCTTTGTTCTTTGTTCTAAACTCCATCTGCCATCTCTCCGCCCACGATTCCAAACGATCTAAATCCTGCTGTATCCTTTGACAGTCCTCATCGCCATCCACAATTCCACCAACCTTTGTGTCATCTGCAAACTTACTGATCAGACCAGTTACATTTTCCGCCAAATCATTTATATATACTACAAACAGCAAAGGTCCCAGCACTGATTCCTGCGGAACACCACTAGTCACAGCCCTCCAATTAGAAATGCACCCTTCCATTGCTACTTTCTGCCTTCTATGACCGAGCCAGTTCTGTATCCACCTTGCCAGCTCACCCCTGATCCTGTGTGACTTCACCTTTTGTACCAGTCTACCATGAGGGACCTTGTCAAAGGCCTTACTGAAGTCCATATAGACAACATCCACTGCCCTACCTGCATCAATCATCTTTGTGACCTCTTCGAAAAACTCTATCACGTTAGTGAGACACGACCTCCCCTTCATGAAACCATGCTGCCTCTCACTAATACGTCCATTTGCTTCCAAATGGGAGTAGATCCTGTCTCGAAGAATTCTCTCCAGTAATTTCCCTACCACTGACGTAAGGCTCACCGGCCTGTAGATCTCTGGAGTTTCATTGTCACCCTTCTTAAACAAAGGAACAACATTGGTTATTCTCCAGTCCTCTGGGACATCACCTGAAGACAGTGCCATTCCAAAGATTTCTGTCAAGACGCGGAGACGCACTACAATGATCAGGGACATGATCAAGCAGTGCTTTGACATCCTGGAAATGCGATTCAGGTGCCTGGATCACACTGGAGGGGCCCTCCAGTATGGGGCTGGGAGGGTCGCCCTCATCATAGTGGCCTGCTGCACCCTTCACACCATTGCGCTGCAGAGGTGCGATGTGTTGGTGCAGGTGGATGAACGGCAACGTACAACGAGGAAGATTCGGGAGAGGGTGAGGGTGGGCAGGGCATGACGCTCTAATTGCCTCCAGGTTCACCGACTGGGGGGCCTGGCCAGTGGCACGGACACTCCATTCCCCCCCCCCCCTCTGGCCACCCTCCACCCCCCTCCACCTTCCCTCCCCCCCCCCACCACCTGAAACCCCCGCCATGATGCATACCTGATAAATACGGGATGCGGGCCTCCTGTGTTCGCAGTAACAGCATATATGGTCCATGACATGGAGGATAAGAACATAAGAACTAGGAGCAGGAGTAGGCCATCTGGCCCCTCGAGCCTGCTCCACCATTCAATGAGATCATGACTGATCTTTTGTGGACTCAGCTCCACTTTCCGGCCCGAGCACCATAACCCTTAATCCCTTTATTCTTCAAAAAACTATCTATCTTTATCTTAAAAACATTTAATGAAGGAGCCTCAACTGCTTCACTGGGCAAGGAATTCCATGGATTCACAACCCTTTGGATGAAGAAGTTCCTCCTAAGTTCAGTCCTAAATCTACTTTCCCTTATTTGGAGGCTATGGCCCCTAGTTCTGCTTTCACCCTCCAGTGGAAACAACCTGCCCACATCTATCCGATCTATTCCTTTCATAATTTTATATGCTTCTATAAGATCCCCCCACGTCCTTCTAAATTCCAATGAGTACAGTCCCAGTCGACTCAACCTCTCCTCGTATTCCAACCCCCTCAACTCTGGGATTAACCTAATGAATCTCCACTGCACACCCTCCAGCACCAGTACGTCCTTTCTTAGTGTAAGGCAGAGAAGCCATAGTCAAAAATCAAAAAGGGCAACAGTACAAGGTACAATGACTGAGGGGAGCTCAGTGAATAGGCCCAGTAATACGAAAAGGAATAAAACGGGAAGTAAAAACATAAATGGTAAGCGACGCGGCAGGTTGTTACTTGAAGATATGGTTCAATGACAAGGAAAATTAGGAGAAAAGTTAAAAGGAAATATAACTTAGTAGAGGTTACTGATCGAGGTGTTAAGATTCAAAACAAAGGTATAAAAGCCAACATAAGTGTACTTTACCTGAATGCTCGTAGTATTCGGAATAAGGTGGATGAGTTGATGGCGCAAATCATCGTGAATAACTATGATTTAGTGGCCATTACTGAAACGTGGTTAAAGGAAGGTCACGACTGGGAGTTAAATATCCGAGGGTATCAAACTATTCGGAAGGACAGAGTGGATGGTAAGGGAGGTGGTGTAGCTCTGTAATTTAAGGATGACATCCGGGCAATAGTAAGGGATGACATTGGTTCTGAAATGAAATAAAAATCCCTTATTGTCACGAGTAGGCTTCAATGAAGTTACTGTGAAAAGCCCCTAGTCGCCCCATTCCGGCGCCTGTTCGGGGAGGCTGGTACGGGAATTGAACCGTGCTGCTGGCCTGCATTGGTCTGCTTTAAAAGCCAGCGATTCAGCCCAGTGAGCTAAACCAGCTCCTGTGGGGGGATTCTATGGAGGATACGGTTGAATCCATTTGGGTGGAAATCAGGAATAGTAAGGCGACAACGTCACTGATAGGAGTAGTCTATAGGCCACCAAATAGGAACATTATGGTGGGGCAGGCAATAAACAAAGAAATAACTGATGCATGTAGAAATGGTACAGCAGTTATCATGGGGGATTTTAATTTACATTTTGATTGGTTTAAGCAGATCGGTCAAGGCAGCCTTGAGGAGGAGTTTATAGAATGTATCTGTGATAGTTTCCTAGATCAATATGTACTGGAACCTACGATGGAACAAGCGGTCCGAGATCTGGTCCTGTATAATGAGACAGGATTGATTAATGATCTCATAGTTAGAGATCCTCTCGGAAGGAGCGATCACCATATGGTGGACTTTAAAAGACAGATGGAGGGTGAGAAGGTAAAATCAAACACTAGTGTTTTGTGCTTAAACAAAGGAGATTACAATGGGATGAGAGAAGAGCTAGCTAAGGTAGACTGGGAGCAAAGACTTTATGGTGAAACAGTTGAGGACCAGTGGAGAACCTTCCAAGCAATGTTTCACAGTGCTCAGCAAAGGTTTATACCAACAAAAAGGAAGGATGGTAGAAAGAGGGAAAATCGACCGTGGATATCTAAGGAAATAAGGGAGTGTATCAACTTGAAGGAAAAAGCATACACAGTGGCAAATATTAGTGGCTGACTAGAGGACTGGGAAATCTTTAGGGGGCAACAGAAAGCTTCTAAAAAAGCTATAAAGAAGAGTAAGTTGGATTATGAGAGTTAACTTGCTCAGAATATAAAAACAGATTGTAAATGTTTCTACACAGAAAAGAGTGGCTAAGGTAAATATTGGTCCTTTAGAGGATGAGAAGGGAGATTTAATAATGGGAGATGAGGAAATGGCTGAGGAACTGAACAGGTTTTTTGGGTCGGTCTTCACAGTGGAAGACACAAATAACATGCCAGTGACTGATAGAAATGAGGCTATGACCTCGAAATGATTGTTATCACTAAGGAGATAGTGATGGGCAAGGTAATGGGGCTAAAAGTAGACAAGTCTCCTGGCCCTGATGGAATGCATCCCAGAGTGCTAAAAGAGATGGCTAGGGAAATTACAAATGCACTAGTGATAATTTACCAAAATTCACTAGACTCTGGGGTGGTCCCGGCGGATTGGAAATTAGCAAACGTGACACCACTGTTTAAAGCGGGTAATTATAGGCCAGTGAGCTTAACGTCGGTAGTAGGGAAGATGCTGGAATCTATCATCACGGAAGAAATAGTGAGGCATCTGGATGGAAATTGTCCCATTGGGCAGACGCAGCATGGGTTCATAAAGGGCAGGTCATGCCTAACTAATTTAGTGGAATTTTTTGAGGACATTACCAATGCAGTAGATAACGGGGAGCCAATGGATGTTGTATGTCTGGATTTCCAGAATGCCTTTGACAAGGTGTCACACAACAGGTTGCTGCATAAGATAAATATGCATGGCATTAAGGATAAAGTCGTAGCATGGATAGAGGATTGGTTAATTCATAGAAAACAAAGAGTGGGGATTTATAGGGGGGCGGCATAGTAGCATTGTGGATAGCACAATTGCTTCACAGCTCCAGGGTCCCAGGTTCGATTCCGGCTTGGATCACTGTCTGTGCGGAGTCTGCACATCCTCCCCGTGTGTGCGTGGGTTTCCTCCGGGTGCTCCAGTTTCCTCCCACAGTCCAAAGATGTGCAGGTTAGGTGGATTGACCATGATAAATTGCCCTTAGTGTCCAAAATTGCCCTTAGTGTTGGGTGGGGTTACTGGGTTATGGGGATAGGGTGGTGGTGCTGACCTTGGGCAGGGTGCTCTTTCCAAGAGCCGGTACAGACTCGATGGGCTGAATGGCCTCCTTCTGCACTGTAAATTCTATGATTAGTGGGTGTTTCTCTGGTTGGCAATCAGTAGCTAGTGGTATCCCTCAGGGATCAGTGTTGGGCCCACAATCGTTCACAATTTACATAGATGATTTGGAGTTGGGGACCAAGGGCAATGTGTCCAAGTTTGCAGACGCCACTAAGATGAGTGGTAAAGCAAAAAGTGCAGAGGATACCGGAAGTCTGCAGAAGGATTTGGATAGGTTAAGTGAATGGGCTAGGGTCTGGCAGATGGAATACAATGTTGACAAATGTGAGGTTATCCATTTTGGTAGGAATAACAGCAAAAGGGATTATTACTTAAATGATACAATATTAAAACATGCTGCTGTGCAGAGAGACCTGGATGTGCTAGTGCATGAGTCGCAGAAAGCAACAGGCGATTAAGAAGGCACATGGAATTTTGTCCTTCATTGCTAGAGGGATGGATTTAAGATTAGGGAGGTTATGCTGCAATTGTGTAAGGTGTTAGTGAGGCCACACCTGGAGTATTGTGTTCAGTTTTGGTCTCCTTACCTGAGAAAGGGCGTACTGGCACTGGAGGGTGTGCAGAGGAGATTCACTAGGTTAATCCCAGAGCTGAAGGGGTTGGATTACGAGGAGAGGTTAAGGAGTCTGGGACTGTACTCGTTGGAATTTAGAAGGATGAGGGGGGATCTTATAGAAACATATAAAATTATGAAGGGACTAGATGCAGGCACGTTGTTTCCACTGGCGGATGAAAGCAGAACTAGGGGGCATAGCCTCAAAATAAGGGGAAGTAGATTTAGGACTGTGTTTAGGAGGAACTTCTTCACCCAAAGGGTTGTGAATCTATGGAATTCCTTGCCCAGTGAAGCAGTTGCGGCTCCTTCATTAAATGTTTTTAAGATAAAGATAGATAGTTTTTTGAAGAATAAAGGGATTAAGGGTTCTGGTGTTCGGGCCAGAAAATGGAGTTGAGTCCACAAAAGATCAGCCATGATCTCATTGAATGGTGGAGCAGGCTCGAGGGGCCAGATGGCCTACTCCTGTTCCTAGTTCTTATGTTCTTATGTTTTGATTACCGCGATTTGTTCATTTTTCAGTGCCTGCTGATATCTTTATCAAAGATGCATTTAAGGAAGTAGAAAAGATGATTACCTCATTTATTTGTTGCGGGGGGGGAAGTGGCTGTTAGGATTAGGAAGGATTAGGAAGGTGCTGTTGCAGAGAGGACGGCAGTCAGAGGAGTTGGGTCTCCCGAGTTTATTGTATTATTACTGGGTGGCAAAGACTGAGAAGTTACGGGCTGGGTTTGAGGGGGCGGACTCCCATGGGTTAGAATGGAGGACAGTCTGTGCAGGGAGTCGGAGTTGAGGGCGTTGGAAACAGTGGCACTCTAGATGGTCCCAGGGAAATACTCAGGGAGCCCGGTGGTAGTGGCAACGCTCAGGATCTGGAGACAGTTGCGCCAGCACTTTAGGTTGTGGGCAGGGTCAAGGGGAATGCTGATTCGAGGGAATCATAGATTTGAACGAGGGAGGTGGTATGGAAATGTTCTGAGATGGGAGGAGAGGAGAGTTAGGGTATTCAAGGATTTGTTTCTGGGAGGCCGGTTTGCGAATTTGGAGGAGGTGGGGCAGAAATATGGGTTGGGGCAGGGGGAGATGTTTAGGTATGTGCAGGTCCGACATTTTGCCAGGAAGGAGGTACAGAGTTTTCCGATTGCACCGGCCCCCACACTGTTGGAAGAGATATTGACGGCGGGGGGATTGGAGAAAAGGGTGATGGCAGCGATTCATGGAGTCATTTTGGGAGAAGATAAGGTATCACTGGATGGCATTAAGGCAAAGTGGGAGGAAGAGTTGGAGGAGGGCATGGAGCAGGGGTTGTGGTGTGAGGTGCTACGGAGAGTGCATGTGTCAACTTCGTGCGCAAGGTTGGTGTTGATACAGTTGAAGGTGGTGTAGGTTGAGCCGACATTTGTGAACGCTGTGGATGGGGCCCCGCAAATCACGTTCTCCACCTATCACTTTTCTTATTCACTTTTCTGCCTCTTGATTTTGTCCTTGCTCCCTCTTTCTCTGACTCCTTGCATAGGTTCCCCTCCCCCTGGCATATTAGCTTAAACCCTCTCCAACCCTCTAGTAAATAGGGGGGCTAGGACATCAGTTCCAGTCCTGCCCATGTGTAACCCGTCCAGTTTGTACAGGTCCCACCTCCCCCAGAACCGGTCCCAATGTCCCAGGAATCTGAAACTCTCCCCCTGACACCATCTCTTCATCCTATATATCCTGTCATTTCTACTCTGACTAGCACGTGGCACCAGTAGTAACCCTGAGATCATGACCTTTAAGGTCCGATTTCTTAACTTCCTTCCTAGCTCCCTGTATTCTGCTTTTAGGACCTCAGCCCTTTTTTTTTACCTATATCGTTTGTACCGATGTGTACCATGGCCACTGGCTGTTCACGCTCCCCCCTGAGGCTTCCATGATCTGTCACATATTACGGGTGCAAGCACTCTTGTCATAACTATCCTTAGACCCCTTATTTAATCTTTTTTAACAAAACATTAAACAGCCTAAGAATAAAATTTACTTACCTCCCTTTACACTATCTTTACTTCCCTTATCCTATTTTGTTTACATATATTATTTTATGACACTAAACCTGACTTACAGTTATTTGTACAAACAACGACACTCCGGTGAGTGCCTAGCCAATTGGATGAGTCTAGAGGCTACAGGCGTGTGTGATTATGCTGGCAAGACTAAGGGGAGGTGGCCACATTGGAAAGCCTGAAGCACGATATCCGCTTCACGTCCAAGGCATGGCTCAGTCTGTGACGAACATGGCTGAGGGCCTCGCCAACATGTCTTAGTCGCTGAGGACATGTCCCAGCAGGAGATGGACATTGCCGAGGCATTGCAGAGCATGTCCAAGTCACTGAGGGACATGGCTCAGAGCAGGGGTCATTGCCAAGGCATGGCAGCGCCAAGGGCATCAACACCATGGTGCAGACAATGGGGAGGTGCCAGGACTGGCAGAGCCTGATGACGCAGAGGCCTCTGGAGCCCACTCTAGCTGTTCCTTTGTCTCATGGAGACATCCAGGCCTGATGAGCCCCGTTCGAGAGGAGGTTCCGCTGGAGAATGACCCGATGCATGTCATCAGGGTTGCAGCGGCGGTCTCAAGGTCAGCAGACAGAAGAGGGTGGCAGGGCGATGCCAGTGACACCGGTAAGTTAGCCAGGGCCCTTCGGCTCCAGGCCCTCCAGAGGACATCCACCAAGGGCATCAATTGTCACAGGGCGCAACAAGCAGCAGGCTGCCTCCACCTCTAATATACATCCTGGGAACACACCTCGACATAGAGGCAGAGCACGGAGGATCAAGAGGAGTCACTCAGCGGGCACTGGGGAAGGGTGTGGGTGAGGAATCATCCATAGCTAGGGACAGTGGGGATTTTGAGTGTTCACTGTGAAAACATGTTACACCAGATACATGCAAAGAAGCCTCTGTCACATTAATCTTCACAGCGGGCCTGTCTGCAGCCCCACCCTCTGTTTCCCTCAACTCTCATGCCACGCCCTGCCTCTGGGCACAGTGGTCCGAAGCAGAACCCGTGCAAGTGATGGGTGTGAGGAGTCAGACTTTGGCATAAACTGAGGAGCACCAGAGCTTTCCTCACGGTGAGTTATCATCACTCTCCTGTCTTATATATTGACCCACTGACAGTGCCCACTCTGGATTAATGCGAACAGACCCTGTGAGGGTGGAATGGGGTAGTCGGTGGGGGGCGGGTTGTGAGGGAAGGTTGAAGAATGGGAGCAGCGAGGAAGGGTGGTTGGAGGGAGGGGATTATGGAGGTGGGGTGGTCATATGAGAAGCGGGCAAGGAGCAGGCCCGCCCTGGCCCTCCAGGCATGCCAAACTATTGCCTGCCCTCCTATCTCCAGCTGCTCCCACAGATCCTCCCTCGGCTCATCCACCATCCTGTCCTGGTTTGGTTCCTCCTAATCCTCCTCAGACAAGACTGCATGTCCAAGACCTCAGCGGGTACCCTTTATCCCCCAAGAGCCAATCTGATATCCTGGGGTGCTCCTCGAAGATGCTGGGGATCTCCAAGTGTCCCAGGATGTAGCTGTCATACATGCTCCCTGCTAAACGTCCACACACATGCATGTACGAAAAGTGGTGGTTGCATACGATCTGAACTTTCAGGGAGTGGAGTGGAACCCTTTCCTGCTGATGAATGATATCGTGCTGCATGCAAGGCGATATGCATGCCATCCAGTATCCCCTGACCCTGGGGCATCGTGCATCTTGGTGGGCTTGGTCCAGCTCAAAGTTAATATAGCCAGCTGCCCAGGCATATAGGGCCTGTATGCCCAGTATGCACTTGTGGGATTGTAGCTTGGAAAATGGCACACAAGTGCCCGCTCAAGCCCTGGAATGAACCGATTGCTGAATGAACTCAGGGCTGCCGTAACCATCACAGCCAACGGGAGCAGCATCCTCCTCCTTCACAGGGTGCCAAGTGCGCAAGGACATGACACAGGCACCACACCATCTCTTTGTTGAGATGGAGCCTCCTGCAGCACATGCTATCCGTCATCTCCTCAAAAGACCAATGACGCCTGTACACCTTGGGCCGTTGCCAGCGTTCCCCTCTGGGCAGCCTGATGGGTGGCTGGGTCTGCAGGGTGTGCCATGGTCACGTGCACAAGGGGTGCCTCCAGCCTGTGTCAACAATGCAGCCTTGTCTGGATCTGGCCGGCTGGGCTGTCACTGCGGGGTCAACAACACAATCCATCGTGCTATCTGTAAGGCATTGGAAACGGAGGGAGACTGACAATCTGCATTTCAGGTTGAGATGTACAACCTTGGCTTCTCCAGAAATAGTGAACATACCTAAAATGGAATTGTTTCTTCCTAGCACGGGGGGGGGGGGGGAGAAGCCCTCTTTTACAGCAGCAACTGTCGTTTTCTAGTAAATGTCTCAAATCCTCTTTGATAAGCTGCAGAGAGAATGTAAATGCACATAGGATGTGAAGTGTTGGGTACTCTGAGACACAGACGAACCAACACGGTTGCGATTGGTACAACGCAGTTTTATTTCTTTTAACTATTTATATAACAAACTCTGGTACTCAGCACATGGTGACTGCCTGAGTGTCTGGCTTGGAGGTCCTTGCCCTGAGCCGTCTCCTGCTGGACTGCCCAAGAAATGTCGTGTTCCTTGTTTTGTACTGTGTATGCTCTTGTCTGTGATTGGCTGTCGTGTTGTGTGTGCTAATTGGTCCATTGATCTGTCCATCACTATGTATGTGTGTATGTGCTGTGATGTTCACTTGAATATCATGACAGGATGGATAGCAGATGTATGGATGAAGTAAAGATGAGTAGGGTGGTACGATGAAGTAGCAATGTCAGAGGTGGCTGGGTGGCAGAACAGTAGGGAGGCAGTGGGGCAGGTTGATAGGGTGCCACAGTGCGTTCGGGCTGGGGGACCGAGGTTGGGGCTCATTTCAGGAGCCTCGGGATTGGGTGCCACTTTTAAATGGCATCCGATCTCTTGCTACACTGGGGAGTTCCAGCGAGCGGAGCTCCCCACTGTACAAAACAGGGCTAAATGCGGCCTCAGCTGTGTATTCCCCATTCAGGCCCTTTAAACAACGCAAGTCGCATTGAATAGCCATGTGTTTCTCGGCACTGCGAGCGTCAGAAATCACACGGGTTTTTGTTCCCTTTTGGGAGAATCGCGTCCAACAGATTGAAGTAAATTACTTTTGCAATCAACAACAAAGTAACAAGTTATTACCTTTTCAGAATTCAGCATCTGAGATCATCCTTTGAAAATAATCTGCGTCACAGTGTGGAGTTTGAAGAGCAGATATTCAGGACTGAGGTTGGTACATGTTTGACGTGTTAATTTAATCTGGCAGGATTCGATTCGCACATGACAGTTCACAGTTTCAATTATTTTTGGCCAACGCTGGAACATCAAGTTTTTTCAGTACTCAATGAAATGAAAATCGCTTATTGTCACAAGTAGGCTTCAATGAAGTTACTGTGAAAAGTCCCTAGTCGCCACATTCCGGCGCCTGTTCGGGGAGGCTGGTACGGGAGAGGCTTGTTGAGATGTATTCGCTTCTAAGATTAATCTGTTGAATTGTAGAGATTTTTTATTTCTTAGATTTATTTCTGCTCCTATGCGTAGAATTTACAAGAACTATTTAGACACAGTGGCCGGGATTCTCCGAGCCCGCCAGGTCGGAGAATCGGCGGTGACGCACCAAGCCGCTCCAATGCCGGGAAGCGATTCTCCGGCGACCAGAGAATCGGCGCCAATCGCGCCCACGCAGTCGACACGGAGCCGGTCGGAGGCCGCTGAAAAAGGCCCCCATGGCGGTACTCTGCGGTCGACCGGCCGAATTCCCATCGAGTCCCGCCGGCGTGGTTCCAACCTGGTACCACCAGGCGGGAGCTCAGACCCGCAGCCGCGGTAGCCGTCCTGTGGAGGTGCGGGGGGATCAGACTCCGGTGGGGGGCCTCCATGGCGTCCAGGCCCGCAATCGAGGGCTACCGATCGGCGGGCGCCCGCGATCTGGAGGGGCCCTACCTCCTTCCACGTGGCCTTCTGTAGGGCTCCGCCATGTTGCGGAGACGGCTGTCGCACGCATGCGTGGAACCGCGCCGGCAGTGCAGGGCCGCATTGCGGCGCCGGAGCAGCGCGTAGCACTCCGGCGCCATGCTGGCCCCCTGAGTCGTTGGGTCAGGTGGCCCGTTGACGCCGGCGTGCACCACTCAGGTGTTTACGCCGGCGTCAACACTTGGCTGGGATTTCGGAGAATCCCTTCCAGTGTATTCGGACTTGTATTGAAGACATTTTTCTCCCTTTTCTGTGTTTCAGCACAATCAGAAACCCCAGAACACAGATGAAGTCACCAGTGTGGGCAGATATACATTGTTTATCTGAGTCACAATATTTTCTCCTGACCACCTTGAACTTAGAATATCAGACCTGGAAGATATCACTACAATTTACTAGTGCTTAGCTTATTTAAGCTGCAGATTGGCGTGCACGGATCTTCTGGGCAAGTGCACACAAAATCACCTGTAAAAATTAAGCAGTGCAATTCTTTTTAAAATATTCCAAGAATAATTATTCCAGGTTAGCCCATTCCCACGTCCTTCAGCATATCTGTGATGAAAACATTGAATAGAATGGTTAACCATGGATTATCACCCATTCCTGTTTCAGATGAACAGATTCTGTGGACAGAATTTCCACTCCAAAGACCGTGGTAGCAGATGTGAAAAGTAGCTTGTTTCCTACTGGCCGGAATTGTCTGGTTTTCAGCTCATTAAGTATACATGAACAGGAAGCATCTCAGATCTCATGGTTGCGATTTGTCCACCCACAATTATCTCATCAGATCATCTTTCCAGGCGTTATATTTAAACTGTCATATTTAATCCTGTACACATCCTTCACTGTCTGCAAACCAGGATTGGTTGTAGAGAGTGATGGCCCCAAACGTCAAGGAGCCAGATGCCCCTAAGTCCAGTGACAATGCCCTTCTGGATGTGACTTCTGGACGCGGTGGAGGCACACCAGGATTTCCTTTACCCCAATGATGGATGAAGGAGGCCCACCAGCCAGCTTCGAAGGTGGCGGCCATGCAGTCAGCGCCAACTCTTCATTGAAGAGGTCCAGCATCGAGTGCAGAAAAAGGATGAATGATCTCATTCGCATAGTCAGGGTAATTCCACCTTCTCTTCAATCTCAACTCACATTTTCGCATGCCCATCAGACAGTCACTGAGTTACACTCAGCAGGGATCTCCCACTGATTCTCTCACACACACATTGACATCTTCATCGCTTCTTACATGCAATATAGTTCTGTCCTCAGTCCTTACAGAGGTCCACTCAGCACCAACAGAAGGCAGGCATCCTTATCATCTGCCGTGGTATCTATTCTGTTCACCTGTCTTAAGGCAGGAGAAGCTCACCCACAAGGACAGAGAGATCCCAGAAATGGTGAGGATTGCCTAAACTCAGGCCTTTCATACAGTTTGAGCACTCATTCCGCTTTTTATGTGAATGTCACTTTCCACTTTCACAGCCCACCATTTTCATTTACCTTTAATGCGACAGGTGAGCCTGCTTGGTCCTCACAATCTCACTTGCTTTGTTATTCAATGTTACATTTCTGATAATGACTTCAGCTGACGGTTTACGATCTCACTGCCTCTGTTGAAAAAAATCAAGCGGTTTGTCCTCAAACTTGCCAAGCTTAGTCTTCAAATACATAGATACAGAGAAGATAGGAGGAGGCCTTTTGGCCCTTCAAGCCTGCTCCGCCATTCATCACGATCATGGCTGATCATCCAACTCAATAGCCTAATCCTGCTTTCTCCCCATAGCCTTTGATCCCATTCATCCTCTTGAATATGTTCAAAGTTTTAGCATCAATTACTTCCTGTGGTAATGAATTCCACAGGCTCACAGGATGTGAAGAAATGCCTCATTGTATCTCTCTGAAATGGTTTACTCTGAATCCTCAGACAGTGACCCCTGGTTTTGGACACACCCATCATTGGTAACATCTTCCCTGCATCTACCCTGTCTAGTCCTGTTAGAATTTTATAAGTCTTTATGAGATCACCCCTCATTCTTCTGAACTCCAGTGAGAACAATCCCAACCTAGTCAATCTCTCCTCAGATGACAGTCCCGCCATCCCTGGAATCAGTCTGGTAAACCTTTGCTGCACTCCCTCGAGAGCAAGAACATCCTTCCTCAGAGAACAAGACCAAAACTGCACAATACTCCAGGTGTGGCCTAACCAAGGCCCTGTATAATTGCAGCAACACATCCTTGCTTCTATACTCGAAATCTCTCGCAATGAAGGCCAACATACCATTAGCCTTCTTTGCCGCCTGTTGCACCTGCATGCTTACCTTCAGCGACTGGTGCACAAGGACACCCAGGTCCCACTGCACACTTCCCTCTCCCAATTTACAACCATTCAGGTAGTAATCTGCCTTCCTGTTTTTGCTTCCAAAGTGAATAATCTCATACTTATCCAAATTATACTGCATCTGTCACTCGCCCAACCTGTCTAGATCATGGCGTAGGATCCCTGCATCCTCGTCACAATTCACCCTCCCACCTAACTTGGTATCATCTGCAAACTTTGAGATGTTACATTTTGTTCCCTCAGCCAAATCATTAATATATATTGTGAATAGCTGGGGTCCAAGCATCAATCCCTGTAGTTGACGTTTGGAGGATTTTAAACTTTTGTTTCCCAGTGTTTCCCTGCATACATCACACATAAACTTTGAATCCTAATTTGCAGTGGCACAATTAATGGCTAATACCTCAGGCAGTCATCCTTTTGCTGCTTTGTCTCTGTTTTCAGCTTCTTCTTCATGGATTGTTCATGGAACCTTCGAAGATGGTTGGTGTGCCTCCTTCTTCCATCATTGGGGTTTTTCGGAGTAGAGTTAAGAAAGAAATCAGGAGGGCAAAAAGGGGATGTGAGATTGTCTTGGCAGATAAGGAAAAGGAAAATCCAACGAGCTTTTACAGATACATAAAGGGTAAAAGGGTGACTAGGGAGAGGGTACAGCCTCTCAAGGAAAAACAAGGTCATCTATGTGCAGATCCACAAGGGCTGGGAGAGGTCCTAAATGAATATTTCTTGTCAATATTTAATGTTGAGAAAGACATGAATGTTAGTGAAATTGCGGAAATAAAAAGTGATGTCTGAAGGAGTGTACATATTACAGAGAAGGAAGTGCTGGAGGTTAAAGCGCATCACGATAAATAAATCCCCGGGACCTGATGAAATGTATCCCAGGACATTGTGGGAGGCTAGGGAGGAAATTGCCAGAGATATTTAGAACATAGAACATAGAACATTACAGTGCAGTACAGGCCCTTCGGCCCTCGATGTTGCGCCGACCTGTGAAACCACTCTAAAGCCCATGACCATGTGAATGCCCTTAGTGTTGGCGAGTCCACTACTGTTGCAGGCAGGGCATTCCACGCCCTTACTACTCTCTGAGTAAAGAACCTACCTCTGACATCTGTCTTATATCTATCTCCCCTCAATTTAAAGCTATGTCCCCTCGTGCTAGACATCACCATCCGAGGAAAAAGGCTCTCACTGTCAACCCTATCCAATCCTCAGATCATCTTGTATGCCTCAATTAAGTCACCTCTTGTGGTAGTATGCATTAGGGGTCATGTGGGACTGTGAAGCCGTGATGCTATTGGCTGACAGATCCCGGGTCCTGGTTGGCTGTTGATCCCTAGCTCCGCCCTGAAGGCGGAGTATAAGAACCTGGGCTTCTCCCCGCAGCTCCAGTCTGTTGCTGAACTGCGGGGAACAAGTCACGCTTAATAAAGCCTCATCGACTTCATCTCTATTCGTCTCTCTCGTAAGTCATTGTGCGCTACACCTCTTAACCTTCTTCTCTCGAACGAAAACAGCCTCAAGTCCCTCAGCCTTTCCTAATAAGATATTCCTTCCATACCATGAGGGGCATAGACAGAGTGGATAGTCAGAGGCTTTTGCCCAGGGTAGAGGGGTCAATTACTAGGGGGCATAGGTTTAAGGTGAGAGGGGCAAGGTTTAGAGTAGATGTACGAGGCAAGTTTTTTACGCAGAGGATAGTGGGTGCCTGGAACTCGCTACCGGAGGAGGTGGTGGAAGCAGGGACGATAGTGACATTTAAGGGGCATCTTGACAAATACATGAATAGGATGGGAATAGAGGGATACGGACCCAGGAAGTGTAGAAGATTGTAGTTTAGTTGGGCAGCATGGTCGGCACGGGCTTGGAGGGCCGAAGGGCCTGTTCCTGTGCTGTACATTTCTTTGTTCTTTGTTCTTATACCAGGCAACATTCTGGTAAATCTTGCACCCTTTCCAAATGCTTCCACATCCTTCCTATAATGCGGCGACCAGAATTGCACGCAATACTCCAAATGCAGCCGCACCAGAGTTTAGTACAGCTGCAACATGACCTCATGGCTCCGAAACTCAATCCCTCTACCAATGAAAGCTAACACACCTTCTTAACAACCCTCTCAACCTGGGTGGCAACTTTCAGGGATCTATGTACATGGACACCAAGATCTCTCTGCTCATCCACACTGCCAAGAATCTTACCATTAGCCCAGTACTCTGTCTTCCTGTTATTTCTTCCAAAATGAATCACCTCACTCTTTTCTGCAGTAAACTGCATTTGCCACCTCTCAGCCCAGCGTGGCAGCTTATATATGTCCCTCTGTAACTTGTAACATCCTTCCGCACTGTCCACAACTCCACAGACTTTAGTGTCATCTGCAAATTTACTCACCCATCCTTCTACGCCTTCCTCCAGGTCATTTATAAAAATGACAAAGAGCAGTGGCCCCAAAACAGATCCTTGTGGTACACCACTAGTAACTGGACTCCAGTCTGAACATTTCCCATCAACCACCACCCTTTGTCTTCTTCCAGCTAGCCAATGCCTGATCCAAACTGCTAAATCACCCTGAATCCCATGCCTCCGTATTTTCTGCAGTGGCCTACCGTGGGGAACCTTATCAAACGCTTTACTGAAATCCATATACCCCACATCAACTGCTTTACCCTCATCCACCTGTTTGGTCACCTTCTCAAAGAACTCAATAAGGTTTGTGAGGCACGACCTACCCTTCACAAAACCGTGTTGACTATCTCCAATCAAATTATTCCTTTCCAGATGATTATACATCCTATCTCTTAGAAACCTTTCCAAGATTTTGCCCACAACAGAAGTAAGGCTCACTGGTCTATAGTTTCCGGGGTTGTCTCTGTAGAATCCCGTTTCTTTACCCGTCAGTCTGGCCTCAATAAAAGTCGAGATGGATTTGCAGGTACAGCATTAGTTACTTTCTTTAGCTTGCAGGCTTGATTCATTTCACAGAAACATAGGAGACATCCAGTCTCCTACATCCCAGAAAGCGAATGAACAAAGAGATAAAGGGATCTCTGCAAATCAATTCAAATGGTATCAAGTTTCACATACTCGACGCCCATAGGTCATCCTATATCCCTCCTGACCTGTTTGATCTATTCTGATTGGCTCACTTCCAATCCCTTCCTCTGGCCCCTATTACTCAGCATCCTTTTCTCCTGCTTTGGTGGACACACCTCTTCCTGCTTTTCCATGCGGTCTGAAATCCTTTGTCTGTGAACTCACCAGAATTAGACTGGCCTACCTCTACATTACATTAACTAATATCTCTAAAGTAACTATTTTATATCACATTCGTCATCTCTACTCCCCTTCACTCTTCTTTGTTCTTTGTTCTTTGTTCTTGAACAAGGGGACAACATTTGCTATCCTCCAGACTTCTGGCATTATTCCTGTAGACAAAGATGACTTAAAGATCAAAGCCAAAGGCTCAGCAATCTCCTCCCTAGCTTCCCAGAGAATCCTAGGATAAATCCCATCCAGCCCAGGGGACTTACCTATTTTCACACTTTCCAGAATTGTTAACACCTCCTCCTTATCAACCTTAAGCCCTTAGAACATATAACATAGAACGATACAGCGCAGTACAGGCCCTTCGGCCCATGATGTTGCACCGAAACAAAAGCCATCTAACCTACACTATGCCATTATCATCCATATGTTTATCCAATAAACTTTTAAATGCCCTCAATGTTGGCGAGTTCACTACTGTAGCAGGTAGGGCATTCCACGGCCTCACTACTCTTTGCGTAAAGAACCTACCTCTGACCTCTGTCCAATATCTATTACCCCTCAGTTTAAAGCTATGTCCCCTCGTGCCAGCCATTTCCATCCGCGGGAGAAGGCTCTCACTGTCCACCCTATCTAACCCCCTGATCATTTTGTATGCCTCTAGTAAGTCTCCTCTTAACCTTCTTCTGTCCAACGAAAACAACCTCAAGTCCATCAGCCTTTCCTCATAAGATTTTCCCTCCATACCAGGCAACATCCTGGTAAATCTCCTCTGCACCCGCTCCAAAGCCTCCACGTCCTTCCTATAATGCGGTGACCAGAACTGTACGCAATACTCCAAATGCAGCCGTACCAGAGTTCTGTACAGCTGCAACATGACCTCCTGACTCGGGAACTCAATCCCTCTACCAATAAAGGCCAACACTCCATAGGCCTTCTTCACAACCCTATCAACCTGGGTGGCAACTTTCAGGGATCTATGTACATGGACACCTAGATCCCTCTGCTCATCCACACGTCCAAGAACTTTACCATTCGCCAAATATTCCGCATTCCTGTTATTCCTTCCAAAGTGAATCACCTCACACTTCTCTACATTGAACTCCATTTGCCACCTCTCAGCCCAGCTCTGCAGCTAATCTATATCCCTCTGTAACCTGCTACATTCTTCCACACTATCGACAACACCACTGACTTTAGTATCGTCTGCAAATTTACTCACCCACCCTGCTGCGCCTTCCTCTAGGTCATTGATAAAAATGACAAACAGCAACGGCCCCAGAACAGATCCTTGTGGTACTCCACTTGTAACTGAACTCCATTCTGAACATTTCCCATCAACCACCACCCTCTGTCTTCTTTCAGCTAGCCAATTTCTGATCCACATCTCTAAATCACCCTCAATCCCGAGCCTCCGTATTTTCTGCAATAGCCTACCGTGGGGAACCTTATCAAACGCTTTGCTGAAATCCATATACACCACATCAACTGCTCTACCCTCGTCTACCTGTTCAGTCACCTTCTAGTCTAGTAGCCTGAATCTCAATATTCTCCTCGACAACATTGTCTTTTTCCTGTGTGAACACTGGTGAAAAATATTCATTTAGCACCTCTCCTATCTCCTCGGACTACAAGCACAACTTCCCACTACTGTCCTTGACTGGCCCTACTCTTACCTGAGTCATTCTTTTATTCCTGACGTATCTATAGAAAGCTTTAGGGTTATCCTTGATCCTACCTGCCAAAGACTTCTTATGTCCCCTCCTGGCTCTTCTTAGCTCTCTCTTTAGGTCCTTCCTAGCTAACTTGTAACTCTCGAGCACCCTAATTGAACCTTCATGTCTCATCTTTACATAAGCCTCCTTCTTCCTCTTGACAAGTGTTTCGACTGCTTTAGTAAACCACGGTTCCCTTGCTCGACCTCATCCTCCCTGCCTGACAGGTACATACTTATCAAGGACACGCAGTAGCTGTTCCTTGAACAAGCTCCACATTTCCATTGTGTCCATCCCCTGCAGTTTTCCTCTCCACCCCATGCATCCTAAGTTTTGCCTCATCGCATCATAATTGTCCTTCCCCCAGATATAACTCTTGCACTGCGGTATATACCTATCCCTTTCCATCACTAAAGTAAATTTGAATCAACGACAGCTTGAAGATTGGAGGATAGCAAATGTTGTGGCCTTTTTTAAGAAGGGCTGTAGGGATAAGCCTGGAAACTACAGACCGGTTAGCCTTACTTCTGTAGTGGGTAAATTGATATAAGGCATTCTGAGGGGCAGGGGGCGGGATTCTGTGATCCTGAGGCTAAGTGTTGACGCTGTCGGAAACGCCATCGCGATTCCTGACACCGTCAACACGGCCTCAGGATCAGCAATTTGGCCCCTACAGAGGGCCAGCACGACACTGGAGCGGTTCACGCTGCTCCAGCTGCTGATCCTGGCGTCAACTGGGCTCTGTGGGATATTCGCATGTGCAGTGGCTCCGGCGCGAACGCATGCATGTACAGTGGCTTCCTTCAATGCGCTGGCTCTGACGCAACATGGCTCAGGACTACAGGGGCCAGCGCGGAAGAAAGGAGGCACCCAGCGAGAGAGGCTGGCCCGCCGATTGGTGGGCCCCGATTGCGGGCCAGGCCACATCGGAGGCCCCCCCCGGGGTCGGATCCCTCCTCCCCCGACAGGCCGCCCCCGACCCTTCCATGCCGAGTTTCCGCCGGCTGAGAGCAGGTGTGGACGGCGACGGCAGGACTCTGCGTTTTTACGATGGCCGCTCAGCCATCCCGGGCCGAGAATCGGCGGGCCAGGCGCGTAGAGCGGCCCCCAACCGGCGCTGCACCAACTACGCCGGTGCCAATGGTGCTCTGCGGAGAATCGCGTGCCGGCGTCAGGGCGGCGTGGCGCGGTTCGTGCTAGTCTTGGGGATTCTCCGGCCCGGTCCTGGGCTGTGAGAATCCCGCCCAGGATCTACAGGCATTTTGAAAGGCAAAGACTTATTAGGGAAAGTCAGCATGGCTTTGTAAGAGGAAAGCCACATCTCTCGAATCTGATTGAGTTTTTTGAAGGGGTAGCCAAGAAGGTAGATGAGGGCAGTGCAGTCGACGTTGTCTACATGAACTTTAGCAAGGCCTTTGACAAGGTACCGCATGGTCGGTCATTGCAAAAGGTTAAATCTCACGGAATCCAGGGTGAGGTAGCCAATTGGATACAAAATTGGCTTGGCGACCGAAGCCAAAGTGTGGTTGTTGAGGGTTGTTTTTCAAACTGGAAGCGGTGTGCCTCAGGGATCGGTGCTGGTCCACTGTTATTTGTTCCACATATTAATGATTTGGAAGAGAATGTAGGAGGCATGGTTAGCAAGTTTGCAGATGACACCAAGATTGGTGACATAGTGGATAATGAAGAAGTTGTATAAGATTTCAGCCGGATCTTGACCAATGGTGTCAGTGGGCTGATGAATGGCAGATGGAGTTTAATTAGGATAAATGTGAGGTGATGCATTTTGGTAGATTAAATCAGGGCAGGACTTACTCAGTTAATGGTAGGGAGTTGGGGAGAGTTACAGCAAAAAGTGATCTTGGGGTACAGGTTCATAGCTCCTTGAAGGTGGTGTCGCAGGTGGACAGGGTGGTGAAGAAGGCATTCTGTATGCTAGGTTTTACTGGTCAGAATATTGAACACAGGAGTTGGGACGTCTTGTTGAAGTTGTACAAGACATTGGTAAGACCACACATGGAATCCTGTGTTCAGTTCTGGTCACCCTATCATAGGAAGGATATTGTTAAACTAGAAAGAGTGCAGAAGAGAATTACGAGGATGTTACCAGGACTTGATGGTCTGAATTATAAGGAGAGGCTGGATAGGCTGTGACTTTTTTCACTGGAGGCTTAGGGGTGAACTTATAGAGGTCTTTACAAGAATAAGGAGCATTGATAAGATCGATAGTCGACATCTTTTCTCAAAGGTAGAGGAGTCTAGAACTAGAGGGCATAGGTTTACGGTGAGAGGGGAGAGACCAGAGGGGAAATTTCTTCACACAGAGGGTGGTGAGCATCTGGAATGGGCTGCCAGAGGCAGTGGTAGAGGCTCCACCAACACCTTCAGAGATCTATGGACAAACATGCCAAAGTCCCTTTATTCCTCAGAACTCCCCAGTGTCACGCCGTTCATTGAATACTTCCTTGTCAAATTTCTCCTTCCAAAGTGCCTTCTGCACTGTAAGAATTCTATTCTGGTACTATTCTATTTCAAGCCCCTTGCCTTGATAATTCCTTTATTTATATTCTTGACCTTTGCAGTCTATCTGCCTTCAGTTTAATTGAACCAGTTACACTGGTTCCCGCCCACACCTGCTCTCAGCCGGTGGGAACTCGCTTGGAATGGTCGAGGGGAGGCCTGTGGGGGGGAAAGGTGGGGTCCGACCACTGGGGGGCCTCCGATGTGGCCTGGCCGGCAATCGGGGCCCACCAATCGGCAGGCTGGGCTCACCGGCTGGGGACCTCCTTTCTAGCATATGACAACACAAGAGTGAAAAATAGATATTAAACCAAACTGCAATGCAGCCTGTTGAGTTGGCATTCGACTACCTGCGATAAAGCAGCAAAGACAGAAACGTGCTACTGCACACAGCCATGACCATCACCCTGCTAAGGAACTGGAGACTGGGCCCAGAGATGTACAAGAAGCAGCACCACAGAGGGAAAGCCCCAGACAGGACAGGGGTCAATTTAACTGCTCAAATTTCACTGCCTGACCATAAAAAATGTAGTCTTTTGATTTCCCCGCTCATAAATGGTGGTGTATTTTCTAAATCCTTGGGCGGGATTCTCTCAGCCCAGGGCCGGAGAATCCCCGCGACTGGCGCGAATTGTGCCATGCTGCCGCAACGCCAGCAGAGCGGAGAATTGGTGCCATTGGTGCCGGCGTGGTTGGCGCCGGAAGAGCGCCAGATGGGCCGAGCAGCCCTCATAAAAAAGCTGAGTCTCACCGGCGCCGCCCACACCTGCTCTCAGCCGGTGGGAACTCGCTTGGAATGGTCGAGGGGAGGCCTGTGGGGGGGAAAGGTGGGGTCCGACCACTGGGGGGCCTCCGATGTGGCCTGGCCGGCAATCGGGGCCCACCAGTCGGCAGGCTGGGCTCACCGGCTGGGGACCTCCTTTCTTCCACGCCGGCCCCTGTAGCCCTGTGCCATATTGCGTTGGGGCCGGCACGTTGAAGGGAACCATTGCGCATGCGCGCATTGGTGCCGGTGCCACTGCGCATGCACGGATCCCGCGGCGGCCAGTTGACGTCAGGATCAGCAGCTGGAGCGGTGTGAACCGCTCCAATGCCGTGCTGGGCCCCTGTGGGTGCCAGAATTGCTGATCCTGAAGCCGTGTTGACGCCGTCGAGAAATGTGACGGCGTTTCCGATGGTGTCGACACTTAGCCTCAGGATCACAGAATCCCGCCCAGAATGTTTGTGTTTCAATCTAAGAATAAGTTGCACAGCAAACCTGAGGTAAGTTAAAATTGGTTTATTTTTACACATGCACTGCGAGAGGATTTCTGAAACATCGACTTCTTTTTCACTCGCACAACATGGAAAAAGGAAAAGAGTTCAGACGACAATACACTGCAAGTTTTAGAGTGAGGTTGATTGATTTATGTGGGGGACTTCCCTGATGTGAGAAGGCATATGGAGTGAGTTTGTCTGAGGTATGAGTTGCAAAGTTCCAATAGTTTGCAATTTTGATGAGGGTCAGAATTCTTTCTGCTGCCACCAGCACCGAGACAGCACAGGCTGTTTGTAATCTGCTCTTGTCGGAGGTCAAACAGTAACTGACCATGAGGTCCAAAGATTGTATAATTAAGAGTTCAGACAGCCCTGGTCTTAATCATGGGATTCTGGATTCAGGTTGTTAAATGAGGCCCTCTTGTTGAAACTATTGTGTGAGAACAGTTAATGCTCACGCCATTAGCACCATTACTTGGACATTAGGTTTTGCGATGGCTGCCATTGTTTGTAGCTTGCTGGAGCAGACAAACGATGTGTCGTGTTGGATTGGCTCGAATCTTTCTGTGATTCAAGCTCAGAAACTTCTGGAAGCCAGCATGTGACCAGCTAGTAACATCTTGTCAGCTCAACAACTGTGCATTTAGAAATTGTCATGTGAGAGTACCTTTAAGACATGGATGTTTAAGCAATGTACGTTTAAGAAAACAGTGATGGCAGAGAGTGGGTGGAGCTGAGGTCAGGTCAGCCATTTTGCAGTTTAGTTTTGCAGTTTGAAAAGAGCTTGGGAGTGTCTGTGTTTGCAGTGAGCTGGATCTCTGGCATGAAAGACTATCTCTGGATAATTTGCGTGATTTAAACTCATAATAGTAAAGCCTTTAACCTGATGTGATTCTGTTTAAAGGTGTTAAGTCTCTTGGAAGTTTGAAGGAACATTTTGAGGAATTATTTACTGTTGCAATATTTTCTGAGTTATCTTTGAAGTAAGGGGTGTTAAGAGATCCAATGTTTATTTAAGATGTTAAATTGAGTTCATGGAATAAATATTGTTTTGTGTTTAAAAACCCACGTGTCCATAATTGTAATGCCACACCTAGGGAACAAGCCGTGTGCTAGGAAAAGCAACAAATACATTAAAGGGAGAGGTTGGTTGAACTCCATGATACATTTTGGGGTTCTGAAAATGCCTCACCCATAACAATTGGGGGCTTGAGGGGGATAAAAGCCTATTTATTGGATTGGCTTTTGTGAACATAAAGACAGTGAAGGATTGTTGCTTTTCCGGTGTGGTATTTTAGTTTAAATGAGGTGAGTGTTGTGAACAATGGTTCTTTCAGAGGCTCAGAGGTTTTTGGGGGTGGAGAATGTCACACATAGTACTTTACGGACAGAAACGAAAAGCAGACTGTTAGATTTGGCAAGAACATTGCAGTTAACATTACCTGACAAAATGCGAAAGATGAGGTAATTATGGCGGTGGTTAAGCATTTAAAGCTGCCTGAGATAGAGTTTGACTCATTGGAAATGGCAAAAATTCAGTTGCAAATTAAACGAATGGAACATGAGAAAGAATTAAAGCGGCTTGAATACGAGAGTGAGAGAGAGGAAAAGGAAAGAGAAAGAGAGAGAGAAGAAAAGTGGGCAGCACGGTAGCATTGTGGATAGCACAATTGCTTCACAGCTCCAGGGTCCCAGGTTCGATTCCGGCTTGGGTCTCTGTCTGTGCGGAGTCTGCACACCCTCCCCGTGTGTGCGTGGGTTTCCTCCGGGTGCTCCAGTTTCCTCCCACAGTCCAAAGATGTGCAGATTAGGTGGATTGGCCATGATAAATTGCCCTTAGTGTCCAAAATTACCCTTAGTGTTGGGTGGGGTTACTGGGTTGTGGAGATAGGGTGGAGGCTTGGGACGGGTGCTCGTTCGAAAGAGCCGGTGCAGACTCGATGGGCTGAATGGCCTCCTTCTGCATTGTAATTCTATGATGATGATAAAAATAAAAGGAGAGAGAAGAAAGGAGAAAAGAAAGAACAGCCCTAGTAGAACAAAAAGAAAAAGAAAGGGAGATACAGATCAGGGAAAAAGATAAAGAGAGGGAGTTTGAACTTCAGAAAATGGCCATGAAACATGACAATCGGTTAAAATTGGCAGACGTAAAGGGAAACGTACAGTTGGATGATAGTGATGAGGATAGTGAGAACGAGTGTCATAGTCGAAGGCTTGGTGGGATTCTATTTAAATATGTTCAAACATTGCCAAGGTTTGACGAGAAGGAAGTGGAAGCCTTTTTCATTTCATTTGAGAAGGTAGCTAAACAAATGAAATGGCCACAGGACATGTGGGTGTTGCTGATTCAAACAAAGCTGGTAGGTAGATCTAGTGAAGTGTTTGCATCACTACCGGAGGAGGTATCTGGAACGTATGAGGAGGTAAAGAAATCCATCTTAAGTGTGCATATGAGCTCGTGCCTGAAGCTTACAGACAAAGGTTTAGAAATTTAAGGAAAGAATTTGGTCAAACATACATGGAGTTTGAAAGGCTCAAACAGAGTAATTTTGAAAATTGACCAAACTTATGAAGCTCTCAGAGAAATTATAGATTATCATAGAATCATAGAATTTACAGTGCGGAAGGAGGCCATTCGGCCCATCGAGTCTGCACCGGCTCTTGGAAAAAGCACCCTACCCAAGGTCAACATCTCCACCCCATCCCCACAGCCCAGCAACCCCACCCAACACTAAGAGCAATTTTGGACACTAAGGGCAATTTATCATGGCCAATCCACCTAACCTGCACATCTTTGGACTGTGGGAGGAAACCGGAGCACCCGGAGGAAACCCACGCACACACGGGGAGGATATGCAGACTCTGCACAGACAGTGACCCAAGCCGGAATCGAACCTGGGACCCTGGAGCTGTGAAGCAATTGTGCTATCCACAATGCTACCGTGCTGCCCTAATACTTTTGGAGTAGATTAAAAATTCAATTCCTGATGTAGTGAGAACTCATGTGAAAGAACAGAGGGTTAAAACTGTGAGATTAGGAACGGAAATTGCAGATGATTATGAATTAGTTCATAAATCAAAGATTGGTTTCCGACGTAAGTTTCAGCCGGTGAGGGATAGAAACTGGGGACATGAGAAATACTCAAGTGGTAAAGGTAAAGGTGATCTGATGGGAGACAATAAAGAGAGTGTACCTCAGATTAAAAAAGAAATCCAGGAGGGTGGAAAAGAAATGAAAAGTTTCAGATGTTTTCACTGTAATAAACTAGGTCATGTAAAGTCACAGTGTTGGTGGGTGAAGAAAAGCAATGGGAAGGCTGATGTGGTAAAACAGGATAAGACGGTGGGGTTTGTTAGAGTGGTAAAGGAAAGCCCAAGGGAAGCGAAGGAGGTGCAAACGATTGTACAGCCTGTTCAAGAAGTAATTGTTAAGAAGGTGCCAGATGTCTTTAAAGAATTTACTTGTGTGTGTAAAGTTTACTCATGTGTATCAGGAGGAGCAGGTAAAGAAGTCACAATTTTAAGAGATACAGGGGCTAGTCAATCTTTAATGGTAAGAGATGAGGGGCTGTTTAGCACAGGGCTAAATCGCTGGCTTTGAAAGCAGACCAAGGCAGGCCAGCAGCACGGTTCAATTCCCGTACCAGCCTCGCCGGAATGTGGCGACTAGGGACTTTTCACAGTGACTTCATTTGAAGCCTACTCGTGACAATAAGCGGTTTTCATTTTCAATTAGGCCAGTGGGCCGACGAATTATAGATGAAGTTTAATTTAGATAAATGTGAGGTGATGCATTTTGGCAGATCGAATCAGGCCAGGACCTACTCAGTTAATGGTATGGCGTTGGGGAGAGTTATAGAACAAAGAGATCTAGGAGTACAGGTTCATAGCTCCTTGAAGGTGGAGTCACAGGTGGACAGGGTGGTGAAGAAGGCATTTGGCATGCTTGGTTTCATTGGTCATAACACTGAATACAGGAGTTGGGACGTCTTGTTGAAGTTGTACAAGACATTGGTACGGCCACACTTGGAATACTGTGTGCAGTTCTGGTCACCCTTATTATAGAAAGGATATTATTAAACTAGAAAGAGTGCAGAAAAGATTTACTAGGATGTTGCCGGGACTTGATGGTTTGAGTTATAAGGAGAGGCTGGATAGACTGGGACTTTTTTCCCTGGAGCGTAGGAGGCTTAGGGGTGATCTTATAGAGGTCTATAAAATAATGAGGGGCATAGATAAGGTAGATAGTCAACATATTTTCCCAAAGGTAGGGGAGTCTAAAACTAGAGGGCATAGGTTTAAGGTGAGAGGGGAGAGATTCAGAAGGGCCCAGAGGGGCAATTTCTTCACTCAGAGGGTAGTGAGTGTCTGGAATGTGCTGCCAGAGGTAGTAGTAGAGGCGGGTACAATTATGACTTTTAAAAAGCATTTAGATAGTTACATGGGTAAGATGGGTATAGAGGGTTATGGGCCAAGTGCGGGCAACTGGGACTAGCTTAATGGTAAAAACTGGGCGGCATGGACTGGTTGGGCCGAAGGGCCTGTTTCCATGCTGTAAACTTCTATGATTCTATGAGGAATTATGTAGTTTGGGAAGAATGTTGCCAGAAAAGGTGGTGATATGTGGAATTCAGGGTGAGAGGAGTAGCGTTCCATTATATAAGGTAAGGTTGGAAAGTCCAGTGAAGAGTGGTGAAGTGGTAGTAGGAGTAATAGATAAACTATCTTGTCCAGGAATACAGTTTATCTTGGGTAATGATATAGCTGGATCGCAGGTGGGAGTGATACGCCATTGAAAAATCAGTGAATTGAAGGGCTGAAGGACAAATATCCCGGGATTTTTCCGGATTGTGTAGTAACAAGGTCGCAAAGTCACAGGTTAAGACAAGAGGAGAAATCAAAGAGTTAAGATGAAGTTGAAGTGTAATTATCAGAAACGATTTTTGATCAGATGGTTGAAAAAGAACAAGGATAGGTGGAGGATGAGGCGGATATTTTTAATTCAGGAAAATTGGCGGAGTTACAACAGAAAATTGTAGAAATAAAACGGATATATCAGAAAGCATATACGGAGGAGGAATCTGAGAGTATACCAGAGTGTTATTACCATAAAAATGATGTCTTGATGAGAAAATGGAGACCTGTACATATGCAGGTGGATGTAAAGGGGGCAGAAGTTCATCAAGTAGTATTGCCGGTAGGATATAGAAAGGAGGTGTTGCGAGTTGCACATGAGGTACCAGTGGGAGGTCATTTGGGAATAAGGAAAACTCAAGCTAAAATCCAGAAACATTTTTATTGGCCTGGACTACATAAAGATGCAGTTAAATTTTGTCAATCATGTCACACATGTCAAGTGATAGGGAAACCTCAAGCAGTGATAAAACCAGCACCCTCAATACCCATTCCAGCATTTGAGGAACCTTTTACATGGGTCCTAATCGATTGTGTAGGACCGCTTCCTAAAACAAAAAGTGGGAATCAATATCTTTTGACTGTAATGGATGCGTCTACTAGGTTTCCAGAGGCGTATTCCAGTACGTAATATTACTGCTAAAAGGATTGTGGAGGAGTCACTTAAATACTTTACTAGATATGGACTACCCACAGAAATTCAATCGGATCAAGGAACAAATTTTACTTCAAAGTTATTCAAAGAAGTTATGGATAGCTTCGGAATAAAACAATTTCAATCAACTGCGTACCATCCAGAATCGCAGGGAGCGTTAGAAAGGTGGCATCAGACATTAAAGACAATGTTGAGGGCGTATTGTCAAGATTATCCAGAGGATTGGGATAAAGGAATCCCATTCGTATTGTTTGCAATTAAGGATGCACCTAATGAGTCTACCAAATTTAGTCCTTTTGAACTAATTTTTGGTCATGAGGTAAGAGGACCACTTAAATTGATTAAGGAAAAATTGGTCGGTGAGAAATCGGAAATTACACCATTGGATTATGTGTCAAATTTTAGGGAACGATTAAATAGAGCAGGTGAATTGGCTAGACAACATTTGAAAGTTGCACAAAATGTGATGAAACGGGTAGCGGACAAGAAATCCAAAGTTTGTAGTTTTGCCAGTGGAGATAAAGTTTTAGTGTTGTTACCAGTGGTAGGGGAGCCTTTAAAAGCTAGGTTTTGTGGACCATATCAAATTGAAAGGAAATTAAGTGAGGTGAATTATGTGGTAAAAACACCAGATAGAAGGAAGACTCACCAAGTCTGTCATGTGAATATGCTCAAAAGGTACTTTGAAAGGGAAGGAGAGAAAAAGGAGGTTTTAATGATTCTAACTCAAAGTGATGAACCAAATCCAGATGACTGTGCATTTGACATACCTCAAATTAAATTGGAAAATGAGGATGTTCTTAAAAATTGGGATGAATTGTTAAGTTTCCTTCCAGAGGAAAAACAAATTGACCTGAAAGAGTTATTGATATCACATGGGCAAGTTTGTAGAGATAAATTGGGAAGTACTAAAATGGCTATACATGATGTAGATGTGGGAAATGCTGTTCCTATCAAACAACATCACAATCCTTTAAAATTGGCACAGGTTAACAGAGAGATTGAGAGTATGCTGAAGAATGGCATAATTGAAGTGGGTGGCAGCCAATGGAGCTCACCCATAGTGATGGTACCTAAACCAGACGGTACCCAACGGTTGTGTGTGGACTATCGAAAGGTGAATGCACTTACAAGAACGGACTCTTATCCTATCCACGTTTGAGGGATTGCATTGAGAAATTGGGACAATCTGCTTTTATTTACAACTTTCAGACATGGAAAGAACATTTAAAGCATCGTATGGCGTACTTCGATCGACTTCAGGAGGCGGGTTTGGTGATGAACCTAGCCGAAAGTGAATTTGGAGAAGCCCGAATCACTTTCCTTGCGGAGTTTCCGTTATCCTCAAGATGAAGGGAAATAATGCGGTTTCTTAACATGAATGAATTTGATCGAACCTTCGTGCAAATGTTTTGTGGCATGATTTCTCCACTGATGGACTTGCTAAAGAAACCTAAAAAATTTAAATGGACAGCGGACTTTCAACAGGCATTTGACTGCCTGAAAGCTGTGATCACCAATGCTCCTGTATTGGAGTCTTGCAAGGGACTCTGTGGTCAGATTGAACTAAAGTATCTGATTCCAAAGATAAATGCCGAGGAGTAGAGGAATGGATGTATCGTGCAGAGACTTTGTTCAGAGAGACTGTCAATCGAGAAGGATTTCGGTTGGAGGAAGAAGAACAAAGAAAAATGGACTATATTATTATGCCTGTTTGCGTGTGTTTTTTAAAAAAATGTAAAGGTATATTTACTGTATGCATTTCTTCGTGGATGGTGCAAAAGTGAAAAATGAAACCATCTTGAAGTTGATGGGGTTTTTTTTCTTGGGGGAGGTGCATAGATTCATAGAAGTTACAGTGCAGAAGGAGGCCATTCGGCCCATCGAGTCTGCACCGGCTCTTGGAAAGAGCACCCTACCCAAGGTCAACACCGCCACCCTATTCCCATAACCCAGTAACCCCACCCAACACTAAGGGCAATTTTGGACACTAAGGGCAATTTATCATGGCCAATCCACCTAACCTGCACATCTTTGGACTGTGGGAGGAAACCGGAGCACCCGGAGGAAACCCACGCACACACGGGGAGGATGTGCAGACTCCGCACAGACAGTGACCCAAGCCTGAATCGAACCTGGGACCCTGGTGCTGTGAAGCAATTGTGCTAGCCACAAGGCTACCGTGCTGCCCCAGCATAGAGTCATGTGAGAGTACCTTTAAGACATGGATGTTTAAGCAATGTACCTTTCAGAAAACAGTGATGTCAGAGAGTGGGTGGAGTTGAGGTCAGGTCAGCCATTTTGCTGTTTAGATTTGCAGTTTGAAAAGAGCTTGAGAGTGTCTGTGTTTGCAGTGAGCTGGATCTCTGACATGAAACCCTGAAAAGTGTGAGGTTGTCCATTTTGGAAGGACAAATATGAATGCGGAATACAGGGTTAACGGTAGAGTTCTTGGCAATGTGAAGGAGCAGAGAGATCTTGGGGTCTATGTTCATACATCTTTGAAAGTTGCCACTCAAGTGGATAGAGCTGTAAAGAAGGCCTACGGTGTGCTAGCGTTCATTAACAGAAGAATTGAATTTAAGAGCCGTGAGGTGATGATGCAGCTGTACAAAACTTTGGTAAGGCCACATTTGGAGTACTGTGTACAGTTCTGGTCGCCTCATTTTAGGAAGGATGTGGAAGCTTTGGAAAAGGTGCAAAGGAGATTCACCAGGATGTTGCCTGGAATGGAAAGTACGTCTTACGAGGAAAGGTTGAGGGTGCTAGGCCTTTTCTCATTAGAACAGAGAAGGATGAGGGGCGACTTGATAGAGGTTTAAGAGATGATCAGGGGAATAGATAGAGTAGACAGTCAGAGAACTTTTCCCCGGGTGGAACACACCATTACAAGGGGACATAAATTCAAGGTGAATGGTGGGAGATATAGGGGGGATGTCAGAGGTAGGTTCTTTACCCAGAGAGTAGTGGGGGCATGGCATGCACTGCCTGTGGAAGTAGTTGAGTCGGAAACATTAGGGACCTTCAAGCAGCTATTAGATAGGTACATGGATTACGGTAAAATGATATAGTGTAGATTTATTTGTTCCTAAGGGCAGCACGGTAGCATTGTGGATAGCACAATTTCTTCACAGCTCCAGGGTCCCAGGTTCGATTCCGGCTTGGGTCACTGTCTGTGTGGAGTCTGCACATCCTCCCCGTGCCTGCGTGGGTTTCCTCCGGGTGCTCCGGTTTCCTCCCACAGTCCAAAGATGTGCAGGTTAGGTGGATTGGCCGTGATAAATTGCCCTTAGTGTCCAAAATTGCCCTTAGTGTTGGGTGGAGGTGTTGACTATGGGTAGGGTGCTCTTTCCAAGGGCCGGTGCCGACTCGATGGGCCGAATGGCCTCCTTCTGCACTGTAAATTCAATGATAATCTATGATTAATCTAGGACAAAAGTTCGGCACAACAACGTGGGCTGAAGGGCCTGTTCTGTGCTGTATTCTTCTATGTTCTATGTTTTCTATGAAAGACTATCTCTGGATCTTTTGGGATTCTGTTTAAAAGTGTTAAGTCTCTTGGAAGTTTGAAGGAACATTTTGAGGAATTATTTGCTGTTGCAATATTTTCTGAGTTATCTTTGAAGTAAGGGGTGTTAAGAGATCCAATGTTTATTTAAGATGTTAAGTTGAACATTGTTTTGTGTTTAAAAACCCATGTGTCCATAATTGTAATGCTACACCTAGGGAACAAGCCGTGTGCTAGGAAAAGCAACAAATACATTAAAGGGAGAGGTTGGTTGAACTCCATGATACATTTTGGGGTTCTGAAAACACCTCGCCCATAACAAAATGCACAAAAAATTACTATATAGTCCAGATAATGAAGATATCTGTACATTATGGGCGGGATTCTCCGAACCCCCGCAGGGTTAGAGAATCGTCGGGGGGCAGCGTGAATCCCGCCCTGCTGCTCCGATGGCGGCTGCCGAATTCTCTGGCGCCGATTTTTGGGTGGGGGCGGGGATCGCGCCACGCCCGTCGGGGGCCGTTGGCAGTGGCCATCCCAGTGATTCTCTGGGCCCTGATAGACCGAGCGGCCACCCGTTTCTGGCCAGTCCCACCGGCGTGAAATGGACAAGGTCCATACCCATGGGACCTGGCTTTGAGGGCGGCCTGCGAAGTCCTCGGGTGGGCGTGGGGGGGATCCGGCCCCGGGGGGGAGGGGGGGTGCCCACAGTGGCCTGGCCCGCGATTGGGGCCCACCGATCTGCGGGCGGGCCTGTGCTGTGGGGGCACATTTTCCCTCCGCGCTAGCCTGTGTAAGGCTCCGCGATGGCCGGCGTGGAGAAGATACCCCATGCGCATGCGGTTCTGCACATATGCCAGAACACGCTGGCGCTTCTGCTCATGTGTGAACTCGCGCCTGCCGGCAGAGGTCCTTCGGCGCCGGTTGGCGCGGCGCCAACCACTCCAGCGCCGGCTTCGGATTCCGCACCTTCCGGGCGGCCCAACGCTGGAATGGTTCACGAAATTCTTTGGTGCTGGTTGCAGGAGAATCCCACCCTATATTAATTAAAAGTATGGATATTTTCCCTTCACATCACGGACCATGACAAATAATAATGCAATTTCTTGTCTTGTTTTTGCATAGATGCGATTAATGAGGAAAGACATGAAAACGTGCCAAGCCAGACTTCTGAAGGAAATGGCAAGTAAATAACCTGTGTCGGTCATTGCATGCAGTATACCATTGCGATTATTCATGAAGGTCCACCTTCCCAACCTTGCCCCTTGCCTGAGGTGTGGTGATCCGATCCTCAGGTTAAATCACCACCACCAGTCAGCTCTCCTCACCCAAAGGGGAATGCAACCTATGCCAACTGGGACTAAGGTGACTGAGACCATTGATGCTAATTCAGCATTTGCAATCTCTATTTATAACATTGATGCTAATTCAGCATTTGCAATCCATATTTATACCATTGATGCAAATATACCGTTTGCAATCTGTATTTTCATTATTGATTCTATCTCAGCGTTTGAATTCTAAATTGAAACCATTGATGCTAATTCAGTCTTTACAGTCCATGGTCTGGATTCTTGGGACTAACTCCCCACGCCGTCGTGTAAACCGTGGGCTGGGATTCTCCGAAATCCCGGCCAAGTGTTGATGTCGGCACTGCTCTGACGCCAAAAGGCAGCCGGCCGTGTAGGCCGGCGCGGGTCCGGGCATGCACGCAACGGGCGTCTCCACGCCGGCGCATGCGTGTGGTTGCCGTCTCCGCATCAGCACATGTGCATGGTTGCAGTTTCCACACCGGCGCCGAGCAACATGGCGGAGACTTACAGCAGGCCCGCATGGAAGGAAGAAGGCCACCTACAGATCGCGGGCGCCCGTCGTTCAGAAGTCCCTGATCGCAGGCCTCGACCCCGTGGAGACCCCCCCGAGTCAGATCCCCCACCGCCAGGATGTCCACCGCGGCCGCGGGGCCAAGCTCCCGCTGAGTAGTACCAGGTTGGAACCACGGCGGCGAACTCGGCGGGTGTTCGGCCGGTCGCCCGTGGAGAATCGCTGTGGGGGCCTCTTTCAGAGGCCTCCGGCCGGCGCCGTGGCGACCGCGCAGGTGCGATTGGCACCAATTCTCCAGTCGACAGAGAATCGCCTCCCGGTGTCGGAGCGGCGTGGCGGGAATTTCCCGTGCCCCCGCCGATTCTAGGACCCAGCGCGGGCTCGGAGAATCCTACCCATGGTCTTAAACGCCATGAAAACTGGCGTCAAAAGGCCACAGATTCACCATTATGCTGGGGGCTAGCAGGGAACCATTGCAAAGCTCACTGTTCGAGCTGCCGATACAGCCGCCCCCCCCCCCGCACTTCCAGGTCAGAGGCCGCGCATGAGCACGGCGGCAGCCTGCAGCGGCCGCGCCGTGCTCCATGGCGGACTCAGCCCGGCAAAATAGTGCCCCGCATCGGCTGCTCGCGCGCCCCTGACTGCCCGCAAACATTGCCCCCAGCCCCGAATGAAGTCCACCCCTGCCCGCCCATCGGCCCTCCCCCCCGACTGTGGCAGCCCTGAACTGAGTCCAAAGCTGCCTTGCGTGGATCACGTACGGCTGGGACCACACGAATCCCACGCCATTGGGAATTGGCAGGTCGAGGATGGAGCATCGCAATGGCCTGAGGCAGTGGATACTTGGCGTGGCGTACACCACGCTTACGCCGATTTTTGGGGGCGGAGAATTACAACAACGGCGCCGGAGCTGATTTCGCCACCAAAACTCAGGAAGAGAGTGCAGATAAGCACGTGGCTGCAGGGATGGTGTAGGAGGGAGGGTTTCAGGTAGAACAAAGAACAAAGAAATGTACAGCACAGGAACAGGCCCTTCGGCCCTCCAAGCCCGTGCCGACCATGCTGCCCGACTAAACTACAATCTTCTACACTCCCTGGGTCCGTATCCCTCTATTCCCATCCTATTCATGTATTTGTCAAGATGCCCCTTAAATGTCATTATCGTCCCTGCTTCCACCACCTCCTCCGGTAGCGAGTTCCAGGCACCCACTACCCTCTGCATTAAAAACTTGCCTCATACATCTACTCTAAACCTTGCCCCTCTCACCTTAAACCTATGCCCCCTAGTAATTGACCCCTCTACCCTGGGCAAAAGCCTCTGATTATCCACTCTGTCTATGCCCCTCATAATTTTGTAGACCTCTATCAGGTCGCCCCTCAACCTCCTTCGTTCCAGTGAGAACAAACCAAGTTTATTCAACCCCTACTCATAGCTAATGCCCTCCATACCAGGCAACATTCTGGTAAATCTCTTCTGCACCCTCTCTAAAGCCTCCACATCCTTCTGGTAGTGTGGCGACCAGAATTGAACACTATACTCCAAGTGTGGCCTAACTAAGGTTCTATACAGCTGCAACATGATTTGCCAATTCTCATACTCAATGCCTCGGCCAATGAAGGCAAGCATGCCGTATGCCTTCTTTTTAAAAAAAATATATTTTATTGAAATTTTTCAAACAAAAATGTTTCCGTTTTTACAACTCAGCAAGGGATTATACATTAAACATTATTTAAATAATATAGTGCGCTTACAACAAAAACTAGAAGAGAAAAACAAATAGCAAAAACACAAAATCGTGCTCCCCCCCCACCCCCGGGTTGCTGCTGCTGTCATTTCTATCTTTTCATTATCGTTCCGCAAGATAGTAAAGGAGCAGTTGCCACAGCCTGGAGAACCCCTGAGCCGATCCTCTCAACGCAAATTTTATTCGTTCCAATCTTATGAACCCTGCCATGCCGTTTATCCAGGCCTCCACGCCCGGGGGCTTCGCTTCCTTCCACATGAGTATAATCCTACGCCGGGCTACTAGGGACGCAAAGGCCAAAATGTCTTCTGCAACCCCAAATATAGCTAACCCCCAGCCTGGCTTGACCCGGACCTTCACCACCTTTGAAATTACCCTTGCCACACACCCCCAGAACTCGTGCAGTGCCAGACACGACCAAAACATTTGTGTGTGGTTCGCCGAGCTTCCTGAGCACCTCCCACACCTGTCCTCGACCCCGAAAAACCTGCTCAGTCTTGCTCCCGTCATATGTGCTCTGTGTAGAACCTTAAATTGAATCAGGCTAAGCCTGGCACACAAGGACGAGGAATTTACCCTACTTAGGGCATCCGCCCATAGCCCCTCCTCGATCTCTTCCCCCAGCTCTTCTTCCCATTTTCCCTTCAGCTCCTCTATAATCGCCTCCCCCTCGTCCCTCATGTCCCGGTATATTTCGGACACTTTGCCCTCTCCAACCCATGCCCCCGAAATCACTCTATCTTGGATCCCCTGCGTCGGGAGCTGCGGAAATTCCCTCACCTGTTGCCTCGTAAATGCCCTCACTTGCAGAAATCGGAAGGCGTTCCCTGGGGGCAACTTATATTTTTCTTCTAGCACTCCCAGACTTGCAAACGTCCCGTCTATAAACAGGTCCCTCAGCTTCCTAATTCCTGCTCGCTGCCAACACTGGACAATCTCTGTCCCATCCTCCCTGGGACAAACCTGTGGTTATTCCTTATCGGGGACCACACCGAGGCACCTGTCACTCCCCTGTGTCGCCTCCACTGCCCCCAGATCCTCAAGGTTGCCACCACCACTGGGTTTGTGGTGTACCTTTTCGGGGAGAATGGCAGCAGCGCCGTCGCCAGCGCTTTTAGGCTCGTTCCCTTACAGGACGCCATCTCCAGCCTCTTCCACACTGCTCCCTCTTCCTCCCTCATCCACTTACAGACCATCGACACATTGGCGGCCCAATAGTAGCCGCTTAGACTCGGCAGCGCCAGTCCCCCTCTGTCCCTACTGCGCTGCAGGAACCCCCTCTTTTACTCTCGGGGTCTTTCCCGCCCACACAAAGCTCATAATGCTCATATCTATTTTTTTTTAAAAGGCCTTTGTGATCAGAATGGGGAGGCACTGAAACACGAAAAGAAACCTCGGGAGGACCACCATTTTAACTGCCTGCACTCTGCCCGCCAGCGACAGCGGCACCATATCCCACCTCTTAAAGTCCTCCTCCATCTGCTCCACCAGTCGCGTCAGGTTAAGCCTATGCAGGGTTCCCCAGTTCCTGGCCACCTGGATCCCCAGGTATCGGAAGTTCCTTACCACTCTCCTCAGCGGCAGAGCATCTATCCCCCTGCCCTGTTCTCCGGGGTGCATTACAAAAAGCTCACTCTTCCCCATATTTAGTTTGTATCCCGAGAACTCTCCAAACTCCCTAAGTATCTGCATTACCTCTGGCATCCCCTCTACCGGGTCCGCAACATATAGCAGTAGATCATCTGCGTAGAGCGACACTCGATGCTCCTCTCCCCCTCTAAGCACCCCCCTTCACTTCTTAGAACCCCTCAGCGCTATGGCCAGTGGTTCAATTGCCAACGCGAACAGTAACGGGGACAGGGGACAGGGGTCTTGTACCCCTATGTAGCCGAAAATATCCCGATCTTTGCCGGTTTGTAACTACGCTTGCCATCGGGGCCCCATATAAGAGTCTGATCCAACTAATAAACCCCTCACCGAACCCAAACCTCTTCAGCACCTCCCACAAATAGTCCCACTCCACCCTATCGAATGCCTTCTCTGCATCCATCGCCGCCACTATCTCTGCCTCCCCCTCCGGTGGGGCGTCATCATCACCCCCAGCAACCTTCGTACATTAACATTCAGTTGTCTCCCCTTTACAAACCCTGTCTGATCATCATGCACCACCCCTGGGACACAATCCTCTATCCTTGTCGCCATCACGTTGGCCAGCAGTTTGGCATCTAGATTTAGGAGTGAGATAGGCCTGTACGACCCGCATTGCAGCGGGTCTTTATCTCGTTTCAGGATTAGCGATATCGTCGCCTCCGACATTGTCGGGGGTAGCATCCCCCTTTCCTTAGCCTCATTAAAGGTTCTCGCCAAAAGCGGGGCGAACAGATCCATATACTTCCTGTAGAATTCCACTGGAATCCCGTCTGGTCCCGGGGCCTTCCCTGCCTGCATGTTCCCCAGTCCTTTAATCACCTCATCCACCTCGATTGGCGCCCCCAGACCTGCCACCTCCTGTCCCTTCACCTTCGGGAACCTTAGCTGGTCCAGAAAGTGGAGCATTCCTTCTTTTCCCCCCGGGGGTTGGGACTTGTATAGCCTCTCATAAAAGGTCTTGAACACCTCGTTCACTTTCCCTGCTCTCTGCTCCAAATTTCCCGTTTCGTCCCTAACTCCCCCGATCTCTCTCGCCGCCATCCTCTTCCGAAGTTGTTGGGCTAGCTGCCGGCTCGCCTTTTCCCCATACTCATATTGCATCCCCTGTGCCTTCCTCCAGTGTGCCTCTGCCTTTCCCGTGGTCAGCAGGTCAAACTCCGTCTGTAGTCTTCGTCTTTCTCTGTAAAGCCCTTCGTCTGGGGCCTCCGCATATTTTTTATCCACCCTCAAAATTGCCCCCACTAATCTCTCTCTTTCTTTGCCCTCTTGTTTCCCCTTGTGGGCTTTAATGGAGATCAGCTCTCCTCTAACCACCGCCTTCAGCGCTTCCCATACTACCCCCACCTGAACCTCCCCATCGTCGTTGACCTCCAGGTATCGCTCAATACACCCCCTCACCCTTCCGCAGACCCCCTCGTCCACCAGTAGTCCCATATCTAATCGCCAGAATGGGCGCTGCTCCCTTTCCTCTCTAGTTCCAGATCCACCCATTGCGGGGCGTGGTCTGAAACGGCAATGGTCGAGTACTCCGTTCCTGCCATTTTCGGGATCAGTGCCCTTCCCAAAATGAAAAAGTCTATCCGGGAGTATACCTTATGGACGTGGGAGAAGAAAGAGAACTCTTTAGCCATTGGTCTGGCGAATCTCCACGGATCCACTCCCCCCATTTGTTCCATAAATCCCTTAAGCACCTTGGCCGCTGCTGGCCTTCTCCCGGTCCTGGATCTGGACCGGTCTAGCCCTGGATCCAGCACTGTGTTAAAGTTATCAAATTTCCCACCTCCAGGTCTGGGATGCGTCCCAGCATTCGCTTCATGAATCCCGCGTCATCCCAATTCGGGGCATATACATTCACCAGCACAACCGCCTCGTCCTGCAGTCTGCCACTCGCCATCACATATCTGCCCCCACTGTCCACCACTATGTTCTTAGCCTCGAATGATACACGTTTCCCCACCAATATTGCCACCCCTCTGTTTTTCGCGTCCAACCCTGAGTGGAATACCTGTCCCACCCATCCTTTTCTTCGTCTAACCTGATCCGCCAGCTTCAGGTGTGTCTCCTGGAGCATGACTACGTCCGCCTTCAGTCTCTTTAAGTGCGCAAATACCCGTGCCCTCTTAATCGGCCCATTTAAGCCTCTCACATTCCATGTGATCAACCGGATTGGGGAGCCATTCACCCCTCCCCCCCCCCTCGTCGACTAGCCATCCCCTTTTTTAGGCCATCTCCTCATCCAGGTCCCGCGCACCCGTCTGTCCCCCAGGTAGCGCCTTCCCGCCCCGACCACCTCATCTCTTACCAGCTCCCCCTTACAGCAAGCAGCAGCAACCCAGTTGATCCCCCCCCCGCCCCCCCACTAGATCCCCCTCTAGCTTGATTACTTCCCCCATATTGCTTCCGGAAGTCAGCTAACTCTGGCTGACCTCGGCTTCCCCCGTTCACTCTTTGACCTCCCTTCCTTCCTGCGCCCGTTTTCCCACTATAATTTCCATAGCGCGGGAAAATACCTGCGCTTTCCTTTCGGCACCGCCCCCTATGGCGCAGTTCCCTCATTCCCCTTCCCTGTCCCTTTTCCCACCGGCGCCCACATTTCTTTGTGTCCCCCCCATCGGGGGGGGAGAGAAATTCCCCGTCCAACATTGCTGTACAGTAGCCCTCCCCTTTCCCCACTTTACATTTCTGTACCACCACCTCGCTGCTTCTCTCCAAACATCAAACTCTCAAATCTAGTCCAGTTTCTCTTCTTGGATAAATGTCCATGCCGCCTCCGCCGTCTCGAAGTAGTGGTGCTTGCCCTGATGCGTGACCCACAGTTGCGCCGGCTGCAGCATCCCAAATTTAATTTTCTTCCTATGGAGCACCGCCTTGGCCCGGTTAAAGCTCGCCCTCCTTCTCGCCACCTCCGCACTCCAGTCCTGATACACACAAATCATCGCATTCTCCCATTTGCTACTCAGTGCCTTCTTGGCCCAGCTCAGGACCATCTCTCTGTCCCTGTAGCGATGGAACTTCACCACTCTTGCTCTTGGTGTTTCACCTGCCTTTGGTCTTCTCACGAGGACCCGGTACGCTCCCTCCACTTCCAGGGGGCCCGTTGGGGCCTCAGCTCCCATTAGTGTATGGAGCATCGTGCTCACATAAGCCCCAGCATCAGCTCTCTCTGCTCCTTCGGGGAGACCTAGAATCCATAGGTTTTCCTCCTCGCGCTGTTCTCCAGGGCTTCCAGCCTTTCTATGCACCTCTTGTGTAGTGCCTCGTGTGTCTCCGTTTTTACCCCCAGGCCCTGTATCTCATCTTCATTCTCGGCTGCCTTTGCCTTCACTCCACGGAGCTCCATCGCCTGGACCTTTTGTGTTTCCTTCAGTCCCTCGATTGCCAGTAGCATCGGCGCCAGCACCTCTTTCTTGAGCTCCTCCACACATCGTCGGAGAAACTCCTGCTGGTCCGGGCCCCATACCATCTGGGCTCCATCCACCGCCATCTTGCTTCTCCCTTCTCTTCTCTGCCGCTGCTCCAAAGGATCCTTCGCAATCTGCCCACTACCGCCGCTCCTTTCCATACACACCCGGGAGGACTCCTTCCTTCGTCACCCCACACTGGGTTAGGTCGGAAAAAAATTCCGTTGGGGCTCCCGATAAGAGCCCAAAAGTCCGTTGGAACGGGAGGTGCCAAAATGTGCGGCTTAGCAGTGCATCACCGCACCCGGAAGTCGCCGTATGCCTTCTTGACTACCTTCTCCACCTGTGTTGCTCCTTTCAGTGACCTGTGGACCTGTACTCCTCCATCTCTTTGACTTTCAATACTCTTGAGGGTTCTACCATTCACTGTATATTCCCTACCTGCATTAGACCTTCCAAAATGCATTACCTCACATTTGTCCGGATTAAACTCCACCTGCCATCTCTCCGCCCAAGTCTCCAAGCAATCTAAATCCTGCTGTATCCCCTGACAGTCCTCATCGCTATCCACAATTCCACCAACCTTTATGTCGTTCAACCTTTGATTGAAGTCACTCGTGTGTAGATGAAGGTTGAGCAGTTGATGCCGTATACCTGGATTTTAGTAAGGCGTTTGATAAGGTTCCCCATTGTCGGCTCATGAAGAAAGTAAGGAGGTGTGGGATAGAGGGAAATTTGGCCAATTGGATAAGTCACTGGCTGTCACATAGAAGACAGAGGGTGGTGGTGGATGGAACATTTTCAGACTGGAGACCAGTTACCAGTGGTGTACCACATGGATCAATGCTGGGTCCTCTGCTCTTTGTGATTTTTATCAATGTCTTGGAGGAGGGGGCTGAAGGGTGGGTCAGTCAATTTGCTGATGACACCAAGATTGGTGGAGTAGTGGATGAGGTGGAGGGCTGTTTTAGGCTGCAAAAAGACATTGATAGGATGCAGAGCTGGGCCGAAAAATGGTAGATGGAGTTTAACTCTGATAAGTGCGAGGTGATTCATTTTGGTAGAAAAGATTTGAATGCGGATTACATGGTCAACGGCAGGGTTCTGAGGAATGTGGAAGAACAGAGAAATCTTGGGGTTCATGTCCACAGAACTCGGAAGGTTGCCACTCAAGTGGATAGAGCCGTGAAGGGGCTTATCATGTGTTAGCGTTTATTAACAGGGGGCTTGAGTTTAAGAGCTGCGGGGTTATGCTGCAATTATACATGACCCTGGTGAGACCACATTTGGAGTATTGTGTGAAGTTCTGGTCACCTCATTATAGGAAGGATGTGGAAGCATTGGAAAGGGTGCAAAGGAGATTTACCAGGATGCTGCCTGGTTTGCAGGATAGGTCTTATGAGGAAAGGTTGAGGGATCGAGGGCTTTTCTCTTTGGAGCGGAGGAGGATGAGAGGCGACTTAATAGAGGTTTATAAGATGATGAGGAGGATAGATCAAGTGGACATTCAGAGACTATTTCCTCTAGGTGGATGTAGCTGTTACAAGGGGGCATAACTATAAGATTCAGGGTGGAGATATAGGAGGGATGTCCGAAGTAGGTTCTTTACTCAGAGAGTAGTTAGGGTGTTGTTGCTAACTTTTGGTTGGTTCTTAATTTGGCTCTATTCAATCACGTTTGCTCAAGAGTCGCCAGGTATCTTTCGACACCGCCACAAGGTTCAGAACCGAATACTGATCAATGATTCGATACACCAGTTAGTAAGTTCAAAAACAATGCTCGTTTATTTACATACAGTCAAATCTACTCATGCTTAAACTCTGCAAACTAAACTACCACTGTTATTAAAGCCTATACTTAGCTTTGGGCGCCCACTCAGTCAGAGGAACAATGGCCGTTGCTCGGTTCTGAGGCTGCTGGGTTGAACTGTTTACAGGGTAGCAACTAGGAAATGAAATGAAATGAAAATGAAATGGAGTTTAACCCTGATAAGTGCGAGGTGAATAGCAAACGTGACACCACTGTTTAAAAAAGGAGGTAGGCAGAAAGTAGGCAGAAAGTGGGTAATTATAGGCCAGTGAGCTTAACTTCGGTAGTAGGGAAGATGCTGGAATCTATCCTCAAGGAAGAAATAGCGAGGCATCTGGATGGAAATTGTCCCATTGGACAGACGCAGCCTGGGTTCATAAAGGGCAGGTCGTGCCTAACTAATTTAGTGGAATTTTTTGAGGACATTAACAGTGCGGTAGATAACGGGGAGCCAATGGATGTGGTATATCTGGATTTCCAGAAAGCCTTTGACAAGGTGCCACACAAAAGGTTGTTGCATAAGATAAAGATGCATGGCATTAAGGGGAAAGTAGGAGCATGGATAGAGGATTGGTTAATTAATAGAAAGCAAAGAGTGGGGATTAATGGGTGTTTCTCTGGTTGGCAATCAGTAGCTAGTGGTGTCCCTCAGGGATCAGTGTTGGGCCCACAACTGTTCACAATTTACATAGATGATTTGGAGTTGGGGACCAAGGGCAATGTGTCCAAGTTTGCAGACGACACTAAGATAAGTGGTAAAGCAAAAAGTGCAGAGGATACTGGAAGTCTGCAGAGGGATTTGGACAGGCTAAGTGAATGGGCTAGGGTCTGGCAGATGGAATACAATGTTGACAAATGTGAGGTTATCCATTTTGGTATCCATCCTGGAACTCCATCCCTAACGGCACTGTGGGTGTACCTACACCTCAGGGGCTGCAGTGGTTCAAGAAGGCAGATCACCACCACCTTCTCAAGGGAATTTAGGGATGGGCAATAAATGCTGGCTTAACCAGAAACACCCACAACCCGTAAATTAGTACAAAAACAAATAAAATAATGTCTGATATCTGTTGTGGGCGTGCTACTTGAATCTGTTATTAAGGACAATGTGATTGAGCACTTAGACAAAAAGGAACTGATGGAAAGATCCAATAGATAGACCCTGTCTGTATTTATAAAGGCTAAATCATGTCAAATTAATCTAAATAATTGGTTTTAAGAGGTAGCCACTATTGCAGACAATAGATTGTCTCGGAATGTCCTCAAAATTAGGAAGGGAGAGGCGGAGTCGTGCCTCTGGGGAGGAGTTGAAGTCGGGTCTGAGGGCAGGCTGGAGTGGTTGGGGGAGGGTAGGAATACGTAATCTGTGGGCGGGGCGTGATCATCTGCTGCTGCGAGCAGGATGTGGTGTGTGTGGTTATTCTGTGAGCCATAAGCCTTGAGCTGGGTTATATGAAAGATTTACCATTGGGATAGGTTATTTTGTATACTGAGGGGCTGACTTTGTCCAAAATGGAGTATGGTCCGGAAAATTTGGGGGAGAGAAATGAACTGGGGTTGTAAAGGAAAAGCATAACTTGTTGTCCTACTGTAAACTCAGTGGCGTGTACTGTTTTGTCGAAACAGGCCTTGCTCTGTTTCTTCCTGGTTCCAAGTCTCACTGCTGCGGCGAGTTGGACTGCCTTTATGTTCTTTACTAGTTGTGTGACTGCGTTTTCATGTGTGAGGGCTGTAACTGTGGGTCTGGCCAAATCTAGTCCTAGTAAATACTCAGTGCCATTCATGGGGCGTCCAGTCATGAGTGTATGGGGGGTGCATCCTGTGGATGTAGATACTGTGTTTCTTAAAAAGATCAAAGCAAATGGGAGTACTGAATCCCAGGTGCTATTATTTTGCTGAACCATTTTCCTGAGGGTGGCTTTCAATGTCCTATTCATTCGTTCTACAATACCACTTGACTGGGGGTGGTATGTGATATGGAACTTTTGTGTAAGTCCGAAAATCGTGAGGACGTTTTTCATTACACACCCGGTGAAATGGGAGCCTTGGTCGGACTCTATACTGCGTGGGAGGCCCCATCTTGTAAAGATGTGGTGTGTTAAGATTTTAGTTGTCGTCTTGGCCATATTAGTTCTTGACGGAAATGCTTCCACCCATTTTGTGAAGGTGTCTATGACCACCAACACATACTTGTAACCATTTCTGCACGGGGGTAGGGGTCCTATATAATCTATCTGGAGATTAAAGGGGCAGGTATGGCTAAGTTGAGCCTTTTTAGCATATCTGTCCGGATTGTTCTGGGCACAGATTAAACAACGTAGATGTTGTGGGTGACATCTATTTTTAAATCAGGCCACCAACAAAGCGGTCTGAGGTGGGCTAGGGTGGGTTCAATTCCTTGAAGTAGGGGGTCCGACTGAACACCGAAAACGATCTGGTCGCGTATCATGGAGTCGGAGATGGGCCCGTAGCTGCAAGATTGCGCAAGGTTGCGGAGGTGTGTGAGAAAGGATTGGAAAGGTTCATCCTTACCCTGCAACGCTGCTGGAACACGTAGCATTCAAAACTTTCATTCACCTCTACGCTGCAGTGAGTGTCAAACTTGAGGAGGACCGTCTTGAACTTTGTCTTATCTTCATCATCTGCGAAGGTGAGAGAGTTGGAAATGTGGATGGCATGGTCCCCGGCCATGGAGAGGAGAAGAGCAATCTTTCTGGCGTCCCCGTCTGTGGCTTCGAGAAAGAGCTGGAAGCGCTGTTTGAAAATCTTCCAGTTGGCCCCGAGGCTGCTGACGATGCGAAGAGGCGGCGGCGGGCTGATGTTGTTCATGCTGCAGGATGACGGAATGCTGGCGGAAGGCAGATCACTTGCAGGTAGATCTAAGAAGTGCGAGTATCCCACCACTCCTGGTCTCATGATGTGTTGGGTGTTCTGGATCACATAAAGGTCACCAACACTTGAAATAGTGCAACACGATTTTATTGAATCATTAACTGTTTAAACATACTTAGACTGTGGGTTAATACGATGCTAGCTTTAACTAAAGACCTCTGCCTTGTCCTAACTAGTCGATGCATTCAGCACATGGTGAATGTCTGTGTTGCAGGCTGTGAGCTCTGTCCTCCTAGCTAGCTGCAACTCGAATGAGAGGGAACTCTGATGCTCCCTGTCTTTATAGTAGAATCATAGAATCATAGAAGTTTACAGCATGGAAACAGGCCCTTCGGCCCTACCAGTCCATGCCGCCCAGTTTTTACCATTAAGCTAGTCCCAGTTGCCCGCACTTGGCCCATAACCCTCTATACCCATCTTACCCATGTAACCATCTAAATGCTTTTTGAAAGACACAATTGTACCCACCTCTACTACTACCTCTGCCAGCCCATTCCAGACACTCACTACCCTCTGAGTGAAGAAATTGCCCCTCTGGGCCCTTCTGAATCTCTCCCCTCTCACCTTAAACCTATGCCCTCTAGTTTTAGACTCCCCTACCTTTGGGAAAAGATGTTGACTATCTACCTTATCTATGCCCCTCATTATTTTATAGACCTCTATAAGATCACCCCTAAGCCTCCTACGCTCCAGGGAAAAAAGTCCCAGTCGATCCAGCCTCTCCTTATAACTCAAACCATCAAGTCCCGGCAACATCCTAGTAAATCTTTTCTGCACTCTTTCTAGTTTAATAATATCCTTTCTATAATAGGGTGACCAGAACTGCACACAGTATTCCAAGTGTGGCCGTACCAATGTCTTGTACAACTTCAACAAGACGTCCCAACTCCTATATTCAATGTTCTGACCAATGAAACCAAGCATGCCGAATGCCTTCTTCACCACCCTGTCCACCTGCGACTCCACCTTCAAGGAGCTATGAACCTGTACTCCTAGATCTCTTTGTTCTATAACTCTCCCCAACGCCATACCATTAACTGAGTAGGTCCTGGCCTGATTCGATCTGCCAAAATGCATCACCTCACATTTATCTAAATTAAACTCCATCTGCCATTCGTCGGCCCACTGGCCTAATTGATCAAGATCCCGTTGCAATCCTAGATAACCTTCTTCACTATCCACTGTGCCACCAATCTTGGTGTCATCTGCAAACTTACTAACCATGCCTCCTAAATTCTCATCCAAATCATTAATATAAATCACAAATAACAGTGGACCCAGCACCGATCCCTGAGGCACACCACTGGTCACAGGCCTCCAGTTTGAAAAACAACCCTCTACAACCACCCTCTGCCTTCTGTCGTCCAGCCAATTTTGAATCCAATTGGCAACCTCACCCTGGATCCCGTGAGCTTTAACCTTCTGCAACAACCTACCATGCGGTACCTTGTCAAAGGCTTTGCTAAAGTCCATGTAGACAACGTCTACTGCACTGCCCTCATCTACCTTCTTGGTCACTCCCTCAAAAAACTCAATCAAATTTGTGAGACATGATTTTCCACGCACAAAGCCATGCTGACTGCCCCGAATCAGTCCTGCCTCTCTAAATGCTTGTAGATCCTGTCTCTCAGAATACCTTCTAGCAACTTACCTACTACAGACGTTAGGCTCACCGGTCTGTAGTTCCCAGGCTTTTCCCTGCTGCCCTTCTTAAACAAGGGCACAACATTCGCCACTCTCCAATCTTCAGGCACCTCACCTGTGGCTGCCGATGATTCAAATATCTCGGTTAGGAGACCCGCAATTTCCTCCCTAGCCTCCCACAACATCCTGGGATACATTTCATCAGGTCCCGGGGATTTATCTACCTTGATGCGCTTTAAGACTTCCAGCACCTCCTCCTCTGTAATATGCACACTTCTCAAGACATCACTATTTATTTCCCTTAGTTTCCTAACATCCATGCCTTTCTCCACCGTGAATACCGATGAGAAATATTCATTCAGGATCTCACCCAACTCTTGTGGCTCTGCACATAGATGCCCTTGTTGATCCTTAAGAGGCCCTACTCTGTCCCTAGTTACTCTTTTCCCCTTTATGTATCTGTAGAATCTCTTTGGATTCACCCTTGCATTATTTGCCAAAGCAATTTCATGTCCCCTTTTTGCCCTCCTGATTTCCCTCTTAACTCTATTTCGACAATCTCTATACTCTTCAAGGGATCTACTTGATCCCAGTTGCTTATGTACGTCATATGCCTCCTTCTTCTTTTTGACCAGAGTCTCAATATCTCGAGTCATCCAGGGTTCCCTACTTCTACCAGCCTTGCCCTTCACTCTAAAGGGAATGTGCTTACCCTGCACCCTGGTTAACACTATAACACGCACTATAACACTGGTTATAGTGCGTGTGCTCTCACTGGTGATTGGCTGCGGTGTTGTGAATGTTGATTGGTCCCACTGTGTGTCCATCAGTGTATGTCTGCACCATGATATACTGGTGTATATTATGACACATGCCAGTCCAGTCGATGTTACCCACAGCGCTGACTGTTGCAGCTGTATAGAACCTTAGTTAGGCCACACTTGGAGTATAGTGTTCAATTCTGGTCGCCACACTACCAGAAGGATGTGGAGGCTTTAGAGAGGGTGCAGAAGAGATTTACCAGAATGTTGCCTGGTATGGAGGGCATAAGCTATGAGGAGCGATTGAATGAACTCGGTTTGTTCTCACTGGAACGAAGGAGGTTGAGGGGTGACCTGATAGAGGTATACAAAATTATGAGGGGCATAGACAGAGTGGATAGTCAGAGGCTTTTCCCCAGGGTAGAGGGGTCAATTACTAGGGGGCATAGGTTTAAGGTGAGAGGGGCAAGGTTTAGAGTAGATGTACGAGGCAAGTTTTTTACGCAGAGGGTAGTGGGTGCCTGGAACTCACTACCGGAGGAGGTAGTGGAAGCAGGGACGATAGGGACATTTAAGGGGCATCTTGACAAATATATGAATAGGATGGGAATAGAAGGATACGGACCCAGGAAGTGTAGAAGATTGTAGTTTAGTCGGGCAGTATGGTCGGCACGGGCTTGGAGGGCCGAAGGGCCTGTTCCTGTGCTGTACATTTCTTTGTTCTTTGACTGTCTCTGCCACCTGCGTCCAGGCACGGCAGACAGCGGCACCTGCCGGCCTTCCTCCCAGGCCGGAGTACAGGGTCAATCGCCTCCCCTCCACGGCAACCATGAGGGTGTCCAGCTCATGGTCCCTGAACTGTGGCGCTGCCCTTCTTCCAGCGATCTTGTTGGGACGGTATGTATGGGGGAAGGATTGTTTAAGTGTGGCTGCGGCATCTGCGCCAGTCACCGACCTGGCAAATCCAACACCGTTTTGCATGGAATTGATTGTGTACCACCTGGCGATGGTGCTAGCCCATTTAAAGTAGTTGAATCGGTACAGCTGTTGCGCCGTTTTTCTGTCTTAAAACGCCATTGTTTCCACGCCGGCGTTGGCACTTTGTCTCAAAAGCGGAGAATCCAGCCCTATATTTACACCATTAATGCTAATTCAGCATTTGCACCCTCTGTACCATTGATACAACCATTTGCAACCTCTATACCATTGATGCTAATGCAGCATTTGCAATCTCTATTTATATTATTGATGTTAACTCAGAGTTTATATTTATACAATTAATATTAATTTCGCACTTGCAATCTTTATTTATGCCATTAATGCTAATTAAAGTTTACAATTGAAATTTATACTGCTAATTCTGCATTTGGAATCTCTATTCATACCATTGATCCTAATTCAGCATTTGAAATCCAGATTTATAGACAATGACGCTGGTATGGGCCAGGGTTTAGAGAACCAACTTTTAATAGGTTGTGGTTATGTAATGCACCAGAGATTCACAGTACTTTTAAATTAAAACAATGTTTATTTATGAAACCAGCTAACACTTTATGTACCCACAGTAAATATCTTAACAACTATCAACACCAATCCTCCCCACAGATACAATATTCTATAAGTAAACCTTAATCTTTTTAAGATAAAGATAGATAGTTTTTTGAAGAATAAAGGGATTAAGGGTTATGGTGTTCGGGCCGGAAAGTGGAGCTGAGTCCACAAAAGATCAGCCATGATCTCATTGAATGGTGGAGCAGGCTCGAGGGGCCAGATGGCCTACTCCTGCTCCTAGTTCTTATGTTCTTATGTTTATGTTTCCTTATTAACATCCATAAGACAAAAGACCGTTTTTAACACCGAGATCAGGTTTGAATTCACTACTGAGAGCAGTCAGCACTTTGAAATCACCCAATTGATCTGGAGCCAGTCTTTAGTTTGCAGCGAGAGATCCTTATGCAGCTCCTTGCTTTGCCTGCAGTTATCCAGCTCTCAAAATGAAACTAAAACAGCCGAAAACGAAAGTAAAGCAGGCAGACAACCCAACTCCACACTCACTCTGACATCACTGATGAACACCCATTTCTTAAAGGTACATCAACTATAGCTATTTTTATAAACACCCATTTCTTAAACACCCATTTCTTAAAGGTACTCTCACATGACAACGTTAATGCAGCCTTTGCCATCTGTTTTTACACCATTGTGCACGGTAGCACAAGTGGATAGCACTGTGGCTTCACAGCGCTAGGGTCCCAGGTTCGATTCCCTGCTGGGTCATTGTCTGTGTGGAGTCTGCACGTTCTCCCCATGTCTGCATGGGTTTACTCTGGGTGCTCCGGTTTCCTCCAACAGTCCAAAGACGTGCAGGTTAGGTGGATTGGCCAATATAAAAAATTGCCCTTAGTGACAAAAAAAGGTTAGGATTATTGGGTTACAGGAATAGGGTGGAAGTGAGGGCTTAAATGGGTTGGTGCAGACGCGATGGGCAGAATGGCCTCCTTCTGCACTGTATGTTCTATGTTCTAATTCTAATTCACTGTTTGCAATCTATATTTATACCATTGATGTTCATTCAGAGTGTGCAATCTATATTTTCACCATTGGTGCCAAATCAGAGATTGTAATCTATATTTATACAATTAATGCTGATTCAGCATTTGCAACCTACATTGATAATATTGATGCTAATCCAGCCGTTGCAATCAATATTTATACCATTGTTGCTAATTCAGCTTTTGATATCTATGGGCTGGATTTTCCGATTTGGAGGCTTTGGGTGGGATGTTCCGATCACTGACGCCAAAATCACGTTCGGCAATCGGCCTGAGAATCCACTTCTACGCTAGAATTGGGGTGTTGCTCCGCCCCCTCGAAGCAATGCTACCCGTCACAGATGCTAAACTACAAATAATCAAGGCAGAAACTCTACGAGATAAGACCATAAGACCATAATTCATAGGAGCAGAATTAGGCCATTCGGCCCATCGAGTCTCCTCCACTATTCAATTATGGCTGATATTTTTCTCATCCCCATTCTCCTGATCAAAAACCTATCCATCTCCGTCTTAAAGACACTCAGTGATTTAGCCTCCACAACCTTTTGCGGCAAAGAGTTCCACAGATTCACCAACCTCTGGCTGAAGAAATTCCTCCTCATCTCTGTTTTAAAGGATCGTCCCTTTAGTCTGAGATTGTGTCCTCTGCTTTTAGTTTTTCCTACAAGTGGAAACATCCATGTTCACTCTATCCAGGCCTCTGAATACAACACTTCAGCAACTGGCCTTAAGGGAAATGTGCAAACTTTCGCAACATCAGGGAAGACCTGACGATTATCGACGACTTTCTATTGAAAGGGGACTGCATTGTCATTCCATTATGTCTGAGACAAGACATTTTCGCACAAATCCACGAAGGACATCAAGGCATTGAGAAATATAGAAGAAGAGCACGGCAATCGGTGTATTTGCCGGGAATCAACAAGGATATAGACAACTACATTCAACAGTGTCGGAAATACCAAATACACTAACCGACACAATGTAAACAAACCTTGGTGGAACGTGAACTAGTTATTCAACCATGGACAGAAGTCGCCATGGACATATTTTACTTTCAAGGCTGTGATTATTTGATGATCATTGACTATTACTCAAATTTTACATAGGTTATCAAATTATTGGACTCAAAAACGCATTCACACAGGGCAACGGAACAAGTATTTGCCAGACGTGGCATACCAGTTATTGTTGTCACAGGCAATTGACCGTGTTTTAGCAGCCTGGAGTGGTTACAATTTGTCAATGAATACAACTTTGCACATGTAACGTCTAGCCCACTATACCCTCAGGCAAATGGGAAAGCTGAAAAAGGAGTGGGAATTGTGAAGCAGCCTCTCAAGGAAGCAATGGAGGACAAAAAGGACTTTGATTTAGCACTGTTAGCATATGGGGGCTCTCTCGAGCACAACTCTTGATGGGATGAAAAATACGTACAACGCTACCTACTATAATTATTCCAAACAAAGGTGAACAAGTCATGCATCAAAAAATGCTGCAACTGAAGAATGAGCAAAAGAACTATGATAACAAAATCTCCAAACCACTATCTACACTCAGTGAAGGTGATATTGTACGCATTTGTAATCCTGAAGGTGGGTGGATGGGCATTGCAAAAGTGATCACAACGCCTTCCATCCTGGAAATCCCTCACAAAGATCACCACAGAGCTCACCACTGGGTTGGAGGCAAATTTTGCTGGAGAGAGTGGGGGTGGTGCCATTACTAGGGCCCAGAGGCTCTGCCCTTTGCACAAACTTGCCTCCGTCCTCCCCCATATTGTGTCCGATTCTGTGTACCAACCCAACACGTTTCCACATTGGCTGCCAGTAATAAACGAGGAAATTAGGCAGTGCTAGACTACCCAACTGTCGGCCCTCTGGAGGTACACTCCGTGAACTCTCAGCACCCTACCCACCTATAAAAAGGACTTTTTCACCCTAGCAAAGATTGATGGAGTGAGGAAAATAGGAAGACACTGAAACAAGAATAAAAACCTCGGCATAATATTCATCTTGATTGTTTGAACTCTGCCGGCCAGGGATGACTGGAGGCTTCACCATTTTTGATTTCTTGAGGAAATTGTGGAGGCATTAGTGATGATCTTTCAGGAATCACTGGAGGCAGGAAGGGTCCCAGAGGACTGGAAGGGGGCGAATGTCACACCACTGTTTAAGAAGGGAAGGAGACAGAAGACGGGAAATTATAGGCCGGTTAGCCTGACTTCGGTCATTGGTAAGATTTTAGAGTCTGTTATTAAAGATGAGATCGCGAAGCACTTGGAAGTGCATGGTAAAATAGGACTGAGTCAGCACGGCTTTGTCAAAGGGAGGTCGTGTCTGACAAATCTGTTAGAGTTCTTTGAGGAGGTAAGTTAGACAAGTTAAACAAAGGAGAACCAGTGGAGGCAAATTTTGCTGGAGAGAGTGGGGTGGTGCCATTACTAGGGCCCGGAGGCTCTGCCCTTTGCACAAACTTGCCTCTGTCAGATGAGTAAGATAGATTATGAGAGTAAACTTGCTCAGAATATAAAAACAGATAGTAAAAGTTTCTACAAATACATAAAACAAAAAAGAGTGGCTAAGGTAAATATTGGTCCTTTAGAGGATGAGAAGGGAGATTTAATAATGGGAGATGAGGAAATGGCTGAGGAACTGAACAGATTTTTTGGGTCGGTCTTCACAGTGGAAGACACAAATAACATGCGAGTGACTGATGGAAATGAAGCTATGACAGGTGAGGACCTTGAGAGTATTGATATCACCAAGGAGGTAGTGATGGGCAAGCTAATGGGGCTAAAGGTAGAAAAGTCTCCTGGACCTGATGGAATGCATCCCAGAGTGCTAAAAGAGATGGCTAGGGAAATTAACCAAAATTCACTAGACTCTGGGGTGGTCCCGGCGGATTGGAAATTAGCAAACGTGACACCACTGTTTAAAAAAGGAGGTAGGCAGAAAGCGGGTAATTATAGGCCAGTGAGCTTAACTTCGGTAGTAGGGAAGATGCTGGAATCTATCATGAAGGAAGAAATAGTGAGGCATCTGGATGGAAATTGTCCCATTGGACAGACGCAGCATGGGTTCATAAAGGGCAGGTCGTGCTTAACTAATTTAGTGGAATTTTTTGAGGACATTAACAGTGCGGTAGATAACGGGGAGCCAATGGATGTGGTATATCTGGATTTCCAGAAAGCCTTTGACAAGGTGCCACACAAAAGGTTGTTGCATAAGATAAAGATGCATGGCATTAAGGGTAAAGTAGTAGCATGGATATAGGATTGGTTAATTAATAGAAAGCAAAGAGTGGGGATTAATGGGTGTTTCTCTGGTTGGCATCAGGGATCAGTGTTGGGCCCACAACTGTTCACAATTTACATAGATGATTTGGAGTTGGGGACCAAGGGCAATGTGTCCAAGTTTGCAGACGACACTAAGATAAGTGGTAAAGCAAAAAGTGCAGAGGATACTGGAAGTCTGCAGAGGGATTTGGATAGGCTAAGTGAATGGGCTAGGGTCTGGCAGATGGAATACAATGTTGACAAATGTGAGGTTATCCATTTTGGTAGGAATAACAGCAAAAGGGATTATTATTTAAATGATAAAATATTAAAACATGCTGCTGTGCAGAGAGACCTGGGTGTGCTAGTGCATGAGTCGCAGAAAGTTGGTTTTCAGGTGCAACAGGTGATTAAGAAGGCAAATGGAATTTTGTCCTTCATTGCTAGAGGGATGGAGTTTAAGACTAGGGAGGTTCTGCTGCAATTGTATAAGGTGTTAGTGAGGCCACACCTGGAGTATTGTGTTCAGTTTTGGTCTCCTTACTTGAGAAAGGACGTACTGGCACTGGAGGGTGTGCAGAGGAGATTCACTAGGTTAATCCCAGAGGTGAAGGGGTTGGATTACGAGGAGAGGTTGAGTAGACTGGGACTGTACTCGTTGGAATTTAGAAGGATGAGGGGGGATCTTATAGAAACATATAAGACTATGAAGGGAATAGAACATAGAACATAGAACGATACAGCGCAGTACAGGCCCTTCGGCCCACGATGTTGCACCGAAACAAAAGCCATCTAACCTACACTATGCCATTATCATCCATATGTTTATCCAATAAACTTTTAAATGCCCTCAATGTTGGCGAGTTCACTACTGTTGCAGGTAGGGCATTCCACAGCCTCACTACTCTTTGCGTAAAGAACCTACCTCTGACCTCTGTCCTATATCTATTACCCCTCAGTTTAAGGCTATGTCCCCTCGTGCCAGCCATTTCCATCCGCGGGAGAAGGCTCTCACTGTCCACCCTATCTAACCCCCTGATCATTTTGTATGCCTCTAGTAAGTCTCCTCTTAACCTTCTTCTCTCCAACGAAAACAACCTCAAGTCCATCAGCCTTTCCTCATAAGATAAGATAGATGCGGGCTGTTTCCACTGGCGGGTGAAAGCAGAACTAGGGGGCACAGCCTCAAAATAAGGGGAAGTAGATTTAGGACTGAGTTTAGGAGGAACTTCTTCACCCAAAGGGTTGTGAATCTATGGAATTCCTTGCCCAGTGAAGCAGTAGAGGCTCCTTCATTAAAGATAGATAGTTTTTTGAAGAATAAAGGGATTAAGGGTTATGGTGTTTGGGCCTGAAAGTGGAGCTGAGTCCACAAAAGATCAGCCATGATCTCATTGAATGGTGGAGCAGGCTCGAGGGGCCAGATGGCCTACTCCTGCTCCTAGTTCTTATGTTCTTATGTTCTTATGGTCATGATTTATTTCGATTTCCAGAAGGCCTTTGACAAGGTGCCACATAGGAGACTGTTAAATAAGTTAAGAGCTCATGGTGTTCAGGGTAAGATCCTGGCATGGACAGAGGATTGGCTGACTGGCAGAAGGCAGAGTGGGGATAAAGGGGTCTTTTTCAGGATGGCAGCCGGTGACTAGTGGTGTGCCTCAGTGGTCTGTGCTGGGACCACAACCTTTTACAATGTACATTAATGATCTGGAAGAAGGTACTGAAGGCACTGTTGCTAAGTTTGCAGATGATACAAAGATCTGTAGAGGGACAGATAGTATTGAGGAAGCAAGGGGGCTGCAGAAGGACTTGGACAAGCTAGGAGAGTGGGCAATGAAGTGGCAAATGAAATACAATGTGGAAAAGTGTGAGGTTATGCACTTTGGAAGGAGGAATCTCGGCATAGACTATTTTCTAAATTGGGAAATGCTTCGGAAAGCAGAAACACAAAGGGACTTGTGAGTCCTTGTTCACAATTCTCTTAAGGTAAATGTGCGAGTCCAGTCGGCAGTTAAGAAGGCAAATGCAATGTTAGCATTCATGTCAAGAGGGCTAGAATACAAGACCAGGGATGTACTTCTGTATAAGACTCTGGTCAGACCCTATTTGGAGTATTGTGAGCAGTTTTGGGCCCCATATCTAAGGAAGGATGTGCTGGCCTTGGAAAGGGTCCAGAGGAGGTTCACAAGAATGATCCTTGGAATGAAGAACTTGTCGTATGAGGAACGTTTGAGGACTCTGGGTCTGTACTCGTTGGAATTTAGAAGGATGAGAGGGGATCTTATTGAAACGTACAAGATACTGCGAGGCCTGGAGAGGATGTTTCCACTTGTAGGAAAACTAGAAACAGAGGACACCATCTCAGATTAAAGGGACGATCCTTTAAAACAGAGGGTGGTGAATCTGTGGAACTCTTTGCCATAGAAGGTTGTGGAGGCCAATTCACTGAGTGTGAAAGACAGAGATAGAAAGGTTCTTGATTAATAAGGGGATCAGGGGTTATGGGGAGAAGGCAGGAGAATGGGGATGAGAAAATATCAGCCATGATTGAATGGCGGAGCAGACTCGATGGGCCAAGTGGCCTAATTCTTCTCCTATGTCTTATGGTCTTATGGTCTAAATCAAGTTCCACCCAGAACAAACTCATAGCCAATCAAATGACTGGCTTAATACTGAGTTTGTTTCTCAATGAATTGTATGGTGCAGTTGTCAGAGCTCATTCACTATTCGCATCTTGCGCTGATGACACAGCCACGTGACATCTCTGTGCAGTAAATAAATCTGACCAATGTCAGAGGAACTGTTTTTATTTCTGCAAAGAATGCTCATGTCAAAAATGTATTTCTTGAATGATTGTCAAGAATTTTGTTTAGCTGATAGGACAGTTAATTAGTTATTTCTTCTCTATCCACTCTATTGTGGCTGAAAGAAATAATAAATGATTTATCTTTCAGCAAGAAGAGGAGCTGGTGACCGTACGCAGGGGATTGCAATCATTATTTATGTCTGAAGGCACACCATTTTGAAAAGCATAAATCACAGGCACATTATTAACAGTAAAAGTTTAGGAACATGTCTCATGGCAAGTTATGATATTCAGTGTTTCTTTGTTTTGTTAAGTATTAATTCATGAATAGACTGATCCATTAAATTGGATCAAGTACCATTCTGCATGTCTAATGATTTCGTTATTCAACCATTCTGAATGCATATCTTGATTATTTTGACATCTTTATTGTTGAAGAAAATATTGCATTTTTCATTGTCTAATACATTTTGCCAGTTCAGAGTATTGCATGCGATGTCATTCATACCTCTCACTTTATTTCAATTTTTTCAAGGACAAGAGACAAAAAAAACCTAAATATATTAAAATAATTTGTCTGAACTGAATCAACCACTTCTATCAATCCTGATGAAATGAGTGCTGGGTAGTTTGTTAACAGGTTTCTGTATACAAGAATATAGCTTAAGACATGTTTATCAATTAAATACGTTAGTTAGTTTAGTAAAACTTACAAAGCTGTTCATTTTTGAAAATTAAAATTTTGAAACAGCTTATCGATTGGAAATGGTGTGTTTATTACGCCAATTCTGGACTTGAATGTGTTCTGATAATGATACATTTCTTGGAAAGCACAAGATCTAATTTGCTTCTATTAACACAAAATACAATACCACCATGTTCTTATTTGCAAACCAAGTTCATGTTGTACAGATCATCTGAGTCTCCAATGACACAAGGCACCAAGTCCACGTGGACAGCAGCATCAGCTAGAATATACATTTTGAAGTTCAGTGGCTGAGAGGGGTTGGATGGCTGACCACAGCAATCTTGGACATGCAGATTCTGGCAGCAGGGACAGCCAGGAGTTCACTGCCCTTCTATTAGGTGGTTGAGGTTTCAGTCGGGGAACATTTTAGGAGTAGTGACCGCAATTCCGTTCGTGTTAGGATACTTTTGGACAGGGATGAGGATAACCCTCGCATTAAGCTGCTAAACTGGGAAAGGCAAATTACTTCTCCAGCACAAGAGTTTGGGTAGCCCATGTCTCTTAAACTCATTACGGGTTTGGCTACCTCTGTCGAGGAAAATGGGGTGACTTTCTCCTTGGGTACAAAATCAGTATATCTCTCAGCAACATTTGCTCCCACAACAGTATTCACCTTAGGTCTCCTAAGTCCAGTTAACTGCATTGGAGCATTCTCCACTTTTGCTCCTTTCTCAGAATCTTCCTTTCAAACCCCCAACAGGACCTTTCCTGAAATTCCGCTGAACAAACATCTCCCACCTTGTTACATTGGTAACATCTAGGCTTCCAAGTCTCACTTCCACCCCCAGTACCTTCCTTTCTGGTCTGAGCCGGAGAACTCAGAGCCTTCCCAGCTATGCATACTTTACCTTGGCTACCTGCCGTCCTCTCACTCTCCCATTTCCTACCCTTTTTCAAAATTGTGGGAGGTACCTCTCTCAGAGCCTCATTGGTTGTCATAACTATGATCATACCCATCTGTTAAAATTGTTCTGTTTAACCCTCTCAAATTCTGCATAAGTCTACCCCAGTCTCTTCAAATTTCAGAATGTTTGTCCATATGCTGCAGGAACCAACTCATATGCATCTAGAATAGTCCTTTTCACTGAGTTATAATCCCTAGAGTCCTGCTCTAACCTGTCTGTTAAGCGTGTACCATACGACCTAAACCCAAGGCACCGTCCCACCCTCCACCCGGACACACACAAGGTAAGGGTTTGTGAGGAATTAAAAAACAGGGATAAAAGAGTAAGTCTGAGATGACTATTGTGGTTGCAGCCTCTGGAAAATAGATTTACTTGAGAGGTTCCGTCCTTTGACCACCAGATGGCAATTCACCAAGAATTCCGGCTTGGTGCGATTCCGCTCTTCTACCAGCAGATGGTTGTGGGGGGGGGGGGGGGCAGATCAGTACCATTCTTGTCGCCTGTCAACAGATGATGCTGAACACAGGGGGTGCGATTCTCCGCTCCCGTGTCGGTTTGAAGACTCGCCTGGGTCGCCAAATTTTCCCGCGTCGCCGGTCCGACGCCCTCCCGCGATTCACGGAAGCGGTCAGATTGGCACAATCGTGTTTTGCGCGGCACGGCCCAGTGAATCGCCCGGGACAGCCAAAATGGCGATTCACCGGTACCCCCGTGATTCTCAGTGCCGGATGGGCCGAGCGGCCTGCCCAAAACGGCGGGTTCCCCCCGGCGCCGTCCACACCTGTTCGCTGCCGGCGGGAACAGCGCAGGAACGCTGGTGGGGTGGCCTGAGGGGGGACGAGGGGGGATCCTGCACCGGGGGGGGGCCTCAAATGGGGTCTGGCCCACGATCGGTGCCCACCGATTGTCAGGTCGTCCTCTCTGAAGGAGGACCTCCTTTCTTCCGCTGCCCCGCAAGATCCGTGTGACATCTTCTTGCGGGGCGGACTCGGGGAGGACGGCAACCACACATGCGCGGGTGACGTCAGTTATGTGCGCCGGCCGCGTCATGTATGCGGCGCCGCCTTTACGTGGCACCAAGGCCTGGCGCGCGTAAATGGCGCGGCGCCGCTCCTAGCCCATTTTCTGGCCCTGAATCAGTCGGGATAGGGGCCGTTTCGCGCCGTCGTGAACCTCGACGGGGGTTACGACGGCGCGAACACTCTGTCTCCATTTCAGAGAATCGCACCTAGGATGCTCAGATTGGTGCACTTTTTTGAGTATCCAATTATTTTTTTTTCCAATTAAGGGCGAATTTAGCATGGTCAATCCATCTAACCTGCACATAGAACATAGAACGATACAGCGCAGTACAGGCCCTTCGGCCCACGATGTTGCACCGACATGGGAAGTCAAAAAACAAAAGCCATCTAACCTACACTATGCCATTATCATCCATATGCTTATCCAATAAACTTTTAAATGCCCTCAATGTTGGCGAATTCACTACTATTGCAGGCAGGGCATTCCACGGCCTCACCACTCTTTGCGTAAAGAATCTACCTCTGCCCTCTGTCCTATATCTATTACCCCTCAGTTTAAGGCTATGTCCCCTCGTGCTAGCCATTTCCATCCGCGGGAGAAGGCTCTCACTGTCCACCCTATCTAACCCTCTGATCATTTTGTATGCCACTATTAAGTCTCCTCTTAACCTTCTTCTCTCGATCGAAAACAACCTCAAGTCCATCAGCCTTTCCTCATAAGATTTTCCCTCCATACCAGGCAACATCCTGGTAAATCTCCTCTGCACCCGTTCCAAAGCTTCCACGTCCTTCCTATAATGAGGTGACCAGAACTGTACGCAATACTCCAAATGCGGCCGTACCAGAGTTTTGTACAGCTGCAACATGACCTCATGACCCCGGAACTCAATCCCTCTACCAATAAAGGCCAACACACCATAGGCCTTCTTCACAACCCTATCAACCTGGGTGGCAACTTTCAGGGATCTATGTACATGGACACCGAGATCCCGCTGCTCATCCACACTTCCAAGAATTTTACCATTAGCCAAATATTCCGCATTCCTGTTATTCCTTCCAAAGTGAATCACCTCACACTTCTCTACATTAAACTCCATTTGCCACCTCTCAGCCCAGCTCTGCAGCTTATCTATGTCCCTCTGTAACCTGCAACATCCTTCCGCACTGTCGACAACACCACCGACTTTAGTGTCGTCTGCAAATTTACTCACCCACCCTTCTGCGCCCTCCTCTAGGTCATTTATAAAAATGACAAACAGCAACGGCCCCAGAACTGATCCTTGTGGTACGCCACTTGTAACTGAACTCCATTCTGAACATTTCCCATCAACCACCACCCTCTGTCTTCTTTCAGCTAGCCAATTTCTGATCCATATCTCTAAATCACCCTCAATCCCCAGCCTCCGTATTTTCTGCAATAGCCTACCATGGGGAACCTTATCAAACACTTTACTGAAATCCATATACACCACATGAACTGCTCTACCCTCGTCTACCTGTTCGTCACCTTCTCAAAGAACTCGCTAAGGTTTGTGAGGCATGACCTACCCTTCACAAAGCCATGCTGACTATCTCTGATCATATTATTCCTATCTAGATGATTATAAATCTTGTCTCTTATAATCCCCTCCAAGACTTTACCCACAACAGACATGAGGCTCACTGGTCTATAGTTGCCGGGGTTGTCTCTACTCCCCTTCTTGAACAAAGGGACCACATTTGCTATCCTCCAGGCCTCTGGCACTAATCCTGTAGCCAATGATGACATAAAAATCAAACCAAAGGCTCAGCAATCTCTTCCCTGGCTTCCCAGAGAATCCTAGGATAAATCCCATCAGGCCCCGGGGACTTATCTATTTTCAGCCTGTCCAGAATTGCCAACACCTCTTCCCTACTTACCTCAATGCCATCTATTCTAATAGCCTGGGTCTCAGCATTCTCCTCCACAACATTCTCTTTTTCCTGAGTGAATACTGACGAAAAATATTCATTTAATATCTCGCTTATCTCTTCAGACTCCACACACAACTTCCCATCCCTGTCCTTGACTGGCCCGACTCTTACCCGAGTCATTCTTTTATTCCTGACATACCTATAGAAAGCTTTTGGGTTTTCCTTGATCCTACCTGCCAAATACTTCTCATGTCCCCTCCTTGCCCGTCTTAGCTCTCTCTTTAGATCCTTCCTCGCTACCTTGTAACTATCCCTCGCCCCAACTGAAACTTCACACCTCATCTTCACATAGGCCTCCTTCTTCCCCTTAACAAGAGATTCCACTTCTTTGGTAAACCACGGTTCCCTCGCTCGACGCCTTCCTCCCTGCCTGACCGGTACGTACTTATCAAGAACACGCAGTAGCTGTTCCTTGAACAAGCTCCACATATCCAGTGTGCCCAACACTTGCAGCCTACTTCTCCAACCTACCCCTCCCAAGTCATGTCTAATGGCATCATAATTGCCCTTCCCCCAGCTATAACTCTTGCCCTGCGGGGTATACTTTTCCGTTTCCATCACTAACGTAAACGTCACCGAATTGTGGTCACTGTCCCCAAAGTGCTCACCTACCTCCAAATCTAACACCTGGCCTGGTTCATTACCCAAAACCAAATCCAATGTGGCCTCGCCTCTTGTTGGCCTGTCAACATATTGTGTCAGGAAACCCTTCTGCACACATTGTACAAAAAACGACCCATCTAATGTACTCGAACTATATCTTTTCCAGTCAATATTTGGAAAGTTCAAGTCTCCCATAATAACTACCCTGTTACCTTCGCTCTTATCCAGAATCATCTTTGCCATCCTTTCCTCTACATCCCTAGAACTATTAGGAGGCCTATAGAAAACTCCCAACAGGGTGACCTCTCCTTTCCTGTTTCTAACCTCAGCCCAGACTACCTCGGAAGAAGAGTCCCCATCTAGCATCCTCTCCGCCACCGTAATACTGTTCTTGACTAGCAGCGCCACACCTTCCCCTCTTTTGCCTCCTTCTCTGAGCTTACTAAAACACCTTTGGGTTGTTGGGGTGAAACCCACGCAGACATGGGGGTAATGGGTAAACTCCACACGGATAGTGAACCAGGTCCTCAGCGCCGTAATCCCAGTGTGCCACAAGCCGCAGATTGGTGTACTTCTGCCTTTCTACCACCAGATGGAATGTTCGTTAGAGAGGGTGCAGGAGAGATTTACCAAGCTGTTGCTTGGCATGGAGGGCATTAGCTATGAGGAGAGATTGAATAAACTTGGTATGTTCTCACTGGAACGACGGAGGTTGAGGGGCAACCTGATAGAGGTCTACAAAAGTATGAGAGGCATAGACAGAAAAGTCAGAGGCTTTTTCCCAGGGTAGAGAGGTCAATTATTAGGGGGCATAGGTTTAAGGTGCGAGGGGCAAGGTTAAGAGGAGATGTACGAGGCACGTTTTTTACACAGAGGGTAGTGGGCGCCTGGAACTCGCTGCCGGAGGAGGTAGTGGATGCAGGGACGATAGTGATGTTTAAGGGGCATCTTGACAAATACATGAATAGGATGGGAATAGAGGGATACGGACCCCGGAAGTGGAGAAGATTTTAATTTAGACGGGCATCATGGTCGGCAAAGGCTTGGAGGGCCGAATGGCCTGTTCCTGTGCTGTACTTTTCTTTGTCCTTTGTTCTATCTCGCATGCAGGAATCATCCAGATGGAAGGTGCTACTGTGGGCATGAGTCAAACGTTATCATACGATGTGGAGCACCAGAGCACATCACAGAGCACGTTGCCATCATCCTCCATCCCATGGACCAGCTTGTAGCGCTGCAGGTACGTATAACAGAGGGGTCTGCAAAGCAGGTGGTGTGGGAAATGAGGAGTGTGGGTCTGGGATGTGGTGTCCATGCCCCTGGCCAGCCCCCTCCCTCCTCCAGGTGAACCTGGAGGCGATCAGAGCGTCCCAGGTGTGTTGGCCCTGGCTATCAATGTATCTATCTATTTATCTATCTGTCCATCTATCTATATGTCTGTCTATCTGTCTGTCTGTCTATCTATCTATCGATCTAGCTATCTATGTTTCTTTCTATCTACCTGTCCGTCTATCTATCTCTCTATCTGTCTATCGATTTATCTATCTATCTATCCATCTATCAATCTATCAAAGTATCTATCTATCAATCTGTCTATCCATCAACATATATTACTATTGAGCTATCTATCTATCTATCTAGCTTTCTTTCTATCTATCTATCTATCGACCTATCTATCTATCTATCTATCCATCTATCAATCTATCTATCCATCAACCTATATTACTATCTATCTATCTATCTATCTAACAATCTATCTATGTATCTATCTACCTATCCATCTATCTATCTATCTATCTGTCGATCTATCTATCTATTTATCTATCTATCTGTATATATATCCATCGTTCTATCTAACTATCCATCTATCTACCTATTTATGTACCTTTTCACTATGGGCCTGTTTAGCTATCTATTTAACTATCTATCCATCTATATATTTATGTTTTTATCTAGCTACTTATCGATCTATAAATCTATCTATCTATCTATCTATCTATCTATCTATCTATCAATCTATCTATCTACCAATCTATCTTTCTAACTATCTACCTATATCTACATTACTACAGACCTGTTTATCTATATATCCATCTTTCGGTATATATATCTATCCATCTATCTATCTATCTATCACACTAATGATCTGAGTATCTATTTATCTATCTATGAAATGAAAATCTATCTAGCTATCTATCAATCTAGCGATCTGTTTATCTATCTATCTATCTGTCGATCTATCTATCTTTCCATCTATCTGTCTGTCTGTCTGTCTGTCTATCTGTCTGCCTATCTTTCTATCTATAAATCCATCTATCTATCTCTCTATCTATCGATTTATCTATCAATCTATCTATCTATCTATCTATCTAACTATCTATCTATATATCTATCCACCTATCTGTCCATCTATCTATCTATCTGTCAATCTAACGATCTATCGTTCTATCTATCTATCTATCTATTTATTTATCTATCTAGTTATCTATCTATCATTCTATCTATCTATCTACTATATCTATCCATCTATCTATATGTATATGTTTCTTTCCATCTACCTATGAATCTACCATTCTATCTATCTAAATATTTATCTATCTATATCTATCTATCTATCTATCTATCTATCTATCTATCTTTCAAAGAACAAACAAAGAACAAAGAAATGTACAGCACAGGAACAGGCCCTTTGGCCCTCCAAGCCCGTGCCGACCATGCTGCCCGACTAAACTACAATCTTCTACACTTCCTGGGTCCGTATCCCTCTATTCCCATCCTATTCATGTATTTGTCAAGATGCCCATTAAATGTCACTATCGTCCCTGCTTCCACCACCTCCTCCGGTAGCGAGTTCCAGGCACCCTCTGCGTAAAAAACTTGCCTCGTACATCTACTCTAAACCTTGCCTCTCTCACCTTAAACCTATGCCCCCTAGTAATTGACCCCTCTACCCTGGGGAAAAGCCTCTGACTATCCACTCTGTCTATGCCCCTCATAATTTTGTATACCTCTATCAGGTCTCCCCTCAACCTCCTTCGTTCCAGTGAGAACAAACCGAGTTTATTCAACCGCTCCTCATAGCTAATGCCCTCCATACCAGGCAACAGTCTGGTAAATCTCTTCTGCACCCTCTCTAAAGCCTCCACATCCTTCTGGTAGTGTGGCGACCAGAAATGAACACTATACTCCAAGTGTGGCCTAACTAAGGTTCTATACAGCTGCAACATGACTTGCCAATTCTTATACTCAATGCCCCGGCCAATGAAGGCAAGCATGCCGTATGCCTTCTTGACTACCTTCTCCACCTGTGTTGCCCCTTTCAATGACCTGTGGACGTGTACTCCTAGATCTCTTTGACTTTCAATAGTCTTGAGGGTTCTACCATTCACTGTATATTCCCTACCTTTCTGTCTATCTATCTATCTATCTATCTAACTGTCTATCTATTTATCTATCTAACTATCTATCTATCTATGTCTATCTATCTATCTAGCATAGATTATCATAGAATTTACAGTGCAGAAGGAGGCCATTCGGCCCATCGAGTCTGCACCGGCTCTTGGAAAGAGCACCCTACCCAAGGTCCACACTTCCACCCTATCCCCATAACCCAGTAACCCCACCCTACACTAAGGGCAATTTTGGACACTATGGGCAATTTAGCATGGCCAATCCACCTAACCCGCACATCTTTGGACAGTGGGAGGAAGCCGGAGCACCCGGAGGAAACCCACGCACACGAGGAGGATGTGCAGACTCTGCACAGACAGTGACCCAAGCCGGAATCGAACATGGGACCCTGGAGCTGTGAAGCATTTGTGCTATCCACAATGCTACCGTGCTGCCCTATCTTTCTATCTATCTATCTATCTATCAATCGAACTGTCTATCTATTTATCGATCGAACTACCTATCTATCTATATCTATCTATCTATCTATCGACCGATCTATCTATCTAACTGTCTATCTATTTATCTATCTCTCTCCCTATATATATATGTATCTATATTACAATCGACCTGTTCATCTATCTATCAATCTATCTATCTATCTATCGACCGATCTATCTATCTATCTATATCTATCTATCTATATATCCATCTATCTATCTGTCAATCCAACAATCTATCTTTCTATCAATCTATGTATCTATCTACCTATCCATCTATCTATCTATCTATCTATCTGTCGATCTATCTATCTATTTATCTATCTATCTGTATATCTATCCATCGTTCTATCTATCTAACTATCTAGCTATCTATATCTATCTATCTATCTATCTTTCTATCTATCTATCTAACTGTCAATCTATTTATCTATCTCCCTATATATATATGTATCTATATTACTATCTGTCTGTCTATCCGTCCATCCATCCATCCATCCATCCATCCATCTATCCATCTGTCCATCTATCCATCTATCCATCAACCTATATTACTATCTATCTATCTATCTATCGACCTATGTATGTATCTTTTCACTCTGGGCCTGTTTAGCTATCTATTTAACTATCCATCTATATATTTATGTTTTTATCGAGCTACTTATCTAACTATCTATCTACCTATAAATCTATCTATCTAGCAATCTATCTATCTACCAATCTATCTTTCTAACTATCTACCTATATATATATAGGTATATATATATACCTATAGACCTGTTTATCTATATATCTAACTATCTATCGGTATATATATCTATCCACCTATCTATCTATCTATCTATCTACCAATCTAATGATCTGAGTATCTATTTATATATCTATGATATGAAAATCTATCTAGCTATCTATCGACCTGTTTATCTATCTATCTATCGATCTATTTATCTTTCCATCTATCTATCTATCTATCCGTCTGTCTGTCTGTCTGTCTGCCTAGCTCTCTATCTATAAATCTATCTATCTCTCTAACTATCTATCGATCTATCTATCTATCTATCTATCGTTCTATCTATCTATCTAACTATCTATCTATCCATCTATATATATCTATCTATCCACCTATCTGTCCATCTATCTATCTATCTGTCAATCTAACGATCTATCATTCTATCTATCTATCTATCTATCTATTTATCTATCTATCCATATCTATCTATCTATCGTTCTATCTATCTATCTATCTACTTTATCTCTATCTATCTATATGTCTATGTTTCTTTCCATCGACCTATCTATCTATCTATCTATCTGTCTATCTATTTATCTGTCTACCGATTTATCTATCCATCTATATATCTATCGTTATTACTATAAATCTATCTATCTATCTACCAATCTATCGATCTATCTATCTAACTATCTCTCTAGCTAGATATTTACCTATCTGTCTGTCTATCTATCTACCTATCGATCTATCTATCTATCTATCTAACTGTCTATCTATTTGTCTATCTATCCCCCGATATCTATATGTATCTATATTACCATCGACCTGATTATCTATCTATATGTCTATCTATCTAACTATTTATCTATCTCTCTTTCTATCTATCTATCTATCTATTTTGTATCTATCTATCTATCTATGTATCCATCTATCAATCTATCTAACTATCTATCTATCTATCAATCTGTCTATCCATCACACTATTACTATCTATCCATCTACCTATTTATGTATCTTTTTACTATGGGCCTGTTTAGCTATCTGTTTAACTATCTATCCATCTGTATATTTATGTTTTTATCTATCTACCTATCAATTTACCTCTCTCTGTATCTATGTACCTATCTATCTATCAATCTCTCTCTCTCTCTATCTATCTGTATATCTATCTACCTATCTAACTATCTTTCTATCTATCTATGAATCTATCTATTTATCTATCTATCTATCTTTCTAACTATCTACGTATAAATATATGTATCTACAATACAATAGACCTATTTATCTATATATCTATCTATCCATCTGTCTGTCTATATATCTACGTTTCGATCTATCTACCTACCCATCTATCTATCTATCTATCTATCTATCTATCTATCTATCTATCTATCTATCTATCTCTCTATCTATTTATCTATCTATCTATATATCTCCCGGGTGCCAGGGCCCGGGATGTCTCGGATCGTGTATTCAGGATCCTTAAGGGGGAGGGGGAGCAGCCAGAATTCGTGGTGCACATTGGTACCAATGACATAGGTAGGAAAAGGGGTGTGGAGGTAATAAACAAGTTTAGAGAGCTAGGCTGGAAGTTAAAAGCCAGGACAGACAGAGTTGTCATCTCTGGTTTGTTGCCAGTGCCACGTGATAGCGAGGCTAGGAATAGGCAGAGAGTGCAGTTGAACACGTGGCTGCAGGAATGGTGTATGAGGGAGGGCTTCAGGTATTTGGATAATTGGAGTGCATTCTGGGGAAGGTGGGTCCTGTACAAGCAGGACGGGTTGCATCTGAACCAGAGGGGCACCAATATCCTGGGAGGGAGGTTTTCTAGTACTCTTCGGGAGGGTTTAAACTAATTTGGCAGGAGAATTGGAAACGGATTTGTAGTCCAGCAACTAAGGTAGCCGATATTCAGGACGCCAAAGCGTGTAATGAGGCAGTGGGGAAGGGAACACTGACAAAGGAGAGTACTTGCAGGCACGGAGATGGGTTGAAGTGTGTATACTTCAACGCAAGAAGCATCAGGAATAAGGTGGGTGAACTTAAGGCATGGATCGGTACTTGGGACTACGATGCGGTGGCCATCACGGAAACTTGGATAGAAGAGGGGCATAAATGGTTGTTGGAGGTCCCTGGTTATAGATGTTTTAATAAGATTAGGGAGGGTGGTAAAAGAGGTGGGGGGGGGGGGGGTGGCATTGTTAATTAGAGATAGTATAACAGCTGCAGAAAGGCAGTTTGAGGAGTATCTGCCTACTGAGGTAGTATGGGTTGAAGTCAGAAATAGGAAAGGAGCAGTCACCTTGTTAGGAGTTTTCTATAGGCCCCCCAATAGTAGCAGAGATGTGGAGGAACTGATTGGGAAACAGATTTTGGAAAGGTGCAGAAGTCACAGGGTAGTAGTCATGAGTGACTTTAACTTCCCAAATATTGAGTGGACACTCTTTAGATCAAATAGTTTGGATGGGGTGGTGTCTGTGCAGTGTGTCCAGGAAGCTTTTCTAACACAGTATGTAGATTGTCCGACCAGAGGAGGGGCAATATTGGATTTAGTACTTGGTAATGAACCAGGGCAAGTGATAGATTTGTTAGTGGGGGAGCATTTTGGAGATAGTGACCACAATTCTGTGACTTTCACTTTAGTAATGGAGAGGGATAGGTGCGTGCAACAGGGCAAGGTTTACAATTGGGGGAAGGGTAAATACGATGTTGTCAGACAAGAACTGAAGTGCATAAGTTGGGAACATAGGCTGTCAGGGAAGGACACAAGTGAAATGTGGAACTTGTTCAAGGAACAGGTACTACGTGTCCTTGATATGTATGTCCCTGTCAGGCAGGGAAGAGATGGTCGAGTGAGGGAACCATGGTTGACAAGAGAGGTTGAATGTCTTGTTAAGAGGAAAAAGGAGACTTATGTAAGGCTGAGGAAACAAGGTGCAGACAGGGCATTGGAGGGATACAAGATAGCCAGGAGGGAACTGAAGAAAGGGATTAGGAGAGCTAAGAGAGGGCATGAACAATCTTGGTAGGGTAGGATCAAGGAAAACCCCAAGGCCTTTTACACATATGTGAGAAATATGAGCATGACTAGAGCGATGGTAGGTCCGATCAAGGACAGTAGCGGGAGATTGTGTATTGAGTCTGAAGAGATAAGAGAGGTCTTGAACGAGTACTTTTCTTCTGTATTTACAAATGAGAGGGGCGATATTGTTGGAGAGGACAGTGTGAAACAGATTGGTAAGCTCGAGGAAATACTTGTTAGGAAGGAAGATGTGTTGGGCATTTTGAAAAACTTGAGGATAGACAAGTCCCCCGGGCCTGACGGGATATATCCAAGGATTCTATGGGAAGCAAGAGATGAAATTGCAGAGCCGTTGGCAATGATCTTTTCGTCCTCACTGTCAACAGGGGTGGTACCAGGGGATTGGAGAGTGGCGAATGTCGTGCCCCTGTTCAAAAAAGGGACTAGGGATAACCCTGGGAATTACAGGCCAGTTAGTCTTACTTCGGTGGTAGGCAAAGTCATGGAAAGGGTACTGAAGGATAGGATTTCTGAGCATCTGGAAAGACACTGCTTGATTAGGGATAGTCAGCACGGATTTGTGAGGGGTAGGTCTTGCCTTACAAGTCTTATTGAATTCTTTGAGGAGGTGACCAAGCATGTGGATGAAGGTAAAGCAGTGGATGGATTTTAGTAAGGATTTTAGTAAGACATTTGATAAGGTTCCCCATGGTAGGCTTCTGCAGAAAGTAAGGAGGCATGGGATAGTGGGAAATTTGGCCAGTTGGATAACGAACTGGCTAACCGATAGAAGTCAGAGAGTGGTGGTGGATGGCAAATATTCAGCCTGGATCCCAGTTACCAGTGGCGTACCGCAGGGATCAGTTCTGGGTCCTCTGCTGTTTGTGATTTTTATTAATGACTTGGATGAGGGAGTTGAAGGGTGGGTCAGTAAATTTGCAGACGATACGAAGATTGGTGGAGTTGTGGATAGTAAGGAGGGCTGTTGTCGGCTGCAAAGAGACATAGATAGGATGCAGAGCTGGGCTGAGATGTGGCAGATGGAGTTTAACCCTGAAAAGTGTGAGGTTGTCCATTTTGGAAGGACAAATATGAATGCGGAATACAGGGTTAACGGTAGAGTTCTTGGCAATGTGGAGGAGCAGAGAGATCTTGGGGTCTATGTTCATACATCTTTGAAAGTTGCCACTCAAGTGGATAGAGCTGTGAAGAAGGCCTATGGTGTGCTCGCGTTCATTAACAGAGGAATTGAATTTAAGAGCCGTGAGGTGATGATGCAGCTGTACAAAACTTTGGTAAGGCCACATTTGGAGTACTGTGTACAGTTCTGGTCGCCCCATTTTAGGAAGGATGTGGAAGCTTTGGAAAAGGTGCAAAAAAGATTTACCAGGATGTTGCCTGGAATTGAGAGTAGGTCTTACGAGGAAAGGTTGAGGGTGCTAGGCCTTTTCTCATTAGAACAGAGTAGGATGAGGGGCGACTTGATAGAGGTTTATAAGATGATCAGGGGAATAGATAGAGTAGACAGTCAGAGACTTTTTCCCCGGGTGGAATAAACCATTACAAGGGGACATGAATTTAAGGTGAAAGGTGGAAGATATAGGAGGGATATCAGAGGTAGGTTCTTTACCCAGAGAGTAGTGGGGGCATGGAATGCACTGCCTGTGGAAGTAGTTGAGTTGGAAGCATTAGGGACCTTCAAGCAGCTATTGGATAGGTACATGGATTACGGTAAAATGATATAGTGTAGATTTATTTGTTCTTAAGGGCAGCACGGTAGCATTGTGGATAGCACAATTGCTTCACAGCTCCAGGGTCCCAGGTTTGATTCCGGCTTGGGTCACTGTCTGTGCGGAGTCTGCACGTCCTCCCCGTGTCTGCGTGGGTTTCCTCCGGGTGCTCCGGTTTCCTCGCACAGTCCAAAGATGTGCAGATTAGGTGGATTGGCCATGATAAATTGCCCGTAGTGTCCAAAATTGCCCTTGGTGTTGGGTGGAGGTGTTGAGTTTGGGTAGGGTGCTCTTTCCAAGAGCCGGTGCAGACGCAAAGGGCCGAATGGCCTCCTTCTGCACTGTAGATTCAATGATAATCTATGATTAATCTAGGACAAAGGTTCGGCACAACATCGTGGGCCGAAGGGCCTGTTCTGTGCTGTATTTTCTATGTTCTATGTTATGTTATATCTATCTATCTCCCTATATATATATGTATATATATTACTATCGACCTGTTTATCTATCTATCTGTCTATCTATCTATCTGTCTATCTATCTATCTATCTATGTATCTATCTATCTATCTATCTATCCATCCATCCATCCATCTATCCATCTATCCATCTATTTATCTATTTATCTATCTATCTATCTATCTCTCAATCTATCTAGCTATTTATCTATCTATTTTTCTAACTGTGTATCTATCTATCTATCTATCAATCTATCTCTCTATCTATCATTCTATCTATCTATCCATCTATAAATCTATCTAACTATCTATCTATCTATCTATCAATCAGTCTATCCATCAACCTACATTACTCTCGATCTATCTATCTATCTATCTATCTATCTATCCATCTATCAATGTAACTATCTATCTATCTATCTATCTAATTATCTCTCTCTCTCTCGATATATATCTACCTATTTGTCTGGCTGCCTATCTATCTATCTATCTATCTATCTATCTATCAATCTATCTGTCTATCTATATATCTGTCTATCTATCTGTCTATTTATCTATCTATCTATGTATCTATCTATCTATCTACCTATAAATATACATATCTATATTCCTAATGACATGTTTATCAATCTATTTATCTATCTATCTATCTATCACTCTATGTACCTATCCAACAGCGTATATATCTATCTATCTATCTATCAATCTATCTATCTATCTATCTATCTTTCTCTCTCTATCTATCTATCTATCTACCTATCCATCCATCTATCTATCTATCAACCTACCTATCTATCTATCCATTTATCCATAGAACATAGAACAATACAGCGCAGTACAGGCCCTTCGGCCCCCGATGTTGCACCGAAACAAAAGCCATCTAACCTACACTATGCCATTATCATCCATATGTTTATCTGATAAACTTTTAAATGCCCTCAATGTTGGCGAGTTCACTACTGTAGCAGGTAGGGCATTCCACGGCCTAACTACTCTTTGCGTAAAGAACCTACCTCTGACCTCTGTCCTATATCTATTACCCCTCAGTTTAAAGTTATGTCCCCTCGTGCCAGCCATTTCCATCCGCGGGAGAAGGCTCTCACTGTCCACCCTATCCAACCCCCTGATCATTTTGTATGCCTCTATTAAACATAGAACATAGAAAATACAGCACAGAACAGGCCCTTCGGCCCACGATGTTGTGCCGAACCATTGTCCTAGATTAATCATAGATTATCATTGAATCTACAGTGCAGAAGGAGGCCATTCGGCCCCCTGAGTCTGCACCAGCTCTTGGAAAGAGCACCCTACCCAAACTCAACACCTCCACCCAACACCAAGGGCAATTTGGACATTAAGGGCAATTTATCATTGGCCAATTCACCTAACCCGCACATCTTTGGACTGTGGGAGGAAACCGGAGCACCCGGAGGAAACCCACGCAGACACGGGGAGGACGTGCAGACTCCGCACAGACAATGACCCAAGCCGAAATCGAACCTGGGACCATGGATCTGTGAAGCAATTGTGCTATCCACAATGCTACCGTGCTGCCCTTAAGAACAAATAAATCTACACTATATCATTTTCCCGTAATCCATGTACCTATCCAACAGCTGCTTGAAGGTCACTAATGTTTCCGACTCAACTACTTCCACAGGCAGTGCATTCCATGCCCCCACTACTCTCTGGGTAAAGAACCTACCTCTGATATCCCTCCTATATCTTCCACCTTTCACCTTAAATTTATGTCCCCTTGTAATGGTGTGTTCCACCTGGGGAAAAAGTCTCTGACTGTCTACTCTATCTATTCCCCTGATCATCTTATAAACCTCTATCAAGTCGCCCCTCATCCTTCTCCGCTCTAATGAGAAAAGGCCTAGCACCCTCAACCTTTCCTCATAAGACCTACTCTCCATTCCAGGCAACATCCTGGTAAATCTTCTTTGCACCTTTTCCAGAGCTTCCACATCCTTCCTAAAATGAGGCGACCAGAACTGTACACAGTACTCCAAATGTGGCCTTACCAAAGTTTTGTACAGCTGCATCATCACCTCACGGCTCTTAAATTCAATCCCTCTGTTAATGAACGCGAGCACACCATAGGCCTTCTTCACAGCTCTATCCACTTGAGTGGCAACTTTCAAAGATGTATGAACATAGACCCCAAGGTCTCTCTGCTCCTCCACAATGCCAAGAACTCTACCGTTAACCCTGTATTCCGCATTCATATTTGTCCTTCCAAAATGGACAACCTCACACTTTTCAGGGTTAAACTCCATCTGCCACTTCTCAGCCCAGCTCTGCATCCTATCTATGTCTCTTTGCAGCCGACAACAGCCCTCCTTACTATCCACAACTCCACCAATCTTCGTATCGTCTGCAAATTTACTGACCCACCCTTCAACTCCCTCATCCAAGTCATTAATGAAAATCACAAACAGCAGAGGACCCAGAACTGATCCCTGCGGTACACCACTGGTAACTGGGATCCAGGCTGAATATTTGCCATCCACCACCACTCTCTGACTTCTATCGGTTAGCCAGTTCGTTATCCAACTGGCCAAATTTCCCACTATCCCATGCCTCCTTACTTTGTGCAGAAGCCTACCATGGGGAACTTTATCAAATGCCTTACTAAAATCCATGTACACTACATCCACTGCTTTACCTTCATCCACATGCTTGGTCACCTCCTCAAAGAATTCAATAAGATTTGTAAGGCAAGACCTACCCCTCACAAATCCGTGCTGACTATCCCTAATCAAGCAGTGTCTTTCCAAATGCTCAGAAATCCTATCCTTCAATACCCTTTCCATTACTTTGCCTACCACCGAAGTAAGACTAACTGGCCTGTAATTCCCAGGGTTATCCCTAGTTCCTTTTTTGAACAGGGGCACGACATTCGCCACTCTCCAATCCCCTGGTACCACCCCTGTTGACAGTGAGGACGAAAAGATCATTGCCAACGGCTCTGCAATTTCATCTCTTGCTTCCCATAGAATCCTTGGATATAACCCGTCCGGCCCGGGGGACTTGTCTATCCTCAAGTTTTTCAAAATGCCCAACACATCTTCCTTCCTAACAAGTATTTCCTCGAGCTTACCAATCTGTTTCACACTGTCCTCTCCAACAATATCGCCCCTCTCATTTGTAAATACAGAAGAAAAGTACTCATTCAAGACCTCGCCTATCTCTTCAGACTCAATACACAATCTCCCGCTACTGTCCTTGATCGGACCTACCCTCGCTCTAGTCATTCTCATATTTCTCACATATGTGTAAAAGGCCTTGGGGTTTTCCTTGATCCTACCCGCCAAAGATTGTTCATGCCCTCTCTTAGCTCTCCTAATCCCTTTCTTCAGTTCCCTCCTGGCTATCTTGTATCCCTCCAATGTCCTGTCTGAACCTTGTTTCCTCAGCCTTACATAAGTCACCTTTTTCCTCTTAACAAGACATTCAACCTCTCTTGTCAACCATGGTTCCCTCACTCGACCATCTCTTCCCTGCCTGACAGGGACATACATATCAAGGACACGTAGCACCTGTTCCTTGAACAAGTTCCACATTTCACTTGTGTCCTTCCCTGCCAGCCTATGTTCCCAACTTATGCACTTCAATTCTTGTCTGACAACATCGTATTTACCCTTCCCCCAATTGTAAACCTTGCCCTGTTGCACGTACCTATCCCTCTCCATTACTAAAGTGAAAGTCACAGAATTGTGGTCACTATCTCCAAAATGCTCCCCCACTAACAAATCTATCACTTGCCCTGGTTCATTACCCAGTACTAAATCCAATATTGCCCCTCCTCTGGTTGGACAATCTACATACTGTGTTAGAAAGCTTCCTGGACACACTGCACAAACACCACCCCATCCAAACTATTTGATCTAAAGAGTTTCCATTCAATATTTGGGAAGTTAAAGTCGCCCATGACTACCACCCTATGACTTCTGCACCTTTCCAAAATCTGTTTCCCAATCTGTTCCTCCACATCTCTGCTACTATTGGGGGGCCTATAGAAAACTCCTAACAAGGTGACTGCTCCTTTCCTATTTCTGACTTCAACCCATACTACCTCAATAGGGTGATACTCCTCGAACTGCCTTTCTGCAGCTGTTATACTATCTCTAATTAATAATGCCACCCCCCC